>NW_008824538.1:3465548-3489685 GCF_000699105.1 Pygoscelis adeliae
CAGGCTGCCCAGGGAAGTGGTTGAGTCACCATCCCTGGAGGTATTTAAAAGACATGTAGATGAGGCGTGGAGGGACATGGTTTAGTGGCCATGGGGGTGTTGGGTTGACGGTTGGACTCGATGATCTTGGAGGTCTCTTCCAACCTTAATGATTCTATGATCTCCCCTCTGTATAGTTCAAGCACCTCAAGCGTCTGCCACCTGATGAGCCTCCCCCAGGAGCTAGACCCTTTCAGTGAGCGTTTCCATCTCTTACCTTTGCATCAACTTCCCTTGTACACCCGTTCAGGTCCGTGGCTCCTTAGCCATCTCCTCACACCCTGACACAGATGGCCTTTTATGGTGGCAATCACTTACACATACAGGCTGATGCTGAGATTTACCCACAGTGGGAACAATCTTCTGCAGAGGAGGAATATTTATCTGTATTTATTTACTAGTAACTAGTGATTGTGTTGTCTAAAGGCGCATTCACAAACCCCCTTTTCCCTCTACCTCAGCACATCCCTGAAGATCCGGGGTACGGATGGACCAAGGGCTGAACCACTCGCAGTGTGCAGATGGGACACGTGCGAGGGCAAGGCTTGTATAAACTGCTCTAGATCCTGCCGAGACTGAGCTGTGTCCAGGGTGGAGTGTCAAATGGTCCTGTTCACGTTTTCTTACTCTAAGCAACCCTCCTTTAGAGCCCACCAGCCACCTTGCTACCTGCCCGATGAACCGGGCACGAGGTAGCCAGCCCTTGGTTTTCAAGCCAGACAACTCACGAGTGGTTCCGTGGCGACTCCAGGCAACTGGTGGCAGGGCTGTGCTGGAGCAGAGTGCCGGGTAGCACGAAGCTGGGAAGAGGCTGCCACTGCCAATTCTGATTTCCCATTTCTTGTGCTGTCCTCAGACCTCCCTTTCCTCCAGTCGATCCGCTCTATGTGGGAGACGTCGTGTGGCTCCCAGGCCGTCTGTAGGATGGAGAAGAGTGGCCAACCCTGCATCAGGCCCTTCCCACTGACTGCCATAAAACCTGGAGACCAGCTTACCGCCTTCGAGATACGTCCGATAACGTATTGTTCCCAGCAAGTCTACCACACCACATCTAGGTATCAAATAAAGCATAGTTTATTTGGCATAGACTGAATGAACCGCAACAGAAATGTACGTAGAACAAAGCCTAGTTACACAAACCGGAACGAGTGCAGTTAGAGTCTCAGTTACAATCTAGTGACTAAAGAAGGTAAAAAGTACATTTCGGAAAGTCTCCCAGTCTTGTCCTTTTCATTCAGAGGCATAGTGGCTCACTGATGCGTTGTACCTTTCATCGTTTAGAGAGATGTCATCACAATTACAGTCGCTATTTTTCAGTTACAACGAATTTCATTAGGAAATCAAGAGACTAATCTACAGGCTGCTCTTCAAATACCATTTCTACTTCAAAGAGCACTGGGAGCCTCTTTTAGGGCTTTCAAGTTGAATACATGAACCTTGTGCACCAAATAACTAATACTTTGATATCTGCCAAAAGAGTAAGGAGGGGGTGAGCAAGCTTTTGCTTTATAAACTCCAAAACCACACACTAGGCTTTCTCAACCCTGGTTGAAATGTCACAAAAACAAAGATACAGACAATACCAGACTAACTTAAACAGTCTAACAAATACAAATTATACTAGTCAGAGTCACCGAGACTGGCCGGTTCGGCTATGAAACATGCAAATCCGTTGTGCTATACTCCACTAAGAGTAACAAGTGAGTTTTTACACTAGGAAACAGTATCTTGCAGATCATGCCAAAAATGCCACTGTCTATAAAACCAGACCAGACAAAGCATTTCAGAATATGCCATTAGAAATGCTTTAACAGCTAAAAAAGGAGGTTTGATTAAATGAGGACTTTCCTAGATTCATTTTTTATGATTCAGCAAATCACCAGTCATTCATGTCATTCAAAGAAAAATACTTTCAGTTCGTTGTTTTTCCATGACAGTGTCACAACCTAATAGTTATTTACTCCAGTTATTCTCCATAAATATTCATATTTTATTTACAGATTTCTCTAGTCTTTTAGAGATCTTCTTTAAGTGTTTTCAAAGATGAAGCCAAAATTACCTTCTGCAGTGAATGAGGTGAATTAAGTGAAAGCATTTGCTCTACAACATCTACACCCGGTGCTTCACTTTGTCTTCATTTTCATTTTAAAGTCTGTGTAGACTAGGAGTTATACCATTTGAGGGTTAATCACCAATCACCGTTACCTAGGGAGAAGTAATTTCAGTTCTAGAGAACTCGCTTTCTTCAAAACACAGAAATTACACGTCCCTCTTAATACCGCTGATTCAGTTACAGCTAATGTGAACTGATTTTTAAGTTCTATCTGTACACTATCTATTAAACTTTGATACGGTTTCAGAACTGAAAAGCTAGACTTGATTTAACTACCAAGTCAATGACAAGAATTAGTTTTGAATGACAATGCTAAGTGGATAAAATGCTAAACTATGTGCAAGTCTGTTTTTCCCTCCAGACCTTCAGAACAACATAAAACTCCAGCTGTACCTAGTAAGAAACAGACATTACTGAGTCATCACGTGTGCCGAGTTAATTCCGTCAATGTTAAATTATGAATCACGTAGTCTGCTGCCTAAGCAGACAACCCAGCGCCCCATTCCTCAGGTTGCGAGTTAAAGATCAAACCACGCCGGCTCCGCTCTGTCAGCGGAGCCCTAGGATGGGCCATGCCGTTGTAACACACTTACCTTTACTGCTTGATTAAAATGACGTGTGCAGCTCCTAACCTGTCTTCCCTAGGGTAGCAGATCCCAGAAATTGAGTAGGCAGCGGTACGCTGTAGGATTTCGTCTAAAAAAACCCCAATCCAAATGTTTATGAACTGCTACTGTATCTGCCTGTGTTTACTGACATCAAAGCTAGCAGGTTAATGTGAGGTAGTAAAACCAGATGCTATCCTGTAGTCAGTCTGTATTTATATTTAATGGTACCTCAAGAATTGTAATTAATGAGGAAGACAAAAGGAACCGATGTGACTCTTTAATGGAGAAATAAAAAGAGAAAGAAAAATGCAGGTGACAAAATAGGGAGAGGGAAAAAGGGATCGAAAGCTTTAATATAGAATACTGGTTCTTATCATATTTATTTATACTACACAGCTGGGGAAATAACCATTTCCAAACGACTGTCTGACTGACAACAGTTGGATGGCTGTACGAACAAAAAAAGCTCGTAAGCTCAGTTATCGCTATAGGCTCCCCTCTGGAATAGTATAAATAACCTATACGTCATGGGCAGCTTGATACATGATACTTTCATTCATTAAGGATGACGACCAGGTACAATTTCCATTTCACGTCACAAGGCTTATCCCTAATTTATGAAAATAAAGCATATATATTTTGTACGTTTTTATATATATATAAACATATATATATATAAAAAATACACACTGCCGGTCAACTTAACACACATGCGCACATGCACACACACGTATATTGTACACACCCACCCAGTAGCAACATGTCCAATATCAATATTATATTTTGTGTACACACACCCTACATCTAGTAGTAAATAAGAAAATCCCTTTTATGGCAATTCTGCAGGCAAAAAAAATCAATACAAAATACTTTGTTGTACAAAACTGCATTTTTACAAGATCAACCAACATTGTAACATACCCCTCAATAATGCACTACATCCCTACGAGAAAAAAGAATAATCAAGTCTTTATACAATTGTAAAAAAAAAAAAAAATTGTAAGCTGCTCTGCAACCTTCCTTTGCTAAAAGTTAGATACATTACACCATTCTAGCAGCAGATTAATAAATAAGGATTAAATAGTCTATTATACAAAGCCATACTGAATGGCAGATTTAAAACCAAAAAGCTTTGCAGATACTTTCACTTCCTACACAAATCTTTTTTATTAAGAATAAGATTCAGTATAAAACAGGGAAACAGCCAGCACTATATCTATATCTACAGAATATAAGGAAGATCCAAGGGAAGTAAAATATTTAACCGTTTATGGCACCTTTACTGCAAAACATTTTTTAAAAGGCTCTGTTTCCCTATAACTAACGAGTAAAGGGCTATTTATCTCATAGCTTTTATTAAGCAAACTCGATATAACCAACCACACAGTGGCAAGAGACAGAACCAGCCGTTCCCAGCTGCAAAAATGTATTGATTTCCACCCTAAAACAGCATCATTCAGGTGTCAAGAAAACAAACAGTAAGTCACAGTCCCGCTTGTACTGAGTTTCCTAATGCTCCTCCGTTCCTCGTGTGGCAAATCCACTCTGTTATTTGCGTTAGGTTACTGTTGCTTAGTAACTATTTTCATGTCCAGCCAAGATGTAGAGATTGCTGTGTGCAGTCGGATTTTCTGTTGGCCTGCTTTCTAACACTACCACTCTGCAATCAAACACAAACAGAATCCAAAATGGTTAGCGGCAAAATGCGAAGGACATGGTATAACTACCGAGGAGGAACAAACTTGCTGCTCACAGGTTTCTACAGATTGGAGGGATATTGGTTCTCCTAAATATCTTGGGTATTTTATTCTTTAAATCAGTTACCTCATTTTCCAGCATCGCTTCTGGTAAAAACACTAAAGCGGGATATACAAGGAACAGATGACTAGAAGCAGCTTCTTGAACCAGAATCTGCCCCTCTCAACCACAGGCACATGCAATGTGCTACAAACCTCTTCCAAACTGACATCCTCCACCTTGAAATAAGCTACGCCCTCCGCTTCTATTGGGAAGTTATCTCAGAGCCAGAGTGTTGCGAGGAGACGCAACCCTCCCATCATCTGCAGCCTGAATATGTTTATACCTCCTACATCTTGTGACAAGCATCAGCCACTAACCTAAACAGTTCTCCTCCCTTCTAAATATTTATCAGCCGACGGGTTTACAGGGAAGACTCAACCCCATCTCAGCCTTTGTCCTGCTGGATCGTGTTCCTGTAGGCTCCTCTGGAAAGCCTGTCTCTCCCCGTCTTGGCACACTGACCGGTGTCTTCTACCCATGCTGACCCTTGACGATCACCTCAGCAGCTGATATGGTTGGGCCCGTGACCTCCCCTCTCCCTTCCAACTGCTTAGCTCCTGCGTTTCTCTGCACCGGTTCCTGGGACAATATCCTGTCATTTTTAAGATTAAACTTCTCTCCGCTTTTTGTTTTCTACCTGTGTATCAGATAAGCCAAATGTGCCACTTGAACTCTGAGTTAGATTTCTCACAGGGCGCCTGTCTCAGGGTTAGCATTGCACACTCTCCCCTCCCATGTCGTATTTCTCAAAGAGTTTTCAAATGAAGCCTCACTCTTAACAGCCTCTGTCCCGATCTTCACTTCTGTAACTCAGTAGTTCTTAAATGATCCAAGCCAAAAAGGTGCTACCACATCTCATTCACTTGAATGGTAGAAAAGACTCCTGCTCCATTTGTGCAGAGATGGAAAAATACAAAACAAAGGATTTGGCAGTTCAATGAGACCAGAATGGAAGAAAACGGCTTCTCTGCAAAACTGCATGCAGCAGAAGGACTTCAACCTTCTCTCTAACCCCCCAAAATGCTTTGTACTAAGTTGTTATTCAGATATGCGTATCTTCTATAAAAGTGCAAGCTGAACCAGATGAGATGCTGCTTCCCATCCGTCTGTGTGTTTAGGATGCTCCTGTGTCCACCAGCCCAACACAGAAATATGAGCCGTTTAAAGGTACCAATTCCAGTATGCAAGAAAGATTCACTGATGGTGGCACAGCACATACCTGGACTAATAAATACGGCACCTGTACCGCAGTGGACCTTAGCAAAAGCTCATTCTTGCAATAAAATGCCCCCTGCTTTGCTGGGAGTAACAGGGAAGGAAGTTACCGCTGCCCGCCTGCACAAGGGGGATAACAGACAGAAAAGGCAGAGTATGCATTGTCAGAGGTTGCACTGTGTTTATATTTTTGAGATCTCAGAGCCAGCAGTGGCAAGGATCCTCAATTCCAGCTGCAGTGATCAAGAATGGTGGGCCCTCAGTGACTCAGGTGCAAAGCAAAGACTTCAGCTGTTTCTTGTACAGGCTACCCCTCCTCTTCAGAAGAGCTAGCGCGCTCTCACTCTCTTTCCGGACTGGGGATCCAAGAATGTAAGTACACAAAATTATGGATTACTTACAGAAAGCGAGTCAGAGCCAGGCTTCCCAAAGGCCAAATGAGGGAGCAGAAGATCAGGGATTAGAACCAATTTCTTGACTCATTACTATCTACTTCTACATTTAGCACTCTGGCTATCTGAGAAACCGCAAGTACACATGTCCCAGTCCGGAGACAGGGGCAGCTTCTGCTCAGGTTTCGAACCTGGAGGCAGCTGCACCTCTTCCCAGCCTCTGTAGCTGAAAGGAATCATCTGGATGTTATGGGTGATGGGTGAATTTAGACCACTGTGCATTAAAACCTGTATGCAATCGAGTTTGCTCTGCTGTTTCCAGACCTCAAGGTCCAGAGCAGCGAAGATTATTTTTAAGTAACTAGCTGCCAAGATAATTCACCAGGAAAATCCAAGCCAGAAGCAGGCTTTTCCAGAAGTGCACTGGGCACCCTGCTTACCACACGCCACAGGCAGCTCTCATCTCTCCCTGCGGCTTATCTCCTCACACTGTATTCCTATACGCTTGTGCTTGTGTTCACACTTCTGTCTCTGCAGTGGAAAGTGGGGGAGGTCACAGGGGCGCTTAGTAATAATTTTGGACGCAGATGCAATCACTAATTAAATTTTTGGCTGTTGCAGGCAGAAACAGTGTTACTGCCTCCCCCAGGACTGCCTAGAGATAGATCTGCGGTGGGCTGGAAGCCAGTTCCAGCTGGAAGCTAGAAAGCTGGTTTAAATAAAATCAAAGTTTTATGTTTCTTCAAGGTGATTACCTGTCTGATCCCAGTAAGCGGAAAACCCTGGTTTCATCTGATATCTCTTGGGTAACCTGCAGAAAAATGAAGACATTTAGGTCCATTTCAGTGGCAAAATGAAATTTATTGGTCTGAGTTGGAAGGAAAAAAAAAAAGATCAGTCTCTTAAAAAATTCACATACAATTTAGTGCAAATTACAGGACTGAATCAGATAAAGAGATGCTAAGCAAAAAAGAGTTTTAAATTTCACAAAATACAACTCATTTTAAATAATTTTTGTATTGTAGACTGTTATCAGTCTAGATGACTTTGTGGCACAGATGGAGTATGTTGATCAAATCTTTGTCAGCAGAGACTGACTAGCTTTCCCTGCATTTTCAGAGAGGATGCCATCAAAAAGGACAGTGCTCTTTTTGAAAAAAGGACACTTTTTTTAAAGGGACACTTTAAAAAAAAAAGAGCGTCTTTTTTTTTTTTTTCCAAAGGGATGCTGCCAACTTGAGCTTTTCAACCAAGATCCAAGAAACCCAAATGCTGCTTACACCAGATCTGTACTGGCTCTGTGCAGAACCAGTTCAGGAGCCTCTGACTGATATTCTTGGAAACAGAGCTGGCTACAGCATGTGTGTGAGCTTTACCAAGAGCAACATACGCAGACAAGTCAGAGAAAGCAACCAGCAAGCTGAAGCAATGACAACATGGAGCACAAGCATTATCACTAGCGAAGCAATGGAGGAGCACTATAGGAGCCAAAGGATCAAGTGGTAAATGAGGAATAGGAAGAAATTAAACCTGGAGAGACTGAGAGATTACTTACTTCATCTGACTTAAAGCTTTTGCCCTGCATGCCATGCTTCCAGAAGGCCAGCACACTGTCTTGAAGGCACACTGCAAAGGAGAAACACAAAATCAGACCGGAGCATGGCTTATCTGAACCAGAGAAACCTGGGTTTCTCACCAGCAGTGATAACGGGAAGTGTGTGGAAAAAGTACATGGTAAGACTTGGACTCCTGGTAGAAGAAAGAGTGAAAGAAGAAACCACTCTTTTACTGAAAGAGTGGTTAAACATTGGAACAGGCTGCCCAGGGAAGTGGTTGAGTCCCCATCCCTGGAGGTATTTAAAAGACGGGTAGATGAGGCGCTGAGGGACATGGTTTAGTGGGCATGGGGGTGTTGGGTTGACGGTTGGACTCGATGATCTTAGAGGTCTTTTCCAGCCTTAATGATTCTATCATTCTAAGAACCAAACTCCAAAATCACTGTAGAAAAACTGGACTGAAATGACTATTTGGATCTGAGACGCACATTACTTTTTAAAGTGCAATTCAAAACATACCACACAGACATTCCCTGTTTGCCAGGACAAGGTAGGCATCTCTGGTTTTTCCTTTTCTCTCTTTCACTTCTATTTTCTGGATCTTTGTTTTCCTAATGATTCTGGAGAAAGCACCAGGAAGTGTATAAACATGCTACCAACCAAAACACTGTGGGTTGCTGGAAATTACAGATCGTTTGAGTTATCGTATTTACTTCAAAATATATGAGTATGAAAAATGGGAGGAGTCTTCCATTCAGGGCCAGAGAGAGAGCACAGAAAGCTACCAGCTCCGAATGATTTAATTACCAGCCTGCTGAAAATAATGGATGAAGTTCTTCAATATTCTATGATTCAGTGTTACAGAAACATATTTTACACCGTGTTTTATTTTCCTAAATCCTACTTGTTTTCCTTTCCTATTCCTTCGAGTCACATTTTGTATCTGCTCAGTATTAGCCATGCCCCAATACACAGAACAAAGGCATTCAGCAGAATCCTAAGAGCGATGTTTGTCACAAGAGCCTTAGACTAATCTTCACCTGCTACTCCCCACTCCAACCTGCAATGACAGAACGAAGAGTTGTCTAATACCCTGAATTCCCAAGAGACCATTTGGAATGTAAAGAACCGCTCACATTCAATTCAATGTCAGCTGGTAAGTGCAAGATTTTGGGATAAATGCTTCTGTCTATGAAATCCTTCAGAGTTCAAGGAAAAGGCAATGGTCAAGTCATGTTCTGCATGCGTCAGCAGGAGATATTGTATGATACAAGTACAGCAGTTAATTAGAACATGTCAGAATTTAGGGAAGAATCACAGGCTTGACTAAAAATATCTTCCTTCACGACAGGCCTGACAAAGCTAAATAGAGATGCTGTATAAAAGAATGTGCACTGCTTTACTGACTGCTGTTAAAGTACAAGATATCTATGTCAAGAATCTTCTTCTAAAAGGAAGCTGCCTGAGGAACCCAGAAATGCAAGTTGTACAGAACTGCTAACAAAAACAAAACCACGTTGTGTCTTTACTGATTTTGATTCCAGAAAGAAGTTCAGTTTCTGAGATATGGAATTATTAAACTTATTAGATACTTCTGAGAGCTTATTACAGCAGAAATACTTGCTTGACAATTACAATTCAAATTTTAGAAGCAAGGCTGCTGTACTCTAGTAGTCTAAAGACAGCAGCCTGTCCTCTAAGAATTAGATTCAAATACTAATACCCTGGCTGTTAAAAAATGGATGTGCTATTACTTTAAATAAAATCTTAGCTTTTAGAAGACTAACACAAATTTATGTACTCCTAAAACATTATTTCCTCCCCAAAGGTTTTTCTCAGTGCTATGGAAATGACCAGAAACGAGTCAGCCTTTTTTTCAGCCAAATCATGATACATCTTACTTATAAAACAGAAGTGACACGCGGTGGAAACACGCGCAGATTTGACACACTACCTGGCAACTGCCTTACTTTCTTCAGCATGTCAGTGGAGACAAAGAGACAGCTCACAATATCCTGACACACGCAATTTTTAGTGTCAGGCCCCACTGGGTGCACTAGACCAGTCTAGCTTATTAAAAACCGTTCAACACTCTTCCCTCTAACTTCTTAGTCCTTGAGGGACAATAGAGAAGCAAATCACTTACCCACTGACTCAATGCAGAAATCAAAGCTCAGCTCGGAAGCCAATTTCTTGCTTGACTTCAATTTCCCTTGTAAATTCACAATTTTCACAAATTCTCAAGAAAAACAGAAAAACAAGTATTAAACCCCACTGCTGAAAAGGATTACTGACGTCTTTAAGTATGAAATACTAATTTAATCTTTCAGGCACAGAAAAATGCCCAAACCTAACATCTACAGTATTTGCCTAAAATGAATCCAAAAGCATCCTTCTCTCAAAATAAATATAGGAAACCTTCTTATACACTTCGTATGTTTTTAGACTCTGCTAACAGCCTTCCTGCAAATAACAAACAGCGCAGAAATGTGAATTCAACATAAAGGTTGGAAATTTAGGCAGACTAAGTCATTGCAAAGTTCCCATTGAGGTGTTAACCTCTGATGCGTGAGAGTTATGGTTATAATTACTGTGTATGATGGAGGGTTAGCTATTTGTCCTGCTAGCATATGCAACAGGAAAACGCCACTTTTTCCAAGTAAATTTTGAAAATTTCTGATTGGCATATATTTGAATTCTGATCTGTAATGCTGCACTACATTTCATTTTGAAAAGAAACAAAAATGATACACACATGAAGAGGGAAAGTAGAATCACAAGAGTCAAAATGAAAAACCACTTAACTGAGCTATATCTGTTAGGAAATACAACACAAATCAGTAACGAAGGGAGAAAAATTAACTTGTGGTAGAATTAAAATCAACAACTGTGGCAAAACAAGTTTTGCACAAGGTGTAGGAAGTTGCCCAACAGAGACATGTTACTTACTGTCCAGGCAGACTAGGACAGTGTCTCTTTCCAGCTGTGTTACATGAATGGCATCTAACTGCTGATTGCCTTGTGAAAAAGAAAACAGATTATTTTATATCGCATCGTAAGACTGATCTCAGCCTCCCCTCCCCTCAACCTCTCAACAACTGCTACAGCCTTTTCAGTATGCTACGAGACTTTTGCAATTTACAATATTTGTTACTCTTTTAAATTCTTTTAAGATTATACGATCCCAGAATGTTCTGGGAGGAGTACAGGGCCTAAGGACAAACCCAGCAGTTCAAAGCATGTATTTGATATGAACGCACTACTGTTTATTGGCATAAAATACATTTTATGTTAGAGTTCAGCACAGCAAGTCAGCTTCCTTCATGAAGAGGCACGATAATGAACAAAAGGAATCATCAAGGGAAACTTTGCTCCTAAAAAAATGGCTCTTTTCCCATAAATCCACATCTGGAAAGATTATTGTGCTGATATTAAGCTAGATTTAATAGTTTTTTCTAGTTTTTATTAATTAAGTTCTTGGTACAGCTGCTAAAAAGCAGTATTTAAATGTAAAAAAGTATATCCAACAGAGCCCAGCAGAGAAAAGCATCTGCAAGATATCAACTACCTTTTGAAAATAAAACAAAATCCTCTACTTATTAATAGCCAGCTGAAGATGACAAGCCTCCCCCAGGGGCTGGAGGACAGACAAGAATGCATTTATGTGAGTCTTTACACAGGAAAGAAGGGGAAAGAGGAGTACGCCTGACCCCAGGAAAAAGTATGCAACCACAAATGAGAACCCAATCAGCAGGGTCTGCATTACTATTTAAGGAAATTTATAAAATAAAAGATGTGTCTAAAAATGAAGTCTTTTAAGAAAGATAGTTTACACTGAAGTTGGCAGGTCATCACAAGAAGAACCTGGGATCAGCTTCAATATGCTTTAGGTCGAGAAGCTGCATCATTTTGCCTAGCCTAAAGGGTTTCCAAATGACTCCCGAGGAAGGGATATCAACAGCTACCAGACAATAAAACAGGTGCAAGATGGACCAACAGTCTTACCTGCACCAATTTCTGTAAACCATGAAGAAGCAGAGTTCAAGTTGATTGTCTCAAACTGAACTACCTGATTTGGTTCAGTACCCTTACTGATAGCTACGCAGACCATCGGGTACTCCTGCTCTGGTATCACTAGCATTTCAAACACATTCAAAGGGCTTGGCAAAGGAAAATCAAAGTGCTGGAAAAAACATAATAAGGCATTTGTAAAGTTTCCTTTTACCTTGGAAATAAGAAGCCTAAAATAACATGCACAAAGTATAAAAGATATAGAAGAATTTTTCACTGCTACTAAGAGTGCTTTTTCAAGACAGCATGACCTGCGAGCAACATTATGTTGTGCAGAGGTATATGCTGGTCTGTTATTGCTAGTACTGGGCTTGATCCAACACTTGACTGACTTCAGTCACAAGATTTTCTTAGTCAAAATGTGTCAAGCCAGATTTTCAAGCGCTCAGAACCCACAAATGGGACTAGCCTGGGATGTACTTTCCATTACAAATTCTGGAAAGGTTATTTCAACAAATGTATAATGATTAAGATTAAATGTTCTAAACTAAAATGAAATACTCACCTTTATTAACATGAATTTCTGCATTGGCTCATACCACTGTAGTAGAACAATTCCAGACTGCAATGCACCACACAGGTATTTATGACCTGTGTATGGATTTCGTACTATATAAAATAAACAAACAAAAAAAACAGGGGAAAAAAAAAACCCCAAGATGTTTTAAGTCCAGGAAGTTCAATGCATACTTGAAAAAAACCCTGCAGCTACCTTTACAAATAATTTAAGAAATAGTGTGTTCCACACTGATCATGGCCTTCTGGCTTGCCACTCAAATATCCACAGTGATTAATATTGTGCTACATTCCAGACAAATTCAATTATACTTATAATTAATAACCACTAGCATTCTTTGAGTCCCAGTAAAGAGGCCACATGCTGAGTCATCAGAAAAGCCGTAACACCTTCTTCCCGGGGCTGTGTGAGCAGGGGGAGTGAAAGGTCCAGGTCAAGTTGTGATTTAAATAAGAAAAAAAAATTCCCAAGCAGTGAAGATGCCCCATAACTTCTTGTCAGCTTTGACAGCTAATGCAATAATATGATGAAGAGTCTGGGGTTTGTTTTTTTAACCTCAGTTGGATACAAAACCAGCCTGTCTTCAGGAATCATTTGTAAATACGCCTACTGTAGACACTTTACGTGAGCTAAATAGGATATCCAAGTTTGAAACTAGGTACATTATTCTCTGCTTAAGCATTTTTAAGAGTGTAAAGTTACAATTTCACACAGCACTAGGGCCAGTTTTCAAAAGGACATATATTCTGCAGAAAACCCAAGCCTTTCTGAAACTCAGTGAAGGCAAAGACAAATCTGTAAATCCACGAGCTTTAACTCTTTTCTGGGCACTTAGAACTTGAGCGATGGTTTCACTCCTCCCCAGGCTGACATAATTTTTATTCATGTCCAGCCTTTTCTTTGTGGAAAATATTGTTTTCAAGTTAGCATCGCTAAAAGTTGGATCTAGGTCAAAGCTTGAGCCAAACTGACAAAGCAGAAAGGGTATTTGTGCACGTGCAACAAGCCTGGGATTCTGTAACAAGCGCTACACTCGCAGGCAGTCTGCAGGTCACAGTAACTAGTTGCCTCAGGTGGCAGCCTGAAGCCAGCGATCCCAACCATTGACCTATTCACTGAGAGCTTCAGCAGCTCTCAGAGTGTGTGCGACACCCATCAGCTGTGTGCTACTGGCACTCTCCAGGGTTTCCCTTTGGACCTTGCTCTAGACAGCAACATTTCTAGGTTAAGAGCTGATATGAAAAATGCTTTTCCACTGAAGAGCATAAAGACCCCCACATTAATTAAAGGGAAAGCTATGCACCAGCTAGGCACAGCATTAAGAAATAATGTAGTCATACTGTTTTCTGAACAATGAACTAATTCTAAGTTCATTAAAAAGAAACGAGTTTAAGACATGCCATGCCCAATGACAAAGGCCAGGAAAAATAATTGCAAAACTGAACGCCTACTCACCTATACAGCATTTGTGGCATCCTTTTGTATCAGGGATCTTTGTTGTTAAGGCAAACTTCCTGGAATAACAATTATGAAAAAAGGTATCAACAAGAGATGCCAAAGGCCCTTCATGCTACCAATTCGACAGCACACGCAGCATTTATGGGAATTCTCACTTGTTAGTAAGTGAAAGATTTGTACCTTGGTAATATTTTGTCAGGAAACCTATGGGTTTGAATATGAGCAGCTAATCCTGTTTTTTTGGCTTGTTCAAACAAAGCTATTAAATTATGGGAGTAGAGCTGGAACGTTTTCCCTGTAAGAGAGAAAAGCACAATTCATATCACACCCATGCCTCCAGCAGAGAACTGCACGTTTTAGAAAAATGTATGTATAGAAAATTACCTTCTAGAGAAATGGAGCACGTGCGCCAGATATTTCAAGTCCAGTTATGAAGAAAAATAAAACAAGACAACAGTAATAATGCATGTAGAGAAGACATGGCATTCAACTCAAAGTTCATTTCAGTAACACTAAAGCAGCTCTGAAAGTTAGTTTTATGTACACCTTTTTAGAAGGCTGTAATTATACACCAACAATTAATTATATTCTTTATCGATAAATCAATAAAAGTGGTGTTACACAAAATCTTGCGTGTTTAAAAGCACAGTCCTACAATTAGTCTGCATGCCACAGTGCCTCTGTTTCCTATCTAGAATGTCCTATTCCAGGACAACTCCTGAAAAACAGATTTTTTTCCACGGATCAATCTGCTGCATTAGTAGTATTTCACAGCCACCTCACTCTCCTTTAAATTGAGACTGGTTTTGTTTTAGGGTGGATTTATTTTCTGAATCCGGTTCATACCGAAGATGCTGCCAGGCTTCCATACACTGAGAATGATCAAACACTGCATCTGCATTTTGATAATGCGCCTAGGTTAATCCTCTCCTAATTTTGTTCTGACACACGAAAGCCATCCATATTCTGACTCTCTTAGCTCAGGGACCAAAGAAGAGGACACTCTTTAGATTCTTTAGGTACTTGCAGTCAAATTGCAGCCTTGGCAGAGACAACTCGTTTGACAAATACCAAGTGCCGAGCTTTTCCGAACCAAATAAATAAATAAAAAAAATATGGTGCGACACTGCAGACAACTGGCTCTACTACTTGTAAACGTCCTGTTTTATCTCTGGAAGTCTTTTACATTAAAACACTCTTGAAGCAAAGCTTCCTATACAAACACAAGAAACAATGCACAGTTTTCTACTTCAGTACAATCGAAATACATGGTACTGAATTATGACTTTAAATGTTTCTCTTTATAAATAGAGGGAAAATTAATCAAATTATAAATACATACCTGACAAGGACATTAAGGTGTTATTGATAACATACAGCCAGGTGCACTTTCGGGGAAATAACTGAAGAAAGAAAATGTTTCCATTAATAGAAACATACAGGAATTTCTAACCGTGGTTTTCTCTGCCTGCTCCACCTCTGCCACCATTCCTGCAGGGATCAACGCTGGAGAAAGTCCCAGCTGCAACTACATTTTCCCCTTTAATTCACTCTTTGGACCCTTGCTTAGCCCTTTTCTCTGTCTGAAACAGTTTTCATTCCTTCCCTCTTCCATCCCTGAAACTTTCAAACTTCAATTTTTCTTTATTTTTTAATTAGCAGCACAGAGCCAAAGTGGGACAACTGGCAAGACTGGAATACCATATATAGAAAGATAAAGCTTGCTCAGCAATGACAGCCAGAGAAAGAAAGATAACACTTTTTCAGAAACCTACTAAACACCACAGAAGTCAGAAGAGGGGGGGAAAAAAGCATTAGTAGTTTCTCAGCAAATTGAATTACCACAAAATCCTGTATTTTGTGGGATTTACCTGCCTGGCTATTTGTGTTAGCATGCTGCTTTGTAAACAGACCGTTCATGGAAGGCATTGGGACTTATTTTTGTTTCAGAGGGAAGAAGTGACTCATGGGGCAGCTAATCTAGATTTGAGAAGATTTTAAAGTTAAGAAGAACCTCTTGACAACCTGAAGGGAATTCTGATAAAAGTGATGGCAGATGACAGCATTCAGGAGTCTCAATGAAGGAAGGAATATGGACAATGATTTTCAAAAAAAAAAAAAAAAAAAAAGAGAAGACAAGACTAAATTTATTGAATAGTATTGATAGGTAAGGTCCTCCTTCAAGAAAAAATTTCCAATAAGAAAAAAAGGAGTTCAAAGGATTAAGCTGTTTCTGAACATTAAAAAAGACAACAGCAGACTGGTCCGCTGAGGGAAGTTGTTGCAAAACACAGCACAAGATGCTTGAATCAAGGCTCTACAAAAGAATGATTTTACTGGTTCATGCAAATGTCCATCTAACCTAATATCCGTTTCCAACAGCCACCATAAAGTGACACAATTTCTCCCAAAAATGGTGAACCCATGGAAAAAAAAAGTATATAATACTGCACCTAATACTCTGCCAGGCACCAAGTTCTTCAGCTCAGAAACCTGCTGAATCAGATACAGGCTTTATGCATTTAGTGAGCTTCAATGGATTTATCCTCCATAAATTTGTCCAGTCTCCCCTCTGAACTCAGGTAACTCCTAGCATTTGCAGTTCCCCATAGCAAGAAGTCCCAGGCCAGCTATCCATTGTTAATTTTTAATTTGGCTCCCCACTAGCTTCATTTAATGGCCTCACTGGAAGAGAAGGGGAATACTTGTTCCCTGTGAACCCTCTCTAAGCCACCCCAAGATGGGTAAATATTTCTTATTTCCCCCTCATGCCTGAAGTATCACAAATACATAATACAGAAAACTGAAACAAAGACACAATGCTGAGGACAAAGAGGCAATCGCAAGATAAGCCTGAAGGAAGAAACATAAGAAAGGTTAAGATGCAAATCAAATTACCAACATAAGAGAAGTCGATAAATACGGTAACTGGGAAAACAAAAGGCTCGACCCACTGCTTGACAGGAAAGAAAGACTACATGATTCACACAGTTAATAGCACTGGGGTAGAAACTTGTGCTAGAAGCAGAAAAAGAACACATTACACACTATTTCAACTACATATACTCATGTCAGCAGGTCCCAATAAAGTTTATTTTACAGTACTTAAAAACTGGCTCAAACCCCAAGGTCTCAGTAATGATTATCTTCAAGAACTGATGGAGGACAAACAAGGACCTCAAGAAGGATAAACACAGTACCTATGCCAAATAAAAAGGCCGGTGGGAATTGCAAAATAGTCTGACTGACTGTATATCCAGAGTAGCACAGGAACAAGTCACATACTTTCTAATTACCAAGGGATAAGAGCAGCAGCTAGCGCAGACTTGTGCAAAACAGGCTGTATTTGAACATCTGAATTTCCTTCTTTAACAGAATAACTGCCCTGCTGGGGACGGTGAAACAGTAAGATGTGAAACATATGTGAAGGACCTTGTCCTGCATGCCATTTCCACATGCAAAATAAGAAAATACAGGGTAGAAGAAATTGCAGAAAGCAAACATATGACTGATGGGACATAAAAACAGAGGATCTATCAGCAATTTGCTACTTAATAGAAGGAAAAAGCAGCCTGTAGATATATAGTATCTTCTTTGGGTCTGGTTCTATTCAGTATTTTCACTGAAAAACTAACAATGGAATAAAAGTATACTTCTGAAATTGGGAGATATTAACCTTGGAGAGACAGCAAGCACTTTGGAAGATGCAGTCAGAATTAGAAGCTGGAGAAACAGTTAAAAACGTTCCTTTGGTGGGGAGAAATCAGGAAATGAATAAATCCAAATAAGGAAACAAGTGGCACAGCAGAAGCACAGTTGTAAAGCCTCTGGGGTTTGTAATGGATCATACTGAGGACGCTCTCACAGAAAAGGAAACTTTCACTTTGGCATGCATTGAATGTCGTAAGTAGACACTAGTAAGTTCTCTCTACCTACCACTGGCATATCTAACCTTTCAACAGGATAAAAAAAGCACGTGGAAGAGTCCAGAGAAGACTGTTACATGAAATAATTTAAGAAAGTGTACAAGGAAAGATTGCTTTGACTAACAGAGTAAAGAGAAAATTGAGGTAAGAAGGCCAGGGTGTCTCCAACAGCTACTACCACAATTTTTAGAAATTTATTATAAAAGTAAGTAGTTGTTCCCTATGTCTACTGAGGCTACAAGAAGATAAGCAACTTCATATTCAACTCTATCCTATTGCATTCAGGTGCACCCTTAGCTCTCTTAACTTGAAAGGATCTTCTAATTGTATTGAATTCAAATTCCCAATTCTCACCATCAAGCCCTTTATAATCTTCTCTCGCTTTTGTGTGTGCCAGACTACCCCCCGACATGACCTTGCTGAACCCCCCTTTTCTTTCGCCCCTCTCCAGTTTTGGCCCCTAGCACGATGCTCCCAGAAACAGAGGACTTTCTCCTCTTAAGCACAGATCTCTGTGCAGTGCCCTTTCTGTGAAATCATCTTTCTCTCACTATTACTCAGACACACCCACCCTGCCACCTCTGCTTTCCGACCTGTGCCGTGTCTCGACTGAATTTACTGCTCTTTAGAGGCCTGAAGTGCCTTTGTGAACTGCTTTAGAAACCTACAGGTATAAATCTCGTTATCAGCACCCGCCAACACTTCCCTTCCAAGAATACTCTGCTACTCCTGATTCTAAAAAAGCAAGTGTAACAATACCATGATTGCATGAAGTGACTTTGGAAAGGGTTAGAGAGCCCAAGAAAACAGAAGCAAACACGTATTTATTGGTGATAACAGTGCCAGCTAAATTAAATGGTTGAGGGCTTTGGTAGCATCCAGTGGAGAAGCAATATGCCATCTAGTGGAGATAAAATGGAGAGAGAAAGGGCAGGTAATCGGTTGTCTCCAAGAGAAGAAAGATGTTTTAGTAGAGGACTCCTTTGAAAGCAATGTTACATAAGCAGCAACAAAAAATTCAGGTAGGTAGGGGAACTATTAATTTTAGAACTTCCATTGCTTGCTTTGATGTGAAGCAGTTTATGCCACAAAGCCTGGCATCCCATCTACCCCCTCTAATATCAAACTTTCTTGCTTCACAATATCCCCAAATCTATTCTGTGTGTTCAGTACCCAAAAATCACCTGTTCCATTGTTGCTTCGTGAAGTTCATTCAAATTCAAAGTATAGATACCTTCTTCTGTGCCAAAGATAATGTACTGATCTAAAAATTTAAGAGAAATCGATTATTTCACAAGCTCATTACCACTGCGGCAACAGGCAGGTTTAAAATACAAACCTAAAACAACTCTACCTTTAGTATCTGGATGTATCCATGATGTTGCACAATTAATCTTCAAAGGACAACCATCAAAGACTTTGGAAAAACACGCTCCCATCTGAAAGACACCAAAACTGAAACCTGGAACAAGTTTACAGCATAAAGCGTTTATCTTCTGGCACTTGGTCACTTAGTACACACCGCTGCTCTCTTTTTTCAGACACAAACTTACTCTAATACGCTTTGATGCAAAACTTTTCTATATTCCCCAAAAGCTACAATGCAGCCTTCCAAACCTTTTCATAGACCTCATATACATTAAGAAATGCAAAGAGGGATCAGAATGACATGAACAATTTTAAGTACCTACTGGGCAAGAACAATACTGAGTGCTTATATAAATGGTATATGAAGGGAAAACAAGCAGAAATGTTGAAGTAGTAACACCTTCTCGCATCACTACCACCTCTCCCCCTTTCTCTTTACTAAGCAGAGACTGCCACTGGAGATTCACAACCCACAGAGCCAGTGAAGTCTCCAACCCTTCGCATCCAGACTGAATGGTGAAAGGAAGCTCTTAAGAAAAGGAAACAAATATTGTGGATTCAGTTCACAAAAAGTAACTGGCTATGAGATGCAGAACATCACTCCAGATGAGCTGGTGGCTTATTCTAGCATAAACCTTCTGACACTAGAGAGATGCCATGATAGCAGGCTTCCAGTAACTCCTACTGCAAGTGAGATTTCTTACCAGCACCTTCGGTGTCGGTGGTAAACCATTGATTGCTGGCTTCTGTGGGAAGAAAGAAAGATCATAAATACCTCCCACGCACTGATATAAGACTAGCTAGCTAACGTGACAGTGAAATCAGACTGAGAGTCACAATACTTACAGGAAAATCTCTTTTCTCTTTTTTACGTGGCAGCTGAGGGATTTGTCCAGACCCTTCTGCATTTTCTTCAATGAGTTTCAGCATGCCATCCCCATTTCCTGAAAAGAAGCCCAGACACATTTTGTAGCTCACTTGACACAGTGAAAAAGAAAATATTTTGCCCTATTCTCTCTTCTCCCCTGTGTCTAGCAGGAGCAGAGAAGTGAGCTCTGAAACTTCCATATACACATCTCAGGTAGCTGAACCCTTCCGAGGACAGCTGGCCACTCTTCTGCGTGCTAAGCTATGCAGTAATAAAGGCTTTCCATTATCCAAACAGTCTCCGGGCCAAACACAACTGAGAATAAAGCTGTGGCAAGGTCCTCGCAGATGATCCTCCCTGCACATTCGTTCTTTTTCTGCTATTCCTGCAGGCAACACAGGAATGGTATTGACTGGCTGAGTGTCCTTGTTTTGGGAAGAACATTTCCACCATGGATCATGGCTCTAATCACAGAATCATTTAGGTTGGAAAAGACCCTTAAGATCATCGAGTCCAACTGTTAACCTAACACTGCCAAGCCCACCACTAAACCATGTCCCTGAGCGCCACGTCTACACATCTTGTTAAATACCTCCAGGGATGGTGACTCAACCGCTTCCCTGGGCAGCCTGTTCCAGTGCTTGATAAACCCTTTCGGTGAAGAAATTTTTCCTAATATCCAACCTAAAACTCCTCTTCTAATAAGAACCAGCCCACCCGTAAAAAGGAAGGCTGCACCTCGTGATCAGCTTGTATTAAAAAATTATCTACTGAAAATAGCTGACTCTAGAACTGATTTCCTTTTACAGGATGCAAGTCACCTTTAGGAAATGGAATGCATTTACCTACGTCGCTGTATCTAGCTGTGAGCAATCCAGGGCTACTGATGCTGCTGGTCATACCAACGGGGGAAGAATCAGTCTGAGGCCCACCAACAGGGATACTTTGTCTCCTGTGAGCTGGTGGGGCTCTGTTCTGCGAGTCTGGGAAATGTTTTATTGTCTGACATTTCTCATCATCTGGAAGGTTTTCCTCAGGATAACTGTTTATTCTCGGCTGCAACGAACAGAAGAGGTGAAGATTACCTAGGAAATGGCACCTGGAAACATAAACTTCAGACAAGTTTAATTCAAGTCAAACTGCTTCTACACACACACACACACAAAAAGTCAGCCTTTGAAAAAAGACATTTGACAGCAGAATAATCAAAGAGGTATTCCTTCTCTGATGGAAAATCACAGCAGCAGGCAGAATGCTGAACGAGAGGACATCCCACGCAGCACGCTCCCTTTAGAGGGGAAATACCTACCCTTGTCTAGGGCAGCGTACAAGGCCAGGAGTCCCAAGAGGTCGAGACGGTACAGACTGCAAGTCAGCATCAAATCTGAAGCTGCACGAAGTCTGCTAGCAAATGGTATTTAGCAGAATTTATAACCTACTGAGAGCATCAGACAGAAGTGCTGCAGAGGCTGCACTAGTGGGGTTTGCGCCTAAAACTCCTAAAACCCACCGTCTCTTACCTTAGGAGGTAGCGGAGGTGGCCCTGCTCGCTTTAGTGTTGATCTACAATGAAAAGGTGCAGTAGTCGTCTTAGTTAAACCAACAACAAACAGAATTACTTGAGAACACAGGCTGTAAATAAGACAAGCTAGATGCATAGAAAAGACGGATCACAGCTTTGCATGAACAGGGTTAAACTGGAAGTCAGAGTGGGAAAAAAGCACGTTAATCTTGTTAGAAGTGGTGGTTTTTGATAAACTGATGTTCTTTCATAAATTCCAATGTTATAGAGCATTCTGTGGTGAAGGGTATTTGAAATTAGCAAATAAATATACGTTCAGGGCCTAGTTCGGTGTAGTTTGCAGCTTTCACTCTGGATCAGACAAACATTTGGGCACCAGAGGAGCTGCATATACCCCACCAGAGCTCTGCAGGAATATCTGCACGTCCTGTCACTACTGGGCCTGGCTCATGACTGATGGATTAATCAACACAAAATCTGCTTTAAAGTATTAGGCACTTCCATATGCACTCTAAGATAACCTCAGGAAGGAGAGCAAGGGAAGAAAGCATTGCTTTGCGGACATTCTCCTGACGATCAGATAAACAGTCAAGCGTGCGTTAGACCTTGGAGTGCAACCAGCCCTCGCTTATTTATGAGTGGCAAAGCTGCCTGCAGCATTTTAAGGAAAGAGGTTTTGCCAGAACGCTGCCTGCTTTAGCGAGAGCCGCACGGAGTAAACACAACTGTACACGAAGGAGGTCCACTCACTCTTCAACATCTTCACTCCCATCGCCAAATTTTGTAAGCAGTCCCCTAGGTAAAATGTTTATAAAATTAAGAGCTCTGCTCTTAGGTCAACGCGTGCAACTAAACCGATCGGTGACATCATTTAGTTTCATAACAAGCATCTCCCAGCCCTTTTCAAAACAAAGTATTTCTCTCTTATTCACTGCCTTAAGCCCTTTATCATTTAGTATGGTCCTTTCCTGACCCTCACCCCCCAATAATCACTGAAGCTCTCTTCCATACCAGATACCATCAACTCATCTTTCATTTCCCTACCTGGTATTTTAAATATTGTTGAAATGCCCAATAACAGTACAATATAAAAGAAGAAGAAGAAGAAGAAGAAGAAAAAAAAGACGAGAACAGAGGAAGTTATTGGGAGACGAATGGAGAAAAGCCTTTACACAAAGGGAAGTTTCCTCCTTTAGTGTTATACACTAAAGACACAGACTGTTTCCCATTATGGTGGGAATTTTTGTTTCAAAGCTACCCCAGGGTCAAAAAAGGTATTGTGACCAGAGGATCAATGCAGCAGTGAAAATAAAATCCTGAAACAAACAAAAACTGATAAAATTTTGCAAAATGGCAATTTTCAGGCTGTGTCTTAAAAAAAAAAATTAAACTGCATTAAATGTAAAAAAAGCTAAACCATAAATCTAAACCCAATAAAAAGCATTCCTTAGTATGCTGTTGTGATACTGTGAAGTCTAGGCTTCTGCATTTAGCAGTCACGAGGTGGAAGAGACACCCCGGTGCAGTCCAAATCTCTGCCTGCAGAGCAGACACCTCCGTACCCCACCAACTCACACATCCTTCCACGTTCCACAACACACCACATCACCCACTGAGGAATGACCAGAGGGGTAACGAACAGGAAAACAAAAGCATATTATACAAAAACTAACCCAGCCAAGTTTGGATTAATGTAAAATTTCCCTGCAAGTTACTTCTGAAGGGAAAGCAGCAGACAGTTGCCAACAGGAACTATTAAAAAATTTTAAAAAGTCCAACCATCAACAAGAACCACCTCCACAATACAGAAAATTTAAAAAAAAGTAATTTTAAAATGCTACAATAAGGATGAGAAAAAACAAGAAATAAGTTCAATCATCAGGTACACATTCTGGTATTCCCCTTTCCAGTCAAGTAATTCCCGAGCCGAAGAACTACCCCGCCATTCACCCTGATAAAAGCCAAAGGGCACGAAAAGCAAGGACCCCCCCCAGCCCACGTCCTCTCTGTACATCCCTGGTATTACTCAGAATTGCTGGGACAGAGGAGCTATGCATTTCCTGTTTATCTTTTTAAACTGGAAGCAGTTTCCAAGTAAGCAGCACGGATTCACCATCCAGAAACTTTATGCCTGTCCTCCTTTCAATACTAAATCTGTATCTATTTACCGATTTATAACCCTAGCAACGTTTGCTACGGCTGCATTCATTCTGTTTTTAATACAGCCTGGTATAGACAATCTTAATAACGCTACAAAAACAGAATCAAATCAATAAGTCACTTTGCTGGGAGGAGCTTCCCTCCCTCCCTGCTCCTCGACCCCGCGGATTCCAGCTGCCTGCAGAAAAGCCAGCACTCACGAGAAAGGCTTTCAATCTGCAGCTCATCAGGGTCACACAAACAAACCAAGAGAGGAAGGAAAACAGTCGCTGTCATTACTGGACAGGGAAAGGCAAGGCCTAGAAAGCCACCCCAAACTTTTACTACAATGAGAGTGAGAACAGAAAAATAGGTTGAACTTAAAAAGACCCAAACGCTGGCAATCCCCATGACACGGCCAGCTTTCCAGGGGGCTGCAATGTCAGCTGACAGCTTATGCAAGACTTTATCTGCAAAAAAGCCAAAGAAATTCACTGTCTGCTACTCAGTTCCAAATAAAGATGGGAAACAGGCTTTTTTAGATG
>NW_008824538.1:3489736-3491066 GCF_000699105.1 Pygoscelis adeliae
ACTGCGCTTCCATATTCTTCACTGCAAATTCAAAGATTACCTTTAAAGGCAGAATCCAGTATTTTGCAGCAAAAGGCAGGCACATACCTAATAAATTCAGTCCTAACTTGGACAGAGTTGTGCTCCCTTACTTCAGGCCTGCTTTACCCCAGGGGGAATCACTTATAGCATATCTTTACCTAAAACATTTCACCCCAGAACGCTACATGACTGTATTAGAGATTACACTGATCAGACACCCACAGCAGAAGCAGTCGTGCCGTCATACTGAACCTGGTAAAACTAAATCTTCAGAACTGGTTTCTCCTTCCCTTTCTTGCAAGGACCCGACTTCAGGGCTGCGAACACGCTTTGCCACAGGATGTCACAACCACAGCCGCGGCTCAGAAGAGAATTGCAAGGCCAGCGCAGGATCCTGAACTCAGCCCTTGCAAGGTTACCAGCTTTGCTTCAGAAAATTGACTTTGGCTGTGTTATTCCAGACCATACATTTACACTTCACTTTCCAACTACAACTGGGGAGCTACAACGAATTTAAAACAAACTACTGTTCGTAGTTAAAAGAGATTAGAACCCATTCCCCAAGAGAATGACCAACGAACTGCAGAAGGAGGACTGCATACTGGGTAAAATTTCCTTTAACTTTATGAATATTAAAGTGGATTAGGGCTTAAGGTTTGATTTTACACCATAGCTCAATTTTTCTTTCACAGTGTGTATTTTCTTATTAAGTCACAGAAATAAAACATGTTTTTAAACTCTGTACTTACTTGCTGCTTCCACCATCAACAAAAGGATTCCAATGTGAAGCAAAGTCAGTGCCAGCTGCCACAACCTGAAGATGCAGAAATTTTCATTTTTTTTTTCCCCCTCTGTCAAACTGAAGTACCTTATCCACAGCACATGAAGAGGCCTGGGAGATTCCCAAGCCCTGCAGAATGACCCATAAGCAGTAAAATAAAACTCCAAAGTGAAACAATATTTTACAATCTAATTATAAAGCAGCTACTGAAAAGCTATCATCATCATCTTCTCAGACTTAAAAGCAGCACTTGGAAATGGTATAACGCCAGTATCAAGTGGCAATAAGTAACATGAAAGCAAAAATTTGTGGTGAAAACTCTTATTTTCCACTCAGGGCACTTCCAAGACACTCTTCCAGCAAGAGAACATACAGTAGCCACCTCCAAACTCATTTGAGATGCCATCAGCGGAGGCTGGGAGCATTCCTGTCACTAGACGTGGCACTGAGGGGACCTCGCTGGTAACAACATGTACAGATCTAATCAGTCACATTCAAAAAAAAGATGAACTTCTACCTACCTGTTGA
>NW_008824538.1:3491113-3534776 GCF_000699105.1 Pygoscelis adeliae
GAATGGGATTTTTCGGGAGTGCTGAGCACTGATGTCTCCGAATCAAAATTAACGGCAGCTGTTGCTATTCACAACACTTATTAAAAAATGGAGCCCTTGTGTACACAGACACATACTAATCCCAAAGAACATTAATTAGCTGATCTGCAGTAAACTGCGGAGGGCTGGAACAAACAGCAGTAGCTCACAGGGGGCAAAACCGGCTGCACGCGAGCTGGCGGTCTTCCAAGAAACAAGCGGCAAATAAACCCTGATGATGGGAAGATCAGGGACTCAAATGCAGAATGGCCTCTTCACGTTATCAAATTAATAGGCACACGTCGTTTTTTTCATCTGAGCATGACTCTCCGCACAAAGCATGGAGGGCAATTCATTTTCTTAAAAATGTGGCAATTGTCTGGGGACCAAGAGTGGTCTTCTCACGACTTTATACTTCAGAGACATATTACTTAGAGTTGAACCACAAAACAATGAAGACACTGTGATTTTAATAAATGAAGGAAACAACAAACTTGTCCTTACCATTTCATCCCGAGCTTCTGTTTCTTTCCGTAGAGGGGGCTCAAACTGCAGCTTATCAACTGCAAAACATTACATTTTCAAATTTAATACACGCAACATTATACTAGTGCCCTGTCAATGCTTACTACAGTGAAATGCATGTTGTAACAGATCTAAATATTATGTACACAACACTTAATTTGCCTATAAAATATGACTATCACTTAAATATCAGCATTATTGTCTAAATGCTTAAATTTGCAAATATGAAACCCACAAGAAAGAAACAGAGCAAAAGTAAATACCAAGTCATTATATGAAAGTACACTAAAACGTAACTACATAACCACGTTACTTTTAATGCATGTGAAAGAGAAGAAAGCAGCTTTTTAACAGCAAGCTTCCTGAAAGTGTGATGTACGTGACGCAGAGGAGCGGATAGCATTTACGCTAGAAAAGACATTTCTCCAAACCTGGAGAAAGATCATTTCTACCCTCAAAATTTCAACTTAGATCCAACTGAGTAGTGTATTAATATTGTTTTTAAAAGCAAAGAAAAGGTTATATTAAAAGAAAATGCACTATGTTAACACGCACTCCGGTCAGGACAGCTATCGCAATCACAAGCGCTCCATCAGAGTCAAGAAAAGGTTTCACTTACGAACTTGAAACAATGTGCAGACAAACACAAAATGCTATGTTTTTTCTGTATTTTCTCATCACACCATGACACCCAATGTACTCATGTGAAAAGATGCCCTCCTATTTATCAACTCACTCTCATTTTTTGATGTTTGCACGTTATTAGTGGTTTTGCTGTTTTAAGTAAGGCTGGATGGTCTGACAAATCACAGAGCTGAAAGGCTATGCTGGCCATGCAAGGTTTCCACATAAACATTACGATGCAGCAATGAGATAGAATGAAACAGCAGAAAAATACGCAAGTTTTGATTTTGGTTTTGAAAAAATATTATTGAGGATTCGTGTGTATGTGCTGTTTCTTCTGGTTTTGTTTCTCAAATGTGCCAACAGCGGAAGAGACTTTCCAGAGTACACAAAAAAAGAATGACACCGACATCCTCCATCGGTAGAAGCAAACCAACACCACAAAATGGGCAGAGCACATCAGGAACTTACAGTTTATCTCCGATGCCGTTCTTTCTGCCCTAATGTTCCTGTTCGTAGAACGAATTGTATGGCGGATAACGGAGTGAGGCTGCAAGGGTTATAAACAGAAAAGCTGAGAAAAGTCGCATGGCTTTCCGTTGGATCTCAATCAACAATCAAACGAACAGGGAGAAAGAATAGCTGTCACAATCACACACTGCACACGCACCGCCTTGCACAGCCCGTGCACAGGATCCTTCTACACACCCACAGCGTAAGTGTGACAAGCGCTATGGCAGTATTTCCTGGCCTCTCCTGCATGGTAACGCTAAAAATGGAGCTTTAAAAACATTGGGGCAGTACCCCTGTCAAGCTGCAATCTTACATTCCCAAGGCAAAGCAGGGTATTTAAACCGTAGTTTTACCTAAAGACAGAAAACAAAAGATGTTCTCACCTCAAAATCATCATCATCAACTTCACTGTAGTGTGTATGGTTGTCAGGATTATTAACTTTGTCCAACAGCTCAACTGCTAAAGATCTTGAAAGACCAGGCTGCCCTACAAAGCTATGCTAGAACCGCAGAAAAGAACAAGTTATAATATGCAACTGATATGTAACTTTCATTAATAAACATCCAATTACTGAATTTTGCCTGCTTTTGGGGGGCTTGAGTATTTCTTTAATGACTCCTTAATGGCTAGACTTTCTAACTCCTCTGTAAGCATGGAAACGCTACACTTTTGGCCACTTGTAAATTGGAAATTAAACTCCGAGTCAAACAAACAATTACACCTTAACTTCATTTTTTACACGAGTAGTTCAGTCAAGTTTAGGAAGGCAGAAATAGGTACATGAACAACTGCTAAATACATCCGTTTTCTATTTGGGTGACAGGAAGGGTCAACGTCTACACAGCTATATCTAAGAGGCTGTGACACCCACTTGCATAAAGGACAAGGCTGAGGGCAGAACATGAAGCAAATTTCTAATTGTTCCTACCAAAAACTGTATAAAAATCTTGATACTGAACAAAATCTTGCTACTTCCTACAGTTGACCAATGTCTCTTTCCTTCAGATTTCACCACCCGTGTTGTAAGATGAGAGAAAAAAAATTGTTCCAGTTTGGTTTCCTATTGGTCTGTTGCTCACTTGGAAGCAAGAGATCTCTTATTGGTGTCACTAAGTGTTCCAAATCACTTACAGAAAGGAGTCTGTCTGCTGTCGGCCTCTTCTTTGGATTTTTTGTAAGTGCTATTTTGACAAAATTATGGAATGTTGATGACCTGAAAGAAAAACGAGGTTTTATGTTTAACTTTTTAAGAAGATTTTTTTTTTATTTTAATACCGTTACTAAACAGATTACAAAAGGGTGTGCTAAATTAGAATGTCATCCAGGTACCTCATCTCAGGTTCAAATAAATATATAAATATATTCAAATAAATACATTTCCAAGTTAACAAAATAGGAAAAAAACCATTCGATTCATGGAACTTGCATGGAAAACGTTTTGGTACAGAAAATAAACCAAACACATATGGTGCTATTTCAACTTTTTCCAGTTTCAATTGTTACAGAATTAGGTATCAGAAATAAAAATTGTGACTTATGTACCCAGTAAACCCTCAAAAGCTAGGCAAACCTACAAATTTCCCTGTTCTTGGCTACAGATAGGAAAATAAAATACAAAGTTCTAGGCAGAGACTCAACTTACTCTTCAAAATGCTTTGTTGCTTTTTTCAGAACAACTTAGGTGACTGTGTCATACCACGTCTTTTTAGATCCGAATTATGACTCGATGTTATGACTGGATCTACAATTTTTCAAGCATTTTTCTTGCAATTGCATTTGTGTTAGCATGCCTCTCTGGGGACAATATTAACCCAAGTCTGCTTGCTTCCAAATCACCTTACAAAACACATTTCCTCTCCTAGTCTTAGCATCTGAGAAGGCGGCACTGGAGATGTAAAGTGCATTGGCTGGGGTTACACTGAGCGGTTTCAATACAGAAAACGTGCACTTAGAAGTGTTTTCTCCCTTCCTCTAGCGCACATCTGCCCACCCAAACACCTCAAGATAAACAGATTGTACAGCAGCATCATGAGCAAAAAATCCTGCACACCAGGATTGTTTTGAGTCTCATAAATAAAGTGTTAGTAAGTGTGGTACAAAATCCTGCAGGCACTAGGAGGGTATCACAGGTTAAAGAAATCATGAAAGGATTAAACGATTACCTGTCCCATTGACAGTGGCAAATACCCTATAATAGGAATTAACGGGAAAGGATAAAAATAATTTTTCTTCCTAGAATGTACAAAGAGGATCCAAGAAGGGAGATTTCATTTCCCTCTGGATCATGGGCAGGGATAAATTTACATAGGTAGGACTGTCCTGTCCCTTACTGCTGGTTTCCTGCCATGTCAGAAAACGCCTGTTTCCAGACCTTAACCCTCTCTCGTTTGCTTTCACACCTATACAAAACAACTAGTTGTTTCTCAGTGAAACTTCCTGTAAGCAAGATCACTTCTCAAGTTCCCAAGTTTAAAACTAGCACACACTATTTTTCACTGCCTCGCTTCTTCAATAATGACAAGTACTATTTTCACATTATGTGCAAAATATTGAACAAAGGAGAGGGTTTAACCTACCATTTTGCTTTTTCCTTTAGCTTTGGCGGTTGAAAATTACTTTTTGACATTAAAAACAAAGCCCTAAAGGTAAAGGAAGATTAACGTTATTATATGGTCAAATATAATTAATTTCATTCCAATATCTAAACACTTCAAATTAATACTTCAGGATAACAATCATACTGGTGAAACTGAATTACAGTCTATACTGTGTTAGAGGACAGACACAGTAAAGCTGTTGATTTTCTTATCTTTAAATAAGATCGTTTTATTGCCATGCATAATCCTGTTAAACATAAGGCTACAGCTTCTCTAGTGATTTACTACGCCTGTTCTTAATCACAGTTGCTGCTGACAATACAAAGCTGTTGGTTTTTTTTTTTAAATTAAAAATTTCAATGATAATTTAAATTCTAAATTTAAGTCTGTAGCTTCAGACTGATGTCTTAAAACCAGACACAGCTCACGCAGAAAGCACACGTTTGATGAAGGATTTCTAGTGTGAGTTTCTAGGTCTGGGCTGTGGAGAAGGTTAAACTATATCTACTGGGACTGAAGGGAATCCTGGAGATAAGCAAGCTCCCCAGCCAGCAGACCTCATCGGGTGAAGATCAAACATGGGTGGCTGAAGCTCTGCAAGTTCAATCGCCGTTATGCCAACCGCCCAGATATCGCAGAGCTGGTTATATCCACCGTTCTTTTCCACCGCTGCAACTTCTGGGGCCATCCTTTAAAAGCAAAGGCATCGTTCAATGAGAGCACCAGCCACTTCTGAACAGTGCCCGCACGCGGGAGGCACAAAGCACGTCACGTAACCCTACAGCAGAAACCCCCTCAAAGAGTGCAAGTCAGGGAAAAGCCTGACGTCCCCCTCCCCTCACCCAGCATTAGGGGAGCGGAGAAGCACACAGAGGTGACATGCTTTGCCCGAGGTCATGGGCTGGACAGCAGCGCTAGGAATAGAATCAGTCTCATGATTCCTGGTGAAATGCTTTAATGACCAGATAATCCTCCTGCCCTCAGTCCTCCTTCTCCAACAGGATAAAGAGGGCAGCGAACATTAAAAGCCATTGTCTGGATTAAGCTGTACGTACGCGTTCAGTCTATACCAAGAATACCGCCCTAGGCATCTCAACTGCACCACAGCAATGCCAGAAACCAACAGCAGTTAAATTTGCACATATAATCCAGCTCAAGATTTACAATTATATATTTGCATATTAAATGCTGTCTTGTACAGACATTAATCAGTAGAGATGATTAAAAGATAGTTTAAAATCTGTTTTTCTTCACAATTCTTTCTGCACAGAAATCGAAAAGACATTGTTTAGTTCATTCACTAAAAGCATAAGAAGCTACTGAGAAACTGAATGACCATTAGGTATCCAGAAAAAGGGGAGAATGTTCTGCATTAATAAACTTGTGAGAAACAGCAATCCTGCCTCAAATATCAGGTAGCTTGTGTTACAGCCACAGATCAGCTACAATCACCCTTTTAGTTTAGACTTCTTCAGTTTAGTTTAGACTTCTACCCTTTGGGCGTTCTACTTGGAAGAAAGGGAATTTATGCAATTGCTATATATATATTTAAAAATATGTGTGTATACTTCAGTGTGTGTATTTTAGAATTCTTGGCATAAATACCGACTTAGCTTTGCATACAATCATAGCAATCAAAGTAGCTTATTACCAGTAAGGGGTACCAATAAATGATTTCCTCTTCGCAATGGTGGCTGTTATTTTCGCTGCTACACCAAAGTCAGCTGGAAAATAAAATTATCATAGACTTAGAAATCTCATTTTAAGACCCCAATTGTACTCTAGGAAGTATCATATTATGAAAGAACAATCATGTTTCTTATACAAATTAAAAATTCATTAAGCTTCAAAGTTAAAGATCAATAATGAGATCAGCGAATGTCTTCATTGACATGACTTCAAATTGAGAAGTTTAGTTTCTACATACAGCTCATTCATGATCCTGTTCCTCTCCTAGCTATTTTTCCATCTCACAATACAGCAATCAAGCAACCTCATAAAATTTAGTGGATAACCAATTTAATATTGAAGCGGAAAAATAGCATCACGCTTTGGAAATGGTACTATTTGTGTTACTTATGGAGGAACTGCGGGGGGCCATCTGTTCTCATTCCTGGAGACCCTGTCTAGGGGACAATAATCCCTTGCTCTCAGAGCTGCAGATAATCAGATGGTCTTGCAGAGCCAAAAATCATTTAAATCTTTTTTTTTTTAAATTGCATTTGTATGATAGCTGGAGGATAATTGTGGGCAAATCTAACTAGCTTAGCAGGCAAAAGGAAGGTATCAGTGCATAACCCAAGTTTAATGCAGTTAGTGGAATCTCCTATCAGTTTCAAGGTTTTACTCCTCCCCCCCCCCCTTTAAAAAGCCGTACTTCCTAGCACAGCACTCCTGGTTCACCACAGAGGAGTAAACGTGTTGAACCACACAGCTTTTCTGAAGACCAGCACTGCAGCTAATGCACAACCGCCCTGATTCCAACACTGGACACAGTAATGATGAGCATCCCATTCCTTCTCCCAGGATGTCCGCTCCCTAGTTCCTGCAGAGCCCTAACTACATGTAGACTTCTGTGAAGCGAGGCGTCAGACAAGCAGACAGGGGTTTTGAAGGCAGCGCGCTCAGATGACAAGAGATTCAGTCTGTTTGTGCTGCGCTAAATGCAAAGTGTCACTGGAGGAAGCCAGTAATACAGCTCTCTGCTGAGTTTTCATCTGTAGACCTCCAGAGCGCTTGCAAAGGAGGAGAGTTTCCTCTTCTCCACCTGTGTGGAAATGCCCAACATCATGCACTGGGCTAGAGGCACAGCCAGGATCAGACCCCACTTTTCCATAGGCTGCCAGGCTCAGGAGACGCTGTCTCACACAGTGGAACCTTGGAGGGTCTGAGGGAGAACTGCCATTCTGGCTAGCAACAAACATGTTGATGTCCACGTAACCCCAACCTGGCAAATGCCAGGGAAACCTGGGAGGCTTCAAGGCTTGGTGGTTCAAAAAGAAATTATCTGCAACTTCTTGATAGAATGCAAAACTTCTCATCTCATAACGTAACACAAGCCCATGCATATGCAGTTTCTATCATCAACTATTGCCCCAAATAAGAATACGAACATCCTACAGCGCAACACCAAAAGCCACTGAGAACAGTATCTAATAAAATTGACTGCAACAGTACAGAAGATCTGCTGCATTATGCTTCATCATTCGTAGCAAGCTTAATCTTTGCTGTGCATGTGCTGTTCAACACAAAAAAAAGCCTTACAAAAGCTGAATATTCTTCTTGGGAGGCATGGTCTCTACATTCTGGCTATTTTTTGTCTCAATGGAATGATAAAAGTAAAAGGCATCTTGCTAAATCAAAGTATCCCAGCTAGTACTGTAGCTTTTGACTGAGCAAATTAAAACGTTCCCATTTGCTTTCTGTCTTATTATTAAATTCAGGCAACTTACCTAATTTGACATCTCCATGGTCTGTTAGTAGAATATTTGCACCCTAAAACATAATAAATAGAAAGTTAAAAATCTTTATCAGGAATATTTTTCTGCACTAGAAAGTTTAAGGTAAGTTTTTCAAAGTTCCAAGTTACCTTTATATCTCTATGCATTTTGCCCTTCATATGCAAATAAGCAAGACCCTGGAAATAAGAGAAACACGACGCATCATTTTGCCATTTGTTAACATACTACAAAGCCAGTCCCATTTAACAAATTCAGATTACTCAATGTATTTTATTTGAAAGTGGAGAAATTTGAGATTTGCAGGTAAGAGGTACAGTGGATTCTGGTCCTCATCTCTCCCGGCTCCAGCCAATACATGTGAAGACTCGTTTAAACCCGCCATGGCGTAACATTTTACATAGATATACGTGTATTTTCAAAACAAACCTCAAGATGTATCACCTTTTCCCTTTAATAAAATTAACTACATTTTTGAAGTCCTGAAGGTTTCAACAAGCAGGTGTCTAGCCTTTAAGCTGCCCTTCCAGCAATACAAGTCCCTGCTGTAAGAAGAGATCAGGAACAGAGCTGCCAAGCAGATTAGTTCACGGGTCTACACCCCCGCCTCTGGCAGTGACCAGTTCAGCCACCGCTTCAGGGAAAGGTGTGCATCCCTGTGATTCTCTCACATAATTATTCATGGATACACAGAGCAGGAAAAGAAAAGTTCCTTTAAAAAACAAGCTGCCTGCATCATCTTATCTTGTATTTCCACAGTAATTCTATGATTATTATTATTATTATTCTATGATTCTTAATGATTCTATGATTCTATGATTATTAGCAATCACAAAATGAAAGAGAATTTTAGTCATCTGGTTGCAGTATTTTCCCTCTACAAATTATTAGAATTTACTGCCACAGATCAAGCAGGCAGTTTAAAATGTGCCTTTTTTTTTTTTCCTTCCCTCTCTCCATTACTCAGCTACTTACCCTTGCTTAACCAGGTATTAGCTGTTTTCTGCAACGAGATTCAAAAATTTGTCCTAAACAACTGCTGCACTGAATCACTGTATTAGAACAATGGATGAAAATAGCCCAGACAACACTGTGGTCACAACCTGCGCAGATCTGTCTTCCACAGTTTCCCTGAAACCAACAGGCTCACCGAAGAAACAGGAGCAGGGCTGAGGTTCAGTATTTTGGTCCTGCGGTGGGATCCAGAGAGACGTCTACCCTTGTGTAAACTCCTTTGCAAATTACAGCACGGAAGCAGCGCTGCTCTGACAATGATTTTAAGCAGGTATTTGCACTACATTACTGGAATTTCTTGCTAGATTTTATTTACAATATGGAAACTAACAGGTTAACCCTGGTTAATTGGTTTCAGCTAGACTCCCAATGCTTACAAATGTAAGTGATGGTACCGCAGCGCTTTCTGAAATCATCTTCTGTATCTACTTTCTATACATGGAGCAAACACTTTATCGTATACCTGCAGAAGTACAGTACCTGTAAAGTTTCTCTGCATACATATGCAATTTGTAACTCTGACAGAGGTCCTGTTACTGAAAACAAAGATTAAAAAGCATGTAAGTCTACAATATACAACACACAAATAACACTGTGAAGCAGCCAAAAAGTGGTATCTCCATGAAAAAGTTAAAGACCGATTTTACATGAACTGTATTTTACATGAGCTGAGAAGAGGGTTTTCTTTACTTGTTTTACAGTGGGCTTTCCGTAAAAAACCCAGCACAGTAACAGAAGACAATACCCACAGCAAGAAGAAAACCCATTTTGACAGAAATCTAATTATCATTTTACAAGTGACTTCGTAGTAATGTAATATCCTGTACTCCGAGGAAGGTAAAAAACAATAAAAGTGACTTCTGCTAATTTTTTAATATTAGAAATGGCAATGTTCTATACTAGGGGCCTATGAGACTTTGAATTGTTTTAAAGCTATTTGTACTAACTGGCTGAAAAATAAAGCAGAATGAGCTCTGGTATTCCAAAACTCCATGTTATCATTTAAAGGCAGAGCAAGACCCCAGACTGCTTTTCCAACAATTCCAATAAATACTTCCGCAGAATCAACAACTCTGGATGAAACCTCAGAGAGGAAAATAATAATAAAAGAGTGGTACAGTACTGCACAGGAGCAAGAACAACAAGTTATTTCTACCCTTTAAAGATCAAATGCAGGATCTCCCAGTAGAAACTGCTTCCTCACACCATGTACAGTCTCCGTATCCAATTAGCGTGATTTCTGGTTGTGAACCTTTTTAGAGGTCTTTTTTCCACCCCTTCAGAAAGCAGATAACCCGCTTCTGCATATGGCATTCAGAGACACAGGCTGAGAGAAGCCAAGACACAGGCGAACTCCCAGTGTACGCAACTGCAGCTACTGAAGAGCTCTCCACTGGAATAACTCAAGCTCTTTGGGCGAGTCCCCTAAGCATCGTGGAGAAAAATAAACAGTGTGATAATTAAAAAATAAAGCATATTCTGCCCTAGAATGACAGGGTATTAGCCCAAAATGACGGTCACCGTATTTGAGAAGTGCTCTCAACGAAATCTTGACCGCAGCTAAAAACCACTGTTCATGCTCTAAGAAAAAACACGTGCAGTGCCCGGCCAGTAGCAACCGTTCCCCGTTAGTTTGCTTATTATTTATTTTTCTTCTTTGCAGAAAGCTTCCAAAATGTTAAAATAAGTTTCAAAGTACCATGGTAAATATCTTGGAGGGATCCCCCACCGCAGTATTCCATGCATATCCACAGCTTCTCACGGCTATCAAAAGAAAGTTAAAACAGGCATCAGAAGCTGATTGATCTGTATACAGAACAGAGTTAATAACAATTATTTAAAGTATTTCCCATTGGTCTTGATCACTCTTTGTTAAAAATACACATTCTGATACATGACCAGCAGTTACACGTTTTACATAATCTCAATATAAATTCTCACCTATCAAAATGAAAATTTTATGCCAAAGTCACTGAGAAGTCTTTAAACATTATCAGACCTAAAAGGTGTTGCTTTATCTCTGACCTCCTAACTGCAATAAAGAACATGCAGAAGAAAGAGCTGAGCTTTACCTGCTATCAGCAAGATTACATTAGATAAGATTGAAACTGCAAGTTTAGTGTGTTAAATTGAGATTACCTCATTTATAGCTAGACAACTCTTCATGGCCTCCAAAAGGGTACTGGGGATTTCGAAATTTAGCCATTTTGTCCCAGCTGAAGTCCATTTGGGCTGTACAGATTACTTAAAAAATGCAGCCCTCCAAGAAATCTAAAGATGAAGCCTCACAGAAAAAGACCAAACAGGCAAAGTGGTGATATATATTCCCACAGAGCCAACTGATAAATGGCAGAGTTCCACAGAAATGGAAAATATTCCCCAGCTTTCTGTGTAACATTTACCGTGTGCAGCCAGCTGGCATCACCTTGTTTCTGCCCCTCAGTACGTCGCATCTGTTACCCCAGAATTATAAAAAAATGTTACCAGCGGCTCAGATTTAGTGTTTTGCTCTTACAACTCCCTGGCTATACTTCCACAGCACACAAGTCTACCATGAAATAAAATACCTAAAAGCAATTCTGCTCTAGATAAATAATGAGCTAGTTTTATATTAGAAGTGATAAACATTTAAAATCCCCCCCGCAAGTGAGTAGGATTGGATATGTTGCAAGAGTCTCTAGGGGAAAAGTTTCCTTCTGTTCCTAGTGTTAAAATATTCCAGCCTTTTGGCCAGCAAAGAAAACAAAGTATTAGTCACTTTTTTTTTTAAAAGCAACAGGGAACCAAAGGGAATTCAACCTAGAGAAGAACACCGAGAGAGGATATAAGTACTAAACCAGACTGAGCATCATCTTAGGAAAGAACCAGCAGAAATGCAGGTACAAAAAGTGGGGTTTACCTGAGATAGCTCCCAAAATAGGCGACTATGTTGCAATGTTTGCATTCTTTAACCATATATATTTCTTGCTGTATCAATGAAAAGTCGTCTCCTGAAAAACAGGAAGCAGCCAGAGATACATCACACACAACCGCACATTCAAAGAGATCCGAAGGTATGCACGTAAGTCATAAAAACAAGCCATGGACCCGGATAATCGCTAAGCCCTTCACGAGGGCTTTCCAGCACGCCAGCCCGTTCAGCAAGAGTTATCTACATACGCCACCCTTTCAGCTTCCATTCTTTATTACATGCTTCATGTGAGACACCAATATTTCTTGAAGACCAACAGAGAAGGGCTGGCCTGAACATGATCCATCAGTTAAGACAGCTCAGCACGCACCACGAGTGCTTTGAAAAGGAAGCAGAGGGATCCCACAGTAGGATGGGAGCACGTGAGAAAACTCTGGAGCAGCCCCTCTATAGCCGTCAGATAGCCCCAGCTGGAGCCGATTTGGCTTTACGGGGACACGGTGCTCGCAGCACAAGGGTCCCAGCGACAGAAGGACAAAAATCGCTGCAAACTAATTCCAGAGTCCCCTGCCTGAAACCAGAAAAGATCACATACCACAGGCTCTTTATTAAAAGTATTTAATTTCAAAACGACTCTGATAGAGCATATGGCCTGCACGCCCACTCAGCCACCGCTGACTCAGAAGAGAAGCACAGAGTCCTCAGCACGGACTGCCTTGTTATGAGTGCATTTTTGGATGAGGACAGCTACATAAGCACGTTTGCACATCCTAAATATCCTTTGCAAAAAAAAATTCTACTGAAAAATATATTATGGCCAGAGCAATAACCTAGCATGTTCCTGCCTCTTCATAGATGCAATGAAGCAAACTAAAATATCTGAGAGCTAGCAAAACCACTGGTATACTTTTATTAAATCCCATTGAGAGAACTTCCAAACAGAGGATGTTCTCCCCAGAATCTAGAGCTCAAACACCGCAGCTCTGCCTCCCTGAAGCTCAGGGCAGGCTTACACCCAGCCCGGCGCTGGGGCTCCTACGGAGGCACGTATCAGCTGGCTTCGGAGGGTCAGCCTGAACAGCAGTGACATATCAAAAAACATCAGCACAGCCTGTTACGCCATCCTAGACGTGTGCCTGCTTTGTGATCATGCATATATATACCTTATCACTTTTATTCTTCCTTGGGCATGAACAAAACTTCTGTAACAGCTTGCAAGACATGAAAGACTGCAATTTAGATAAAGGCTTTAGGTTTTAGATAAAAAGCTGCTCCAGACAGTATGGTAGCTACCATGTTCTCTCAAGGAAAAAATTGCTCTGTATGTTTATTTTTGTTTAAAGTTTCACTAGTAAGAGTTATCTCCTACTATCAAAGTCAGGGATGCACAACCCAGAAAACATGTACTGCTGTGTACTGCTCCCCTTAATTTATATGATTTTGACAAGTCCAAGAGGTCTCAAGCACTGCTGTAAATTCTCTTTGGATTTTTCACGTGTTTATTTAGCAAGTAACAGCATAGCTAATATTTTTAATAACCTCTTTAACAATAGATGGGTTTTTTTGCTGTGCTTTGAAGCAACTTCCCTGAGCAACGGTGTCACCGGTGCCCGCAGGACCCACAGCAGCCCGTACTGATGTACGGCCCCACGGCATTTACAATCCCTTGGGAAACCCCAGCTCTCCATACATACACCGGTACGTAGTAGATGTTTGCAGATACAGCAAAAGAAGTGCCAATTTGGTATAACAATTTCCAAATGATCACAACCTTTAAGCCTCAATGACTACCAGACTTTTAATTGAGAAAATCACTATGAAATACAAAGGTAGAAGGGAACACACTTGTATGAATACATCCCTGACTGATTTCACTAAATCCTCATGGGCTTCTTGAAGTTGAATTGTACGGAGAAACACTTCACCGGGGCAAGAAAACATTAGTAGAAGAGTTTCATATGTCAAGAGTCTTTTTTTTAAACATAAGTAGTATTTTTTTTAATAATGAAAAAAAGAAAAGGCAACACAATTTCCATAAATTTAGCACAGATTTCACACTGTGCTTGCTCTATGGGTTACCTTTCAGCTACAACTTTGCTTGAATTCATGCACGCTGTCTATAAATGATTACTATGAACAAAGGATTTTTGAGTTTGTGTCAGATGGGTTCATTCCTCCCATCTCTCTGACAAACTTCCTAAGGGAAATTGTTGAATGCGCACAGATAACTAACCGGAGCATTTTAAAACTACAGAAGTTTTTCAAGAAAGCCAAATCTAAGCCCGTTTGAAGGCAAAAGTCTCCCAACCCCACACCAAAGAAGGTACTGTCTCTCTCTAACGCTACTAGCTGTCCATGAGTTCAGAGTATAGAATGCCAAATACCCATGCTCTCTTCTTAAACTGCCATCTTCAAATCAAGCAATCTTCGATATGTCAGAAGCGGCATTTCAGAACAGTAGATACTGTCACATGTGAAAATCATGATCAAGAAGCTTTCCCATAACAGCAAAAACTTCTAGGCAGCAGCCAGAATTGCCCGTCGATAGCACATCGATTGGGCTGCCTAGTGTGGAGCAACGGGAATGTCAGTTCCAGGAACCATGACTAATGGGGAAAAACTGAAGGAAATATGGTGATTTGGGCTAGAAAAAGACTGACAGTAGAAAAGATAACAACCTTCATGCACATAAAAGGTACCAGGGAAGGGGGGAGAAGGGATAATCCATTCTCTGGTTTTATGATAGGACAATTAGCAATGGGCTTAAATTGCCTTAATCTGTACATTCCCTGTACAGATGAAAAGCTTTTCCTACCAGAGTAACATCGGAGCACTGAACTCGAAGGCATGGGAAGCTGTGACATTTCCCACCAGTGAAAAAAAAAAATGAAGAAAACACTCAATAAGTACCCATCAGGAGTGACTTGGGCTGATCCTGCCTGTAGCAGAGGAAGACAGAAAAGATGATCTCTTGATTTGCAATGAATAAATAGAGAATCTATGCAAAAAATGGCGTTACCTACAGAAAAAGGAGGGAAAAAAAAGGATTTGGAAGAAGAAAGGGGGCTGCAGGCTGAATATAGACAGGGAGCTGACAGAAAAGTAGCAGACAGATAGAAAGAGGAGGAGAAGTATCCACGAGAAAAGTTTGGCTAAAATATGTAGAAAATGGTTCTGAAAGATCAGACGCAGAGCTAGGAGAGAAGCTGTATAGTCGTTCAAAGACGACAAGAATGAATTCAAAACAAAGGAATTCAGAGTTTCCAGGCAGCTGGAGTATTAATCTTGGCAAGAGACACTGGAATAGGGCAAAAATTAAATATCCTTGGATAGCATGAAAGAAGACAGTAAGACAAAGAATTTGTAGAAAATACTTCATCGAGAGGGAGGCAGCAAGATATAAAGAATTAGATCAAAGGTGACAATATATCCATACAAAGAGATTTTCATCTGTTTTAGTCATCAGAGATTGCCTGATGCTAAATAACACGGAATTGGAAAAATGTACTTTTTGTCTACTCACATGTTTGCAATTATGGGTTATGTGGCATGCTGAGCAGAAACGTCGTTTAGGGAGCTGCTGTAAATCACACGAGCAGCGTGGTGAGTCACTGCAGCTTGCTACTATTATGTAATTTTACCTCTGCAGCGAGACACAGAGGACACAATAGAGCGTTACAATGGAATATTCTCCTCCGATCACAGCCCGCGTCGAGGCTGCTCTGCTTGGCACAACCAGCTGCCTGTTCTCCAGCACAGCTGGCAGGGAGGAGACTGCTGAAACTTGCAGCCGTATCATCGTGTGATGCGATCGGACCAGATTTCAGAAGCTAAGCAAGGTAAGGCCTGGTAAATTCATGATAAATCCGTACTTAAATGGGAGATCATCAAGAAAACTGACGGCCCGTTAACACTAGTGAATTATTCTACTTGCAGACACTGCTTCTCACCTATGTGGAACTGGCATGTATAAACGTCCTGCCAAGTTGTCCTAGATGGAGAGCATGTGTATGCTGGATCCACATACCCCACTCTGCATCATGGGAAGGCTCTGATGGCTCTAGTGCCTATCACACAGCACTACTAGGTCTTCTGAGCATGCCTGACCTTGATGGTTTTTAAGCAAGTTTACTCCCGGTCATATTTTCATGTGCTCTGCTGACTGCTTTGAGTGGTTCCCTCCTGCAAAAAGACCCAGGGCCACTTCTCACAACTCCTCCTGGGTCAGCTGTGAATCACTTTATTGTCCAAAAGGCTCCTCAGGGGAGAATTTCATAGTTACTGTTTTAGATTGGTTTATTCTGCATTACTTCAGTGATGCATCACAGGGCTGATGCTCTGCGGGAACAGAGGGAGGGATGGGCAGGCAGCATCCAGGGCTCGCATGCAACTGGGAGGAGGGAACTGACGGCATTTGGAGACATTCACGGTGTCACCAATGGGTGGGACAGAAGCATTTATTAAGAAGCCAGATCTTGAAGGTGCCAGCCAGACTGCCAGCACTCCTGCCCCAAGCTAGTGCCCTCAACATGCAGTCCTCACGGGCCCCAACACGCTAGATGGACACGTCAGGCTGCCTGGCAGGAGGTGTGACGTGCACTCCAAAGCCTACCCGCCAAGCCTCTCTGGGGAGCTTGACTGTAGATACTTTCTTTGCAGACCTGGGATTTTTAACACTATAATTAACATTTGTTATTTAGAAGTGAGATGCCGTTTAGCAACGGGACCAGGTGGACACTGCTGCACGGGACGCTGAAGGATGAAGAGCAGGGTCACACCACTGCCAATGAGCCCAAACGCTCTCACTGTATTCATACAACTCGCCCAAGAGATGCCTGCCTCCTGAGTTAGCAGAAGCAACTATTGCCTCTGCTGGGACCATTCCTCAAATGTTTTTTATTTCAACAACCTGAGTTCCCGAACAAGGAGAGAAAGCCCCACAGGAGTCACAACTTCGCAGAAACCATTCGCCCCATTACACAAACTCCACAGCTAAGCAATATCCACAGGTCATCAGCTCCTCTGCGTTGACTTCCAGACATCCCCATGCTCCCCAGTTCTCAATCACTCACTCCAAACCACTCTCCTGAATGCCGTGAGGGTTCAGTCTCTGCTGATTTCCCAAAACACAGGTTTTTGCTTAGACTGGAGTTTTGCTGCCAGTCTTTTCCCTCTGTCCTCATTAAGTTTAACTCCCGAGACAGTTTCCAATCCCCATTTAGATAGCTTGACACATGATACAACTGAACAACAGCCCCAAAATATTTTTGGGGAGGTGGAGAGGATGCAAGGCGTTACTGTAGCATCCCATCCCGTAGCTCTGACACATACAAAATTCCTGCTTTCTTCACCACCCTGCAGACCTGCATTGCTCTCTACCAACCATTTTGAAAACTGAGAACGATCCTTTTAAAGTTTCACATCTTTAAGGAGGGGAAAAATTTAAACAGCACTCAAGCATCCAAGCTGTTTTATCCATACCTCTTTTCTCAGGATTCAAGGAAACCTGCAGTCTGACAGAATTTAAATTCCCCAAACTTGAAGTTCAGAAACTTGATTCCAAGGAGGAAACAGCTATTTGGAAACAATGATGTTTCCACCAGCAGATTTTATTGCCAGGCATCTAGCTGCCAACTGCTAACCACTAATGGTACCGATCATCTCTCGATTGGTATAAGTATTACTGATGGCAATGCATTGCCACAGCAGCACGAGCTCTGCAGTTAAGTAGCACACAAGTGTTTGGAGTGACTGGTCTAACACCAGGAACAATTTCCCCATGTATGTTCTCGTCTGCCCTGCTTGGATCCTATTTATGAGCAGCCATGTCAACAGATAATCTATATTCCTGTTCCTTAACACTTTCATCTCTTTTCCTCTCTCCTTGCCTTATCTACTTACTGTTGTACATCTCAGCCTTTCATGATCCCATCTTTACTCTCCCTTCTCACCACTGCCATCTCACTATTGCTATTTTTCTTCATGCATTTTGTCAAATAACGTGTCCTCCTAATTCACCCCTTTGCAACCTGCCTTCACCCCAAGTGTCACACTCTGCATTACCTTCCAACTAAAATATGTGATCTTTCAGCTTCTTTCCTACTCATAATACCTCCTTCCCCCACCACAACCCCTTCTGCTGGCCTTCTTCATCCAAGAAACTCTGTGTTGTAAGTGAAAGCTTACACTACATGGAAGCATGAGCTCACCCGCTCTGGATACATACATTTCTGAAAGAAGAATAGCAGATTATAAATGCATTATAAGTATGCAAAGTAAAATCAGACCACATTTCAAGAAGTTAAATTTCATTAAAATGCTGGGCACTCTACATTAGAAGACCACGCTGTCTCTGTTTTGCTTTGTGTACGCTCCACAGGCAGGCTGAGCAGCTGTGCAAGTCTGCAGCAGTACCATTCAGGACATGGCACAGCACAAGGAGGCGATGTCCAGGCTTTAACAGCTCCAGCACACTTGGAAGCTCCGGCGTTCAGCCCTGGATAACTCCTAGACAGATGCAGCGGCGGTGTAACGAGCTGCACATCCAGCTCTCCCAACAAAACGGTGTTGATGTCCCCGAGGCTATGGTGATGCCAGCCTGATGCCACAGGAGGTGGCAGCCAGCAAAGGAGCCCAGGAATCAGAAGCAAGGGCTTCCAGTACTGTCTGACCAGCCACTGTTCAGCACATAAAACCTGTGTCTATTTAAACTGCCATGCACAAAGGACACGATCCCAAGCCTGACCAGGTTACACTACACAAGGCAGTGAAGGTGTAAGTGGTACTGAGAAGTTATTTTTGTATTTCTTCAACCCCAGGTGCTGCCAACCCCTGCAGGCTTAGTTTAAATAAGCCTCAGGCTTGTTCTTCTCCATAGTTCAAAGCATCTCTAGGGAATTTACTATGCAAAGAACAAGGCTGCATTGCTGCAGTACCCTTCTTCAGTCCCCAAAGTGCCCTGGACTGACAGCGCAGCTCCGCTGTGCTGCAGTCGTGGTCCAGAGAGGACAAACGCCCATCGCAGCCTGACTCAGCCCCACGGCTGTGTTCCTATGTGGAATATGAACCTCCGCATCTGAGCCATGAGATACAAAACAAACGTAACGAACCAGACCTGGCTTTGAATGTACTGAGCACACTACGACACGCCTTTCGATGACTATTTTCTCTTGTACAAAATCCCTTGAACAGTTCTACCTCAAGTTTAAGATCCAGCCTGAAATAGGTAACCTGCTACTTCTGGCCTTTACAGGGATCTCACACGGAAGACACAAACATTGGCCCAAACAAAAACCAGCAATAAGATCCCTCTGTAACCTTGCAAAAGGTACAGAGCATGACAGATTACTGCCAGCCCTCAGAGTGTCAAAGGTCTCCAAGGGCACTACTTATCATTACAGCACTATTTACAAGACATTAATAAATTTTTAAATATTTTATTACATTTTCCCAGGGTGAAAGTTCTGTGGCAGAAAACTGCACTGGCAAATAGTTACCTCTTTGTATTGACTCTCCTCTCAATTCATCTGCTAAACCCATAGAAGGAAGTGGCTTTAGTGTTTCAGATGGTTTTGGCTTCTACGCTGCTGAGTACAGTTGGATTAGTTTCTGAAATAGAATTGGCTCCCAAATTATTTGAAGCATTTGTACTCAGTGAATGCTGGGAAATGTCATTAGCATGCCATAATACTTTTGCCTAATGCTCTCCAAAGTCTATGCCAAAAAAAAAAGTGAAAAACACTGTCTATTTTGATTTTAGCAGCACAGCTAAAGTAACTGTGGTAGCAGATCTAGTGTACTGCCCAAAAATTCAAATAAATTAATGACAGCAACCTTCTAAGTAGAGAGTTTATTTCCTTTATCTGGGGAACAGACAAAGGAAGGTAATAGCAGATGAAATAAAATACATATTCATGTTGGGGTCTCGGCTGCAAGTTGGAGTTTCTTTGCCTACCAACTCACTCGCTACCTGCGGTAGATGAGGGAGTAACATGAACAAACCACAATTCATCCCTGCCCGCCATCTCAGCAGTTTTGCTAGGTCTCCCAAAATACCGCCATCTTATTGTGTGCCGTTTCTTGCAGTTTTAATTCAACACGTTCCTCACGTCCTCTGGGGCACTCTTTGCTTCAGAGTCTTTTGTCTTCTGCTCCCAATTCCCCCATCTATGTATTAATCAAATGTTGAGTTTGGAGCTCTTATTTTTCCATCTGCTAATTAATTCCTATCTATGAGCCACCTCCTCCTCCTCCTCTCCAAAAGATGCTGTATATAACTCACAAGCCTATTTTCTCTGGTGACTGACTTACAACGTTTGTTACCAGTCTTTTTCTAGTTGTGCCCTATGGTCTGACAGGAGCTTGTGCTGGGGCTCGGAGGGGCTGCACTCCCCAGGGGACCACCACAGCTATCTGCAACAGCTTCTGACGCTGACCTGGTCCAGGAATTGATGGTGTTCTGCAAGTACAGTCCTACAAAGCTATTCAAAACCCTTAAAATTAGTCAGAACATTGAAGCGAGGAGCAGCTGATTTTTTTTTATTTTAAATCTGGAAGATTTTGAACAGCCGTGCCTTCCTGCAAAGACAGTAAGCTGCTGCACAGTCCAGCCACCCTGCAGAGGCAGTAGATATCCCAGAGAACTAAAAATAAATAAGTAAGTACACAAATGTTGTGAACCTTCCTTAAAAACAAAACAAACCCCCAACAAGATCTCCGCCAAGAGGCTGTGGGTGTACATGCGATGGATGGAGATCAGGTTGGCAACGTTTAAAAGAAAAGGTATTAAAAAACCCAAACAAACAAACTAGAAGAAATCGCTTCCCTGTGGCAAGTCACACCAACAACGTAATGAAACATGTAAGACATGGTCATCAGTGCTAATTAAAATGGGGTTCTCAATAGTGGTAACTTTGGGCCAGAGCCTTGCACTTTTCACTGTAGTTTTTAAGGCAGAACCAAGCAAATGTAGGGGCTGCTCGGCCTCCGACAGTTCCTGCTCTTCCCTCAGCTCTAATGGCAGAGGATTCAGCCTCTGCTTCAGCTCAGTTTTCAAAGCAGTTCTTCAAATCCACATTAAAAACGTACCTACTTCATTTGGATCAGGTGCAGCAACATGAATGCTCAAGGAAGCCTCTCATTACATTAGCAATAGGTTAATACTGTCCTTTTTCTGTCATTAAAGCATTGCTCTGCCCCATCGCAGACCTGCTGGGAGACAACCCCAACAGCAGTTCACTCTCCCCAGCACCACTGCCCCAAACATTGGCCACAGCATTTCACATGCTGCCGAGCAGGGGCTGAGGGATCCCTGCTGTGGTTTCCACTGCATTTAACATTGCCTAATTAGTCTTATCGCTGCAATCCACGTACATAAAACGAGCCGCGGTTTCCTAAGGAAAGTTTAGTAGTCACAGTCACCCAAAGGCAGAGGTTTTAGCTTCTCCCCTGAGCCTCCCCACGCTCCCCTTTTCAGCCTTCAAAAACATCTCTTTGGCTGCACAGTGAAGTGGATTGCAGAACAAACCAGAATTAAAAATTAACCCTGCACTGAGTCAGGTACGGGGCCCTCCAGTTCTGCATCCCGTCTCCAACAGAAGATGCCAAGGGAGTATTTAAAAACAGACCGCACAGGGATGCTTCCCCCAAACACCCTCTCCACCTCCAGAGATTTATGGCTCAGAAAAACCTCTCAGTCATAGATGGGATCTTTGTGTTTAATAGTCTTTAATGTATTTTTCTCTCACATGAGTTTGTACAGTTGCTTTTTGCACCTATGTAAACACAACTTAATACAACGAGGAGTTTCACAGGTCTTGCAGAGAAAACCACTTTGCCTTGTTGCTTGGAACCTGCCATCCGTTCGCTGCACCCTCTGCCTCCAAACTCGCTGCCAGCTCAGTCCCCTCATCTGCTTTCACCTAAAAACACACCCCGGTACAAGGGATGCAGTAGCATGGGGATGGGATGAAGCACACAGGGCCAAGAGAACTATCCTGCCCATTGCTGTGTACTGCCTTTCAGTTCGCAAAAGCGATCCCCAAACGAGAGGAAAACCCACGCTGTGCACCGCGTCAAATAACCACAGGGCAATAGGCAGTTCTGCTCCAAAGAGGTTACCACCTAACGAGATCAAACAGCCGAGGATTGAAAGGACCGCTGAAGGAGTCGAAATGGCTTGCAGAGGTCATGCTGGTGGGAGTTAAGGCCATGCCTGAGGTTTTGCCCACTGACCACCACTCTCTAGGTCATACAATCATTAATTCTGGTGTGAGCAGGCAGGTTCAGAAATTCAAGACATTTATGTAATAGGGACTGAGCCACAGCCACTGACATCTGAACTGTGTTGTGTGTATGAAGCTGGATTTGCAGAAGACCTCGCTGACTCTAGAAGATGAGAGCGGTACCACCAGCACAGCCTGGCTGCTCTTTGCTTGTTCACCTGTGCTGGTGCGCTTCAGTGGAAACTTCAAGAAAGTAGGAAAAGAAAAGCTGAAGAATCAAGCTGAGCCTTTTTTTTTTTCGTTTACTCACTGGAATTTTTCAAATGTTTCCAACTGAAAAAAATGTTCAGGTTTCAGGAACTTTTAACTGTTTAAAAAAAAAAAAAATCACTTGGAAATGAACAGCTAGGCTCATGGGAAATCTTACATCAAGCAGTCCAGAGGATAACATACTTTTCTTGGACGTGGGAAACCCCAAATTAATTTTTCCATGATCACTTTACAAAAGAGACTAGCCATCACCCTGAACACCAGGCAACAGAGTCGCTCTCCTGTGCTGTCTAAATCCATTCATGTTTAATTTATACTAAAAGCAAAAAGTATATGAAAAGTTTCAGCAGAAATCCTTAAAACTACCTTGGAATGCCTTACAGGCCAGCAGGGAAAGCGACATCCCGTGAGGAGGGAGACACAGCTGCCGGTCTTCATTGTAAATAAGACAAAGACGGACCTGAACTCCTCTTCCCCTATATTCTCTAACCACGTGATAGATGGGGACTCCGCTGCCTTTCCCTCCCACTCTATAACCATCACTTCAGTCTCCCTGATAATCTAGCTTGAGAGGAAGAAAACAAGGGGTGGGGTGAAGCCATCAGAGCACTCCATTTTAGAAATGTTCCCAGCCCTTTTCCCCCGCACCCCATTTTTATTTTGGTAAAAACTACTTTAGTGAGTTAACCCAAATTCATGCATAGTTGCTTGACCATTTCAAAATGGCTGAAATAGCAAAAAAAAAAAAAAAAAAAAAAGATTTGAGAGATTCCATGCAAGATTGTTATCTTAATAAACATGAAGGATTTTTTGGACGACAAAAACAAACCCAATTGTAAAGACATTATCACTCTTCCCTCAAAGTTTTGATCTAGGATTTCACAACCAAGAAATATGGGGTGAGGCACACACGATCACGCGTTAAGCATTGATCCTCCTGTCAAGGTTTGAAAATTATTATTCAAGGGTAACAGACATGTTGGAAAAATTTAGCTGGCCTAGAAGTCAGCTGGACAATACTAAGCTTTTATGAAAAATGATCATACTTACTGCTATTTAAAAACAGTCTTCTCTGAATCTTTATTCATATGGCTAAAATAAAAATTTTATAACATTTGGTTTCTAAGACTGACTCTCCAATCACTATCTATACCACTGGTCATAGAATCCTCAATGGGAGAGGAGCTGGTCAGATGTCTTGGGTAAGCACCATAGAATTTGAAAAGTTCTGCTAGCCCGGATTTAACGGAAAGCTGGAAGACCTACAAAATACAACAGCGGGATGGGCAGAGCCATCTGTCAGGGCTCAGCTCCTCAGGGACGCACATTTGGAGAGGCTGGGAGAAGAGAGGGCAGCCTTTCCGCTTATCAAGGACCTACAGACACTAGCAAACCCTTTGTGTTTAAGAACCCACAATGCCTCTCAACCCAAGTGACTGAACAGAACCAAGCAACAACAAGCCAATGAGACCAACATATTTTCCTAGGCAAGAAAGAGGAAAATAGCACATCCACCTCACTTGCTAGCAATGTACTGACACTGTGAGCTCCCCATCAAAATTACAGTCTTTTAACACATACAGTCAGTCATGAATAGATGCTGGTGTTCAGGGACTGGAGACATTTCAGTGCTGGTCATCAAAACCTTGAATCACGGAACACAGGTTGGCAGGAACCTCCAGAGGTCTCTGGTCCAACCTTCTGCTCCAAGCAGGGCTAACCACAGAGTCAGGTCACGTTGCTCAAGGCCTTGCCCAGTCAACTTCAGAAAATCTTCAAGGACGGAGATCCCACCACCTCCCTGGGCCCTGCCCCAGAGCACAAACACCCTCCTCGTGAAGAATTTTCCCCACATCCAGCTGGACTCTCCCTTGGTGCAGACTGTGCCGGCTGGCTCTCACCCCTTCGCTGGGCACTCCTGACAAGAGTCTGGCTCCAGCTCCTCTGCCAGTCCGCCGTGGAGGACGGTGGTTAGATCCCTCTTCAGCCTTCTTGTCCACAGAGTAAAAAACACTCAGTTCTGCCAGCCTCTCCTACGTCATGCGTCTTTCCAGATTTTCCTCCATTTTTCCTGCCTAAAGAGTCTGTATTCATTCCCTGCAGCACTCCAGTCATGGAAGCTATCTCATTGTGTCTCCATAAATCCTACTACTTTCTTAATTGTCCCTTAATTGCTGCATAGGCTACAGGCGTCAGTCCACGAGCACTGGGCAAGCACACATTCACAGGAGGAGCCTCCCTCAGCCGCTGTCCCAGAGAGCCAGGACCCTGAACAGACACAGCGCAGCAGTTCAGGCAAACCACAGCCACAGAGACACTAACATGGCAAAGAGACACAGAAGAGGACTACGCTAAGGAGGGATTTGAAAGGTATGCCAGTGACCAAGTAATGAGAGATTACTTCTTCTAACAAATACAGGATCCTCAGGTGGGACTGAGTTATGACTGAGGAGATAAAAAGCTCCTCTCCTCATTTCCACTCAGGACACAACTTCTGATTTCAAGTCTCTATGCAGGACTCAGATTAGGCTTCAGCTCAGCAAATCTTTTGGGCAGCAAATGAGCTTCTCCTGCTTTTAGGAGGAGTGGCACAAAATGCATGGGGAAATGATAGTACGAGCCATCCTCCTCCCTCAGCACAGGTTAGAAAAAAGACGACACATTAAAAAGCACAGGGCTTCGTTTTTCCCAGTGCACCTTTGGTGGGCATTAGCGTCATTGCCTGGTCCCTTCCCCCTTTCAACTCACACAGCCTACCAGCTCCCTACTGTCTCAGAGCTCACAACCTACCATCTGTCCTTGATCTTGTCTTTGTACTAACAACACACTGTAACTGCAACACCTTTTTATGCAACAATTGATAAAGCAGATATGAACAAACAAGGAAACAGCGAGCAGGACATAGCCAAAAGTAATGGTACATCCTGCAGTGCTTCCTGCCGTCTAACCGCTGAAACTAGAAAAAAACCCAAACACTTCTTTTGTCTGGAGCTTCACAGCTGTGTGAAAATAAACATATGGAAAAAATGAAAATGCAATTCAAAAATACAGAAAAGAATGTAAAACTTACCAGGCTCTAACTTGATTATTTTTACAGCAGCCAGTTCTCCTGTATGAAGATTTCTAGCCTGAAATAAGAGAGTTAAGACATATTTAATTATACTGCAAAGGCATCTCACAGAGTCTTACAAACTGTGAAGATACGCTATGATGTCATGTGTTACAAATATGGCACAATGCAATTAGTTGAGAGCAACCTGGGTGAGGATTATCCGGTTTTGGTATTAGCACAGCATCAACCTAGCTGGAGTCGTGAAGCGTTACTGGCACTTCCTTTCAAGACTTTAAAAAACCCCAGCTATCTGCCAGCAAATGAGAGTTCGTGCCTCTCAAACACCATTTTTAAGGGTTATTGAAACTGAGAAGTTTCTGCCATCCCTGCTTGCTGGGGTGTTACAAAAGCGCGGTGCTGCAACACGGACTGTCAGAGCATGGAGCATGCAGTGCTCAACCACCCATCTCACGGCGCTAAACCTCAGTGTGCTCCGAAAGTGGAGCTGACAGGTGGAGGGGCAGGGAGAAGCGCTGCAGATGCAGCACGGATGAGTCACAGCTCCCTGTGAACAACTTAACGCTGAAAACAAACTCCTTCCAGCAGACCCTGACAGAGGCGAGTCGTCCCCACGACCTTCGAGAAGAAGAAGGGGTAGGGAGCTCCAATTAAGCTTTTACAGAACTGTCCTCTCCGGGTACGCTGTAAACTTCACACTGAGAATTCAGCGCTGGAGGAAAATGTTACAGGAACCTCAGCTATAGAAAATGTTAAGAGGGGATTTCATTAATGCTTTTAACTCTAGTAAAATGAGCTCTAAATCACTCAGCCACCATCACCAGAGCTAAACTATATTATTTTTGACACACAACCTGATCCAATTAGGCACTGTGGCATTCCCCTTTTGCTGATCACCCAAAGATTACAGGAGTCTAAACCCAACTGTTTCATTCTTACCCTAACAAACATGCAGTCTTCTGAATATATGAAATCTGGTTAAGAGGTAGATTGTAGAAAATCAAGGGAAAACTGGGTTAGGTGAAATCAATTTGGGCAGTTACTTAAGATGAGGATGCAAAGCAAATTTGCCCCCGTGGACTGAACTGAAGGAAGCCACTACAGAACAAAACACTCTTCTCTTGCGTATGGACAAGAAGTCTTAGTTTAACAACAGGTAAAGCAAGAACTTGAAAGATGAACCCCTCAGTTTTGTCAACACTTCGTCAAGCTTCCAAATCAGGAAAAGCTTTCCAGCCAGGGGGAAAAAACAAACAAACAAACAAACAAACAATAATTGGCCTTTCAAAGTCCTGTAGTGCTCAGCCAAGAGATGGGTGTCAAAACGCATGCCAAGGACACAAATATGACTCAGCGGAAGTCAAAGAGAACCTGAACAACTGTACCATAGAACCAAACATCTGAAGCCAACAGACCAAATCACTGAACACAGAAACAGATAGTTATCTGCTAACCACAAAGGAAACCTTTACCACTTCTTGAAGTACCTTCCTATCAGATGTGTTTTTAGACCACAGCAAAATCATTGGCATCCTTCAACATCCAGAAGGAGCATGCACCCAAGCATGGACAAAGGATTAGGACCTCTCTGGTACTGTTACACCTAACAATACCATTATGAAACACAGATGTTCCTGTAAGAGACTGTCGTGGTTTAACCTCAGACGACAACTGAGCCCCACACAGCCACTCGCTCACTCCCCCCCGGTGGGATGAGGGAGAGAATCGGAAGGGTAAAAGTGAGAAAACTCATGGCTTGAGAGAAGAACAGTTTAATAGTTGAAATAAAATAAAGTAAAATAGTAATAATAATAATTATGATGATAATGATAACAACAACAACAACAATAATAGAATACACAAAGCAAGTGATGCACAGTGCAATTGCTCACTACCCGCCGACCGATGCCCAGCCAGTCCCCGAGCAGCGGCCCCCCCGGCCAGCTCCCCCCAGTGTATGTACTGAGCATGACGTCTCATGGTATGGAATGTCCCTTTGGCCAGTTGGGGTCAGCTGTCCTGGCTGTGCCCCCTCCCAGCTTCTCGTGCACCTCCAGCCTGCTCAGTCGGTAGAGCACGGGAAGTTGAAAAGTCCTTGACTAGTGTAAGCACTGCTCAGCAACAACTAAAACATCGGTGTGTTATCAACATTGTTCTGGTACTAAGTCCAAAACACAGCACTGTACCAGCTACTAGGAAGAAAATTAACTCTATCCCAGCCAAAACCAGGACAGAGACCAAGCACACACTCTATCTTGGTGAGGCCAGGGAACCTCCACTATCCACACTTTTATCCACAAGCAGCTAAGCTGTTCAGATAAAGGAGATTGCACAGTTTCCAGAAGATCAGCTTCATTTCTGAAGTACAAAAAAAGATCGTATTCCTTATGGATACTCCTTTTCCATATAAGCAATAACTGCCACTGCTACTGTTATGTTGGAGCCTGAAGGAATGGATGTAGTCTGCCAAAGGTCTTTGATATGCAGACTGCTTGGCAGGGACTCGAAGGTTCAGGCCGGAGGAGATCACTTCAATTACTGGCGCTCAGCTCTCACACACGATAGGCCATAGAGCTTCACCAAATTTTGTCCTGCTGCTATCCAATATGACAATTAAGTCTTTGCATACCATCTATAGCCTGGACATAGACTATTTCGGGTTTCAACCATCAAACTTTGTCTGCTGGAGTGGAAAGCTCTCCACCGGGCTGGTATTTATGAACTAAACACATCAAGTTATCTGAGCCACTTGCCCTAAGACCGGTTTTCTGGTCCTACAGTTTAATCTTCCGACCGAACATGTCCTCGAGTTGATGACAGCAAGACCACACATGCTACTTAACGCCTATCATGCCAGCACCAAAGGCAAAAATGCTGAGTATTCCCCAATCCTCAATATCCTTGTTCGGATGCTCACAGATACAGGAACTGTATTAGATCTTCAGTTTACACAGTTGTATTGCAAGCATGCAGCAAATTACCCAAACCGCTTCCCAAGAGACGTCCCGCAAACGCGACTGATGGCTTTTGTTCCTTCATCTTGGATTGCACCAGCTTTACACGGGTACACACATCTCTCTCTGCTGTCACTCTTGTTTTTTAAACTTTTCTCTTGCACACCTCTCGGTAAGCTGAAAACTTGATCAATAATGAATTACTGTTACCTTGCACATCATTAAAAATGTAAGAAGGCGAGGGCTAAAAACTGGTTTTCCATGGTACACAGCTAGATATGAAAACTGTCAAATAAGGGTTCCTCAAATCATTTTGAGACATGTTAGTTTAAGAAATTCTCAACTCATTTCCTATGGGTGACTACAGTTTGCATCGTTCTACTTTTCAAAAAAGGACTGCGTAGTATCAAGGAAGTCACAGACAGGAATGCACTACATCAACATTGCTGGCTTTGTGAATCAAACCTAAAATTTTACTACAGATGATATTTGACAAAAATATAAGTTCTCCATAATTTCCCTGATGTGAAGAATTAGTTAATGATCTATGAATTTGTCTTATTGATATACTTCTTCATTGGAGGGGGGGAAATTGAAGTAAAGCTAAGAAATTATAGTTCTCCTAGTCACCTAATTTACATTTTTAAAACCTAACAGCAAAATACCTGCCTCCTTCCCATCCCCTGCAATTTCCTCAGTATTTCAAGTCTTAATTCAACATTAGCTGAAACCAGCCAGAGGCCATGTTCTCCCCTGCATGCCAAGTAATCCAGACCTGCCAATTAACAAGTATAGCTGCTGTTCAGTATCTCATGAGCTATTATTGACGTAGCAGGTTATTATTTATATGCATTTATCACATAAAGATGACATATATATCATGAAATCTGATTATCTCTTCTGAATTCTAATATTTCTAATATTTCAGTCTAATGAAAGATAAAACCTGTTAGATTTCTTATTGCCTTTAATTCTGCTGGCCTTGATTCCTTCAATATGTAAGGAAGTCTCCTAAGAACTCATCATGACACTAAGGGCTAAAAGCCAAAGCTCAGCATTTGCACAGCTCCCTCCCACACTGCAGCCCACATCCCCGTCAGCAACGTGGCCCGGCTCCCACGTGACAGAAGCGGAGCCCGACTTCCTCCGCAGATCAGGGGACTTGCTGCAAGACTTTCCCCGAGAGGAAGACAGAGCTTTTGCTATCGGTTCGTATCGACCTTCATTTTATTTAATGAGACTCAAAACCGAAAATTATGTTCCACACTACTCAGAATGAAAATTAAAACTATAGGATTTTGGCAGAAGGATTGCAAAGCTCCGACAGAAACTTGGCCTGCGCAAGAATGGGACCAGAACAAGGGTATATTTGAATGAGGTGAGCCGCACAGTCAAATTTATTTCGCTCAATGTCATATACAGAGTATATTTACTGAGAAAAAAGAGCTAGGTAGTAGTCTTTTGGCCACCTCTTCTTCAGCTCTCCTATAGCCTACTATAGGATGCCGGCTGTGACGGCATCCCACCGAGCACAGCTCTTCCAGAATATTTCAGCAGCTAAATACTAATACTACAGAACATCACACAGAGTCTGTGTTCAAAATAAATCAAGACACAAGTACTCCTTTTTTTGAATATCCCACTGCATAGTTTTAGCGACCTAGGAGATTACATGTCACTAGTTTAATGTGACAGCACAATAACCATTACACTTTTTTCCCCAGCATATGTCAGCACCAGCCAATGCAAACCAGATTCCCTCAAGCATACACACAGCTGCACCAGAGCAGATTAAAGGTTCCTTTAAACTCATGGTCCTGTCTCAAACAGCGGATACTTCAGAAAGTGGTTAAGAGCTCAGCAAGCAAATGGCGGCACTTTCCTGATGCACTCTCCCAGCAACTGGATCAGGATCTGCACGGTGCCTTCTGCAACAAGGACTGGCTGCAGACAGAGCCTGTGTTAGGCTGTCAATCCAGGAGCAACACAACGTTCTTCCAACTGAGGCACAATGTCAGTGGCGCGTCCCAACGCCACGCTCAAAAATGGGAGGTGCACTATTGGTAGGACTGGTGGTTTGGGGAGTTGGGAGAGTTTTATGATAATACATACAAAAAATAATTGGGTTTTCCCACAGAGACTTAACTTTCTTCTCAGAACTCCATCAAAAAGCTGTCATGGTACAGTGGAACCCAACGTGATACCCATGGCAATCCCTGTGTACGATGCTTCCCACCACATATCCAAACAATGCACATGAGAAAACACATTTTGGATAGGACACTTTCTATAACTAATGACCAGAAATAACACAGAAAACTGTTTCAGAACCAATTACGCACTCTGCAGTTTTGTTTTATTTATATTTAAGAACACAAGCCAGACAATTCCACCCCAGGGGGCCCAGAGTACTAAGCTGCGTGAGATGGACAAAAATTGGAGAATCATTTCACTTGGACATCTGAATGCAAGTTTATGTGGTCAGTCTCCTTGTCCAGCCACTTTGTCCTTCAACACCGAGGAAGAGAAGGGGAAGATTCAGACAGCAATATCACTCTCACAGCCTCCAAATTAGTGTTTTCAATTTCCATGGTGAAATCCCCTCCTCGCCCCAACGTAGTTGTCTGATCTCCAGCCTTGATCTCCAGCCCAATTCACCACAAGAGCCGTTTGTTCGACCATGTCTTCATTTAATCTAATCATAATTGCAGCTCCTGTAGCAACCCTCCCATGTATCCCCATCTTATTTATTCCTTGCCAAGCTTCACTCATCAGTGACCACGATGTTTTGCTGTCTCAAGTCCTGCCTGCTTCTCCTCAGTTACTGTATATACCTTCAAAAAGTACCCTGACCTCCTACCTAGCGACTGAAATAGAAGTTTCTCACCTGCTTTCTAGTTTCTGACCGCTTACACTTTGTAACTCTTAACCTGATCTATGCGGTCTTGAAATTCCCATTATGCTGCACCGTTCTTTCCATGTGTCACAGTATCACCAAAGAGACCCTTGAATTCACCTACCTACATCTCAGAATTCATATCTACCACTACCTAGAGCTCTCAGCCAACTAAGGTGACCCAAAGAAATGTCTCTCACCTGGGCTGCTCTAAATCCACAAAAACAGATTCCTTTCTTACACGCAGGAAGCACAGTAAGTATTTTAGTGGTGATTAAAAAAGAAAATCCAAAACATTACAGGCATCAGGGGAATAAAAGGGAACAGGATACCTGAACAAACCAAGACTACTGTATATATGTACCAGAAGGCAGGAGCACAGAGACCTTGAAAGAGAAGATGGGATCCTGAAGATGCCACCACAACCAGCCCATCTGTGGAGTAAAACTTCAGCGAGCAACTGCCACAGCTTGGCACAACCACCAGACCTTTCAGCAGCACTTCAGCTGTGAGCTTTTCTACGTGAGGATTTGGGTTTCGCTACTTGGTATAGTATCCCTCTCCCATACGATACAAACACTCCCATGAACACGCCACATTCTTGTATGTAACCCCATTTCAGCTTTTTTATCCTACACTCAAACTGGTCATGCACAGAGATGAGGCATTTCTGCAAAGGAAGGACTTATTTCTCAAGACGAGACCCGTGATTCCTCACTGTTGTTCCCAGCACACAAGAAGAAGCCCTCAAGAGCAACGCCAGGGTTCTGAGGTCTCACGCTATGCTGCATCCTCAACAGAGAGACCTGCCATGGAGGACAGCAAGTCCTCAGGGGGCCTCGGTAACTCTAACACAACAATAACTTTTGAGGGTTTCATCATTTGCTTGGGGGTTTTTTGTAAACACACAAACATCCATCCACAAAAATCAGTACCCAGGATGCAATATTAAGAAATCTAACAGGAACTGTCGGACTGGATTAGGTTTCTGATCTGCTAGATTACCCTTTATCCCTCAAATAAGCAGCAACTGATGTGTTAGAGAAGAATTCGATCTTGGTGGATGGCAACCTGCTGGTCTGTAACAGAATTTGAATTACATCCTAATGCAGAAGTTCAAATAAGCATTCTTACTGTTTATCATAATTAACTATACAATTTTGCTTACTCTTACGATTTACATAAATCAGTCTGTCAGTTTTAAAAAATGCTCTGCAAACAGAGCTGGAAAACTCTCAGGCAGCTAAAGCAAAGAACAGCAACGCTGGACATACTCTTAATAAATGGAAAGGAGAGGCTTGTACTTCTGAAACACCATCTCTTTACCAGCTGAGTTTAACACCCAGACAGTAGAGCTGGGTATTCCTTAAAAGTCAATACATAACTGGAAAGCTTCTCAGAAAACCCAGCTTAAAAGCAACAGGAGTTAATCCCCACTGTGTGAGCCTAGAATTGCTATCCTTCACAAGGATACCGCAACCTTTTGCAGTCCTGTACAACATCAGGAAAGCACTTTTGTAAAAGAAATCAACCTCTCCAAAAGCTCTGAGGAAAAAAAAAATCCTTGAAAATTTGCAGGTAAAGATTAACCCAAGCAGAGAGGCCAGTTCTGACTGCTCACCGCTGAACATGATCTCCTGAAGTGCTCACCTGAGCAGCACCCTGCAAAGAAAGTGGAAGGCTGCCGTTTGCTCAGAGCAGATGCAGACCTTGGTGTCGGGGCGGTGCACAAGCGGGAGAATCGCCTGTACAGGCCACGGAGCGGCTGCAGAGCTCCTCTGCCTGAGCTCCAGCCAAAAATAGTAGCTCCCACTATTGCTTTCCAGTTTTAGACTGAACAGAGAGCGTGCTGGTTCCTGTCCCAGTACCAGGCAGCACACCCCACTAGCATCCTCAGAAGACTCGCAGAAATGGTATACGACCCATGTGTTTTTTTCCTGCATTCCCCTGTATCTTACCTTCGGAGGCGTGCATGTACCAAACCCACAGAGGTGCAATTGCTGCAGAGTTTTGTAGGTTTTTTTTCTTTTCTTTTATATAAAACAAAATAAGCAAAACCTAACCAAAAGTCCCCATCCTGAGAAGACCTAAACAGAGCACTGGACTCAGTAAAGACCCCCCTGCTCAGTGCTGAGAGCATCTCCGTTAACAGATGCTGAACACATTTTTCTCCTTCGTGTGGGAAGGTCTATGGATGGATTAAAAACATAGAAGAAGGAACAAAAGAGGATAGCTTAAAAAAAAAAAAAAGTGGGACAACTCCGTCAAATATTAATGCAAAACTTACTGAATGGACTGAGATTTGTGCCAGACAGAAACAACTGCCTCTCCCATCTTGAGTCCTCACAACGCTCCGTTCATCACCCAAGGTGTGCCAGGGCAGCTCACATGTGAAGCAGATGTCCAGCTAGTCTTTGCTGCTCGAAAAAGACACCTAACAGCAATTTCTAATTTTCAGGGTTCTTGCTCTTTTAGGAAGCAGAAACACCCAGAGGCAATTGTTCACTCTGCAACCTTCCAGCTGGATTTCCAAGATCGAGAGCAGTACCAGGCTCCTTTATAGCGAAGGCACAGAGGCTTTCAGAAACCATTTCCCTAACAGAGACTTTGTAGATTCAATACACTAAAAGAGAACAATCTCTTACAACCATCACTGTTACTACTTTTTGGGATAAACCAAAAATAGATTCACCCGCTAATTTTACTTTTCATAGGTATTTCTGTGTCAGCTAGTTTATACTGCAGCGGCACTACTAAGAGAGCCATCACTCTGGATATCAGAGCTGAATGTTGTACAAATATTGATTTTGTGGGTGCTCTCCAGATGGACAGTGCCACTCTTCGTCCTTCAGACGAGGAACACGCAGCAGTACAAAGCAGGAAGCAAACTTCACAGCTGCTACTCCCTATTTCCACGTTTACAGCACTGGCAGTTTCCCTTATTAAAGGAGCAGAACCCAGAATACACAAAAGTACCAGGGTTTAAATAAATTCCACATTAAAACCTGAAACCCAGTGCAGTAAGATCTGTGACTGGCACTCCTAAGCACAGCCATAATGCAAATAAGGCTTAATTGTATTTACTTTTACTGGCAGTTGGTAAAATTTAGATAGTATATCTCTTGCAGAGAGAACTGGGAGGAGGGGAACCTACCTTTCACTCACAGACTTCAGACACTTTCTTACTCAAGGCCAATTAACTCAAGCAATAAGGGATTAAAAGCTCATTAATGATGTTAGGCCAACTCCTTTTATTCCAGCACAGAAAACCCGACTAAGGATTTGTATAAGCAAAGTGGCTTTACAGTTCTGCTACAGATCTCAGCGACCACTAAAACATTTAATTCTCATTCCTAGCAATAACTACTGAAGGACAAAGACCTACGGCAATAAGGATAACAATCATAACAAAGCAAAGAGCAGTGCACGTCTTCACAACATTTATTTAGGGGAAAAAATAAAATAAAAGAAGTCAGCTATATGCTTCCAAGTAGAGGTTGGTTATTCTCCTAGGAAATTTTCTTGGCAGGTCATCATTTGCAAAGTATTTGGCACGATCCTTCCAAAATTGAAAAGTTAAAGCTAGAAACAGACCCTGACCACAAAAGTACTATTTAGCAACTAACGCAGCACAAAAGATACAAACAAATACCACATGAGAGGGAAAAAAAAAAAAGAGAGCCCAATTTTGACTCAGTTGGAGCAGACCGCTGGCAAGAACCAAAACAAAAAAGTACTTTTTCAAGTTACAACTATGTCCATTAGATTGTTTTGAAAGGCTACTAGAAATAGCTTACTTTCCTGAGGAATCATATACATTTTTTAACATAAGATCACACAAATGAAAGAATGCCCATGAAACTGCTAGTATACTTAAAATTGAGCAGATGTCTAACAGCTTTACTGGCCAGGGCATAAAATAGGGGAAAGAAGAAAAAAAAAAGAAAAAAACCCAAACTTCAAACTTATTATTAAACTACAAACCGAGATTGATTGATGGATTTTAAAAGGGTTTATTCACCAGAAGATAGGAAGAATAAATGTAAGACAATTTTATTTTATTCCTACATTGACTGCATAGACCACGACACATGAAAAAACCCCACAGTATTACGGAGTACAAATTCAAGCAACATTAAAAGATTACAGATTTTATCAGCTGCAGGGGAATTTATTTATTCCTTAGAGATGAAAGAAGTAAGAGATGTGTCAGCCAAAATACTTGAAGCAAAGCATCTACGTCTCTTCTTTCCACTGAAAAGAAAAAGCAGTGAGTTGATCAGGCACAGCACTCAGTCCCCTCACATCCCTACCAAGTCAAGACAGCACTATTAACCCCACTTCATGCATAAGGAACTCCCATGGTAGGCACCAACATTTTATTACTTCAGGGAAGCTATGACGAACTTATGATTATTTGTACATAACAAGGATGGAACCGCTAAGCAATATGTCATAGTCACGCAGGAAATCCATGGCTGGGGTCCAAAGCACTGGACCGCGCTTTCCCATCACAACAAGGAATCTGGCTTTCTAGGCAGGGAGGAAAAAGAAGTTTCTGAAGGAAAAGGCAATGGCTTGCCTTTTTTTTTTTTTTTAAAGCCACTTGTGTTGCATTAAAGAATTTTAAGACCATCGTTTTACTTTTTTGACACCAACGAAAAAGAAATTTTTTACTGCTTTGCTTTGTAACCATGAGCTAATGCACAATAAGGTGTTTCTCTTCAGAAAGACAGAACTGAGGAACCGCTGTTGGCATTCTAAAGAGGAGAAGAAACTACAATTCAGAGATTACAACTCTTATACCATCACTATCTGCATGCAACTTCCTAAAACACCAGAAACACTTTTGGACATACTTCCAGATTACTCCAAATAAAATATCCAAGTGTATGCATTTTGCTGGGGTTTTTGTTTTATTGAAGCTATTTTGCCTAGAACTGCAGTGCTTCATGCTGTAACTGAGCCGTGTGTGCAAGCTCATTTTTAACTACAGTGTTTGGGCAAACCCCTCGAGCTTTTCATGTCACACACAGGCTCTTCTGCAGTACCAAGCCTTCCAAACACAGGGTACAAGTCTATATTGACTCCTTTTCCTTATTGTAATTTGTTTGAGAGAATCTAGAGGTGCAGGTGAAAAATGTAGATTTAAGTAGGGAAAAAATCTAACTTCAACAAAGCTGTTCACTAATTGCCTCCTTAAATTTCAATTCCTCAGAGATGAACTAACAGTTACAAAACTAAAAGGAACAAACCATAATGTTGTCTTCATGAAGAAAATAGGTCTGGGTGTTTTGTTCTTTGCTGTCGTTATTGTTTAATAAAACAGCGACCAGAATAGAAAGAATAAATAAAAAAGCAGCTGTGTAAAGCAAAGGAGTTAAAAGAAAATTAGTTAAAAATAGGAGCAGTGAGATTCTTCTTCTGTCCTAAGATTAAGCTTTGGTTTGCACCTATTCTATATCAGTTGTCACCTTCTTGGGGCGGAAGATGGGTAAGACATAACGATTGCCTCTCAACTTCATTTGTGTACATGTGTATACATACCACAGTGTGCCTGCTTCTTTCTGGCTACTGGGACGGTGCCACTGTTTAGAATGAAACCCAACATTTATATACCATCTTAATTTTATATCTTATGATGATGAAATAGTGATCAGTAATATTTCTACTTCAGTAGGTAATTCAAAATCACAGCCTGGGATTCTGCTGAAATAAACAGAAATTACATTTTATAAGTTTTTTAATGAGGAAAATTAGAACTTTTGAATGTGCTAGATACATGAGAAAGGTTAAGTATAAAGTATGTTTTGCACTTACGCTGATTAAGTAAAGAGAGGAAATATGCTGCCATTTCATTACAGATGGTATCTTTCATGATTTTACAGCTATCTTATGCTTTCACACCTTATTTTTAGCCAGAATGGAGGAGAGAAAAGTAAGTGGTTTGATTCCCCTCCCCCCAATTTTGACTGATCCACTCATTTAAATGATGTAACTTGAAAAGAAGAAACAAATTTTTTCTGTAGGTTAATCTACAGGTGTCAAACACCGGTTTCACTTCAGCAGCCTGGTTTCAAGCACTTGGCCATTGACTTCCTCAGTTTACTGGTTCAACTTTCTTTAAAACATGGACCAAAAACATGCTGCTCGAATAATAGGCTTGCTACAGAAATTATAATATTGCAGTAAATTAGGCCTGATGATTTAACTGGAATTTTAAAGAAATGTTTTTTTTCTTTTCAATTTTAATATACTACAGAACATCTTCCATCTTGCCTTGTTCCTCTTTGCCTGCCTGTCCTCCTCCTCCTTCCAAATTCCACCCCTACAGGAGCTAACTTTGCCGCGCAAGTCAGCACAGTCAGTCCATACTCAAGACATCCCAGTGTAGGATTTAGACAAACCTCAACACCTATGGAATGAGAAAGAAGAAAAATTTATCTTCATGTACCCTGAACAGGTGGTTGGTTGTGACTGCTGAAGCGATGGCAGATCATAAAACATTCTCAAGATCTCCCTACCCATCCTCATAACTCCCTTTGTCCCCGGTTTGATATTGTGAGCCAAATTTAAAAACAGGCTCCCTAGACAGGAACCGTTTGGCAAAGTTTTAAAGGCACTATGTTAATCTAAACGTTAGTCATGCCTCCTCACAATTAACCAAGAAGCAGAGGACCAGAACTCAAACAGTGCTTTAAATTTAAACACAGACATGCCTGACAAAACGAAACAGCGTTATCAGAAGCTGCTTATCCTGTCTAATTACTGACCCAGCCTCCTCCTAAATACCTGGTGAAGGTATTTTGACTATGCAGATACACCCTGTCCAGCCTCAGAAACCCTCACCCCTCGTGAGCTGCTAATGCTACAAAAGCGATGCCCATGTCGTTGAGCCTAGTTCAGTTGCCTCCCCCCACGTATCGTATCATTATCCTCTCCCCTGCAATAGAAATCGTCCTCTTAAGGCAGGGGGCATTTAAAATAGCAACATTTCCTTCACAGAAACAGGTTTAAATGAAAAGAGATCTCAGCTGTTTAAGAGAGTCTATCATTATATTTAAATGAACAACCCCCCTCTGACAGACAACACAACTGTGAATACCTGCAAGTGATACATCAAATATTCTCCCCTACCCCACCATAGACCAAGTGCATCAAAAGAAAAATTTCAGCTGCTACTGTTTTCAAACCCCTCATAAATACAACACAAATACCTGAAGCTGTCACATCACTGGAGAGCAATGAACACTCATCAGGCATTGCTTCCTCTCAAATTTTAACTCTTTAAGTTTTATCAAGGCAAAGTACATCTGTAAAAGATGGCCGCACCTTTATTCTTTCTACCTACGACGTTTACATTTCCATGCCTGTGCGTTACCACTTATCTTCCCTTAAGATTAATGACTAAATTTCCCAAACATTTTTGGGAGTCTAATGATTATAATTCAACTATCTTGCACATCTGTACATTAAAGAGCGAGTTAAGGCAAATGCAACACAATTCTGTATTGCTTCAATAGCAACGATCAGCGAACAGCCACACTCACAGCCGAGAACAGAACAAGAATACAGCTTCTTGGGGTGGACCATCACATTAAATGTAAGAAGAAATGATGCCTTTAATGTTGCACAGGAGAAAGAGCTACACAAAGAAAGTTCAAAAACGATTTCTTACAAATAAGCCAACAGAGTCCCCCTGCAACGACCTCTTCGCTCTCTGAAGATAAACAGCACCTGCCTTTCTGGAATGTCTCAAAATTCACATTTCAACAGGCTACAAATCCAGCTGTTTGCACTAACCTGAAAATATGTTTCATTCAGCTTTCTGGAAATATCCAGCCAGATCTTCCTCATCTCTATGAAAACATGAACTTTCTCTACACTATATTCATGTGGAAGACACAAAAATAGACTTGGGAGAAGAGTAATTCCAACATGCCAAAATATCAAATATGGCATTAAAGATGCCATTTTGAAGGATCAGTTCAGTAAATGCAGCAGTTCTGGCCACCAGGACTGCGGGCCAGCTCAAAGCTCTGAGGGATATCCCTGACTGCATCTTGCATGATCTTCTCACTATCTTCAGGAGCAGAGAAGTCAGCAGAAACACGTATAGCAACACATAGGATAACAGACTAGGGAAAAGGACTGGAAGAGGCTAAGGCTTTGGAACAAAAGCCTTGGCACTTCTTATTCTCCCTCTGTTGCAACAATTTCAGATTTTTTTACTGCCTGCTCTTGACATACTGACCAGCATCTGCTCAAACCATATCTTAGCATCCTGCAGTCTCAAAAGTGAGCAACTTCATGAGATCTGTGATGCTAAATGCACTAGTCCTATAATTCGACTACCTCTTGACACAGCCAAGAGAAACATGCTGTCCTGTGTCCGACGGCTCTGTTAGTGGTCACTGACTCAGAGATAAGATGTTAGCCCTTTCCCTAATGCCCCCCCCGTCCTCCTAATGTTTCCACGTAAGCAAGTCCCCTCTTGAATCCCTTTCCTTGGGATTTGACAGGGGCAGGATGGAAACAGCACCCACAAAACAGATTTGCCCCGACCTCCGGTCCCGGCTGAAGGAAAAGCCAGGAAGCAATTCCTCTGCTCACCCTCCCGTGAGCTTTTTTCACCAAAAGAGTGCGAGAGCTCCAGAGACACGGTCAAGTCTCGGCTTCTTGGCACGGCGTCTTCCATCCGCCACGGGGGAAGGTAAGCTTCAGCTCTTTGAGCAGCTGAGAAGGACCCTGCAGACACTATCCACCATGCCGGATAAAATGAATTACTCTAACGCTTGGGTGAAGGAACTTAGGAAGCTGAAGAGCAGAATGGAAACCCCTCTGTACCAAACACTGAAATTTTACCCCAAACGATCTAGGAAGGAAGAGCAGTTTATCCAGCCACCGTAGGCGAGGAGCTCCCGACAGCTCAGACCTTCATGTGATGAAGACATTTCCTGTGGGCCAGCTCCAGGGGAACATGTGAGCAGGCAGGTCTGGGTCTCAAAATGATGCCAACAGGCTAAATATTATCCAACAGATTAAGATACTGATTTTGCAGAGCTGGTTAGGTGGGAACGGTGTTAAAAGGTGTTTCACTCTCAGCGGAGCCGCTCTGCTATTTTGATAAACAGAAGGGACTCCAATTTTTCAGACAAGCCACTCTTGAACAGATTCCCTAAATGAGAAAAGGGAAAGGGGGTGGGAGATGCATGACAAATAATGCTGTATGGTGCTGCCTGTGTAAACATGCTCTCCAGTCTAGCAAACCACAGCTTGGAGAAAAACGTGGTGATACATAATATGGTCATTATAATTAGACAGATTGAGTTAACCTGTCAGAAAGATTACTCTACTTGGTGAGGCCAAATGGGAAGTTCAGATAAATGACCTCTGCAATACCTCTTCCATAGGTAGAGGCTCTGCAAGGAGATTTGGGGAAGGCCTGGTGGAATAGATTGTCTTTTGCTGTTTTTCAACTACTGTCAGCATCAGGTCTGCATTATTTACCTACTCCCATTAAAAGCAAGGTAGCATCTGGTTTTATAGATCACAGGTGCAAAACCTTGAACAAAATACCCTGCCCTTCTCATTGACTTTTTATTGGAATGCCAGAACACACTCAGGACCACCAAAACTGCCACAAACCACAAATCGAAGGCTGCTGCATCCACCAGACCTTGCTGAGTGCTCTTATTGTTAGGAATCCTTCAGAAATTGGGGAAGAACTATTCTAACTTCTTGAAGAAATATAAAATCTGAAATCCTAACAAAATGGCAAAGTGTGAGAAAGTCTTGGCAATCTAAAATGCAAGGCATTGAGGTTGCCTTGAGTTGATGAACAACTTTTATGAATATGGAGACCTACCCATTTTGCATTGTTCTCAAATGGAATTACCTTGGGTTGATGCTGCCTCTTCTTTTCATTCACAGCCGTAACCAAGAAGCCAGGTGCCAAACACGAATAAAGGTAAGCAAGTACATTTGTTTTTCCAGCTGCAGAGCCGTCCGGACAGTTGCTGGTGTCAGCGAAATATGCTGGCAAACTCCATGACGGCCTTGCTAACAGGAAGAGCTATTCTCTCTGACATGGATGATCTGCGTACTTCTATCACCCACCTCTGCCGATGGAACTGGGAATCACTCAGACACTCCATGCTATAAATCTTGGACACATTCAAAGTTATCTGAATGTGTTGGCAATGAAAACGACCAGTGCATCTTCTGGAGACAAAGATGAAGTAGATACTGGTATGCAAATGTTCTGATCTTTGACCTGTTCTTCCCTCTCAGAGATTTCCTCTGCTGTTGGGAGGGTGGGTGGTGTGTGTGTTTCAAAGGGGATGCACGAACTGCACTATTCACTTCCTCTGAATGGATCTCTCGTGTTGAAACGAAGCTTTGGGGTGGAAGGCAGAAAAGGCACAGCTCATATAAAGCACCTCTCGTGTTCCAGACTCGTCTCCAAAAATGTGTGCAACATTGCAGGGAACAAAAGAACACGCTCTGGTTAACTCCTTCCTGTGCAATTCCACAGGACACCTCAGCCTCCCTCACTGTACCATGAATAAATGAGGAATAACAAAATCATCTACCCGGCAGAATGTCTCCTGAAGGATGAGTACTAGACAGTAATACCGCAACTGAAAACTGCATCAGAGACAAGGCTGGTGCCAACAGGACATTAAACTCAACAGAACAAACTCTCAGTTCCTCCTTGGCTTAAGAGATGCTGGGCACAGCTGATGGAAGCACACTGAAAAGTTGCTACCACTCTTTCTTTGGCTCCTCTGAGGACCTAACCCAGGAGGACAACTCTCTTCAAAAGAGCTGGAAAAGAAATCAGACCTTATTTTTAAGATTTTGGAGACTACCTGCTTTTGAAAGTAAGAGACAGGGAGAAATAGACATAGGGAGAAACACTCTATTCCCACCACATAACCTACCATTAACAGAAAACACGAGCAACAGGAGGTAATATTTAAAGCCAAACAGCTTTGAATATTCCACGGCAAAGACCAAATGCTTATTAAAGAAAAAAAACTTGCGAAGATTACAAATGGAAAAGCAAGGGCCTCCCCCCCACTCCTGAATATCCTAACTGAGGGTGTCAATAAGCCACTGAGCATCTCAGTTCTCAGCACTATATATATCCTACTGACTGCATCCTAAAAGAAAAGCGTGCAATTCCCCAGAAGAGAAACTCCACAGCAACAAGAAGAAACTCAACAGCACTGGTTCGATGCCATTCTAAACACCCTTCGTATGGAAAAACAAGAGTACGCAGAGTTCAGGCACGGCTACAGCAAACACTGCTAACCAGAAGGCTTTGATCTGGAGAGGAAGGGTGGAATCCCCCGATGTGACAGATGTTTTATGGTAATTTATATGTGTAAGCAATGTCTATTCACCAGGGACAGAACTGCTGAATCAGGGATGGCCAATCCAATTGGTCTGCAGCTGCCAAAACATATTCGTATAAAGTTGGGAGTATGCGATCAAAAACTACCATAGCCGTAACTGTACTCTGGTATTAAAACAAAGCCTTAATACTCCATTCTTAACCTGTGGACTTTAAGTAGTAGAACGCTTTAACCGGTGAGTTTCACAGTTCAAAATGATCTGTGAAATTCGACTGACATTAAGAATTATTTTCAAGATACCAAATACAGGTTCTCAACAGCCTTTGACTGCACCAGGAATTACACACCAGAGCTCTCAGAATACGGCACTGACCACACAAGCAGGGCTGAAACCTGACTCAAACTGGACAGAGTCCCACTTTTATGGCAACCTTTAAAAAAAAAAAAATTTTTTTTTAAAGTGTATTTGAGCAAAAGAGTCTCTGTCTGCCACGATCCAATTTCATTGCTCCCTATTTTCCTGCAGCAGTGATCAGTGGCAAACTAGTACAGGTTTCTTCTAAGTTAATGTCTTTACCTGGTGCAGGAGATTAAAAAAAAAAAATCCCAAGAGAATAAGAGAGACTGAGCAGGTGACTCAAGAAGGAATGGAATTTCCATGATATTTAATAAATATGCATCTCTTGTTTACAGATAGTTTCTGCTATTAGTTTGGTACATTTCTCTCCCCCTGTGCTTATTTTTAAAGAAAGTCACTGCAGCACTGTTCACAACCCTGCTTGGAAAAACCAAAACAAGACAGCTTTAGAATTGCTGCACAAGATCATATTTGATCATCGCCTCTCAGTGAGGACAGACATCCAGCTATTCATCCCACAAAAGCAGCCTGCAGAGGGTGCTGGGCTGAGCAAATACATGATCTTTCAGCTCAGCTGCCAAACAAGAGCATTCAAAAAGCCAGCCTACATAAACCATCCTTTTGTTCCCCTTCTCCAAAATCAAAGATTAGTTAAAACTCTGTTTGGGGCATTTGCCTTAAAAACCACAAAAAACCCAAGCCTTGTGTAGTTGGGGGAGAAAGAGATAGTGGAGGTAGTAGCGAGTGGAAGTCTTTTTGTTCCCCAGCAGAGTCAACAGGCTGACGGTGAAGGCACTCACACATGTAGAAGACTTTAAATTCCTTTTTACGTGTGAGGGGTGGTGACCCCACATCTCTCACCACGACA
>NW_008824538.1:3534795-3538501 GCF_000699105.1 Pygoscelis adeliae
TCTCCACCAAACCTATTCCCAGTCATTAATCAATAGTCAAATAAAAACTCCGTGCAGGAAATCCCAGTAAGACACAGCTAAAGTAAATTATCGCCCTAACACAGTGCTTGTTTTCTAAGTCGCTTCAGGACACCATCATCTACAAGTACATATAACCGAACGACTTGATGTTCTGATGCAACCGAATCCTGCAAGCTCACCAAAACAGGCCAGTCTTACAGTATCCCAAGTACTTCCAGAAAATATCATGGACTTGCAGAAGTACGCGCTTACAGAGCCGATGATATGAACTTGTTATCAAAACGGGCCTTGTACAAATTAGACTACAAGGCACTACTGAAAAGCTGCAGGTTCACTGAGAGGTCACGCTGGCACCCATGAAAACTCATCAAGACCTGGGATCTAACCACACTACGGGATAGGATCTGACGGACCTATCCCGTAGGTGCTGGAGGTAATCTTCCTAGTGCTGGAGATTAAATTCCATTTACAGTTTCTAGTGGCCTTTTTAATTTTCTGCCCTAAGACACTGGTCAACTGGATGTTTCTGCATTAACCACACGCACACAAAGTCTATTTCAGCACGACTGTGCAGATACATGAACAAACTTACATAGATTTTAAATACTGCTTTGAGACTTTCACATATATGACCAAGGAGGGCAAACAGAAATCTCGCCAGTAAAGCCAAATTAAAACCTCACTCTTGCAGACCTTGCCTTTGCAGTGTTAAGGGATACGATGCTGAGGATGCTGACCATTTGAGAGAGAGTGGGGACAAAAAAAAGACTGTCAGCGTATTATTAAGTTCCAGTGAGTACCCAATCTTCGTTATTACAGCCTCTTTCAGAAGTCAGCAATTCAAGATGGCTTGATACAATACTTTGAGAGATAAATTATTCCAATGGATTAGAATTGGCTTAACAGTAATATCCTCTATTAAAAAGAAAAGAAAGCTTTCCCAACATGGATGAGACAACTAACGCATTAGGATTGTAATGGAAAGCGTACTTCCAAGACTGGCAGACCCGAACTTGGATCTACTTACACATGCTGTGAACAGATAAGAGAACAGTTTATTTACGGATGGTTTCTCCCCCACCCTGAAATGCATTTTGGGGGAAAAAAACAAAACAAAATAAAAAAACCATCAACAATCCAGTACTTATGAACAACCCTACAATCAACTACTGTGTGCCATGTGACAGACAAGAAAAAAAACCCACAAACACTAAGAAAACACATTTCAGTTTTAAGCTTCCATAGTAGCAATGAGAAGCAAAGTGGGTAGGAGATTTTTAGAAAGGCCTTAAATATTCTTCTGTAACCTAATAGTGAACACAAATATTTGCTTAACCTCCGCCTTCAACATCCAAAAAAGAACTAATTACTCTAAAAGCTACCAAATGCCCCAAGAAGAATTTGAAGCATGAACCACCACCACCAAAAAGCATTTGAGGAAGAGGCAGATCTCCCACAATCAGAAAGGCTGTCTCATTTAGACATCCTAAAAACAACTGCGCTGGAGACGCTGGTGACTCATTAGTAGTGATGGAGCAGAGAAACCACTTGAAGAGGTGAGAGGAAAATTCCATTTTAATTTAAGAGCGCTCTCTAGCAAACCTTGCCCGAGTTCTGCAACATAACAGCAATCGGATATTCACTAAGAAACACCTTTTATAAAAACTACTGACAGCCCTCAGCAAGCACCAGATGTGCCATCTGTGCTAAGAAGAGACTTACCATGGACTAAGAAAAATAAAAATACAATGTTTATACGTTAAGTCCTTTCAAGAAGAAAGGTTTCCTTTTAAAATGACTTTTAAAATTAACATAACATCAATTACTTTAAAAAAATAAGTTTGCTTTGCATATTTGTCATAACAGCCAGTGCCATCCAATTCAGTATTCCCTCGATACAGTTCCTCCCTGTTGCAGGGCTTTATAAAAACAAAGAGCAAACCAGTGACCTAGAAACAAATGTAGGCTCTCAAATTACTTTAAACTCATTAACTTTATACTTGTTTTAGACTCATAACAACGTCTAAAAAGACTGCCAAAGACTTTGATTTGAATTTGCCAGGTTGCACTACGAGAAGGTTTGGGTTTATTCCTATCTGGAACTGTTTCAGGAATAGAAGGCACATTTTTAAGAACCCAAAGAATGGAGGTGGGGGGAGGGTTGTGGGTTTGTTTTTTTTTTTTTAAAGGGGATATGTTTACATGGCACAGAGCAGAGCCATGCATTCAAACCAGCTCCGGAACCGGAAGCTGTATGACATGTCAGCACAGCTCTCTGCTAATTACCAGGATAATGAGAAGCAGAATATTTCTTTTTTCCACAAAGAGATGACAAAAAAGTACTTCTCTGCAACACAACTAGTTATTTCTCGTCACGCTGCCCTGTACTATGCAGGCATACCCAAACAGACTAGCTCAAGGTATGCTGAGTTTCAGATTTATGAAGCCCGAAATGTCCTTTTAAAGGGTTTGGTGCTAGATTCCCGAGCAGAGTTGTTGACTGATCTGTGCACAGCACTCTAGGAGAGAAAAAAAAAAAAAAAAAAAGAAAGAAGGAAGGTAAATATGCACCATGAAAACTTTTAAAAATAACTCCCCGAGGCCATAAGTAACCATTTCAAAGGGCTGGTGGGAACAAGATCCATCTATAAAACTTCAATTTGAACATTAGCGAAGAGCCCGCCCCCACCATGAGCAATTACCGCTGCCTTTCATGTGGCAGAGTAACACACCTTTTCTTGGTAGGTTGGTTGTGTCAGGTCTATTTTAAACACACTCGACAGCATTACAAAGCAAAACATCACAGCCACCCTTCCCATTCAGCTGAAAATGCAGATTGCCAAACACAGGCCAAAAACTTTAAGGCTTTCTTTATAAGTAACCCAACCCTTAAAGCTGCTGAGCATCCCTGATGCTTGGGGAAGGGGCTCCTATCTCCCAGAGAAGCACACAGAGAGGAACGCGCCATGCCTACACCTTCTGTTTCCCATGGCTGTGGCTCCGGCGACGTGAGCACCAGTCCGCACCGTTTCAAGAGCATCTACTGGATTTGCAGCGTTAACTCTACCGTGAGCTGTAACTCCGTTCCAGCTTCTGAAGAGCTTAAATCTGCTTCTGTCTTTTGCATGCTATTATTAACCTCAGGGATAAACCTGCACCCTTTTAATCAGGTGCTTTAACTGATACGTTCTGGAAACAGGTACAGCAAATAGATATCCTCTACCTTCTTTAGCAGTAACATGGAAAGTATCACCCGCAATATTCACCAATTCAAACCCCTAAGAAATCCGTGAGGGGACCGCTGAGATGGACCCTTCTCCAACGCTGCAAGCAGAAGTCAATCCTTTCAAATAAAAGCGCTAGGCGGGGAGGGAAACCTCACGCTCTGTCAGAGACGCCCCGAGTCCACAAGTTTTTCAGGAGCCACTCTGTCCCAGCCGGTCCCTTGACACCCTGAGCCCGGCCACGCCGTGAGGAGAAGCCCCGGAGCAGAGCCCGGCGCGGCCCTCCGCGCCGCTCACCTTGTAGACATCGCCGTAGGTGCCGCTCCCCACCCGCTGGATCAGCTCGTAGTCCTGCTGCGGGTTCCGCCTCAGGATATCGCCGCTCGGCCGCGCCGCCGGCTCCATCTCCAGCCCCGCGCAGCCCTCGCCGGGGGCAGGGGAGCAGCGGGGGGCTCTCTCCC
>NW_008824538.1:3539701-3544885 GCF_000699105.1 Pygoscelis adeliae
ATCTAGTCCAACCCCCCTGCCGTGGGCAGGGACATCTTCAACTAGGTCAGGTTGCTCAGAGCCCCGTCCAGCCTGACCTGGAATGTTTCCAGGGATGGGGCATCCACCACCTCCCTGGGCAACCTGGGCCAGTGCTTCACCACCCTCAGCATAAACAATTTCTTCCTTATATCTAGTCTGAATTTACCCTCTTTTAGTTTAAAACCACTACCCCTTGTCCTGTCGCAACAGGCCCTGCTAAAAAGTCTGTCCCCATCTTTCTTAGAAGCCCCCTTTAAGTACTGAAAGGCCGCAATCAGGTCTTCCCAAAGCCGCCTCTTCTCCAGGCTGAACAACCCCAACTCCCTCAGCCTTTCTTCACAGGAGAGGTGTTCCATCCTTCTGATGATTTTTGTGGCCCTCCTCTGGACCCGCTCCAACAGGTCCATGTCTTCGCTGTGGAGAGACAAGTCGGGGGGCAGGCATGGCTTTTGGCCTGTGCCCCTCAGTCTGAGGCAGGAGGAAAGCCCCCAGCTTGCCTACACCACATACATATTAGATATATTTATATCCCTATGTATGCTTCTGCCAAACACCAGGTTGAGCTTTCGATCTTTGACACCAGAGCTGTTCTTTTGTGTACATCCTGGTAGGGGTGGTCACAGCTGCCATGGCAAAACCCCCCTCCGAGCTGAGCGCCGGAGGCTGACCTGCTCCCAGAGAGGCTCTGAGGTGAGAGAAGGAGGAAGAGGAGGATGTACCAGCTGGGGGGAACGGGGACGCGGACTGGGTAGGAGTCCCCGGGTCAGTGAGTCTCATCCTTTGCAATCTGGATTGCAGCCTTGCAGCCGCAACACGTAATCCTGTTCGTGGGCTAATCACGCACCACTGTATTTAGCTTTGTGGGCAGCCAGTGCAATGATAGTCACACGAGAATTAGCTCGGACTTGTTGGGACTTGCCTCCTTGGGCTCCTAAAGTCAAAAAAGCTTCTGTGAAACTGCATGATGGAAACTATTCTGCATCTGCCTTTCCCTCTTTGGAGAACAATTATTTTCAGCAAGGCAGCTGAAATTCTGGGCAAAACCAAAGGTGGGGATACGGAGTAGAGGAATGCTGGAATTAGCAGTAGTATTCGCTGCATGTAAAATCATTAAGGCCTAAAAGGAGGTGTGATTTTCTAGGCGCAAAAAATACCACATACTCAATGCAGGAAATACGTTTGCAAAAGTTAGGTAGAAAAAAATTAAATGGATGCCAGATGTACAAGTCTCTTTGGTGTTCAGGACTCTGGATTGGTTATTTAAGAACAGATTCTGCCTCTTTGGCAGTCAGACAGCCCATGCAGTCCAATATAGTCTATCGACAAAGTAGCTGGGTACTGATTCTCAGTTTAAAATGGAGCCTGGGTTTTAAGCTTACTCCAGCACATTTAGGAATCCCACATGCAAGTACCTGAAACAGCGATGCTGATTGCATAAGCTTTTCCTTCAAAACACAGGCTCTGTAGCATAACTCATGAGGATCGGTGTGTTGCTTTAGGTTAAACTCAAAGACAACGTATGCAGACTCGCGGGAATTGCATAGCGGCATTTGATTTTACTGGGGTTTTATTTATGGGCTCATTTGAAACAGCGTGTGTCAGAAGCAGGTTCCAAAATGTAAACTGTCCTGCTTCCAGAGAGACAGGGGAACATGGGACTGCTAACTTAGAGAGATTCGCATTTAATTTCCCCTTGTACTCTGAAAGCCTTCTACATCCTGTAGGTTCTCTCCAAAATAAATACGCAAGTTTTCCTGAACACCCAGCAAATAAAGAAGAAACTATTTACCCTTTAGGGAGCTGTATTTCCTCAAGCGGTTTTTAACAAAACAATTACCTCTCCCCCCATAAATTAGCTTCCTGCACTCCTGATAGCGAGCTGTTTGCGTCCTTTTCTTTTCTCTTCCTCAGCCAAGAGTTCGAACGCCGCTTTTCACTCTACCGATTTGCTGCTCTCGACAAGCCATCAGATGACAGCACAGGAAAGAGGCCGTTTCATTTTCTAGTAGCAGATGGTGCATTAAGTCTTGGCCTCCTAGAACGTCTTACAGATCCAAGGGCCGCCCGGCGACTGCAATTTAATGCAAAGGCTCCTGTATTGACCACTGTTTTGTTCCTGCTGGGTTAAGCTTCATTTCCCACCTGGAGGTGTAGTTTCCCGTCCCATATTGCCGGTGGTGAAGAGAGCTCTCAGAGCTTGCCTCGGGAGCCGAGCTTTAGTCCACCTTCCCCAGCCGGCTCTCAGTCCCTGCTGGAAGCACTGCTGGAAAGTGTACATAAATAATAGCAGCACCAGGACTGTATTACTATCGCCATTTCACGATTAGAAAGATGGAGGTAAATGAGCTGTGCAAAGCGTACGGTGCAAGACGTGGCCCAACACTGAACGCTGCCAGGCATGTACTCTTGAACACACACTGATTCCCACTCCGTATTTTCCACCCTAGACCACGTTGCTTTTCTGGTCAAGCGTGTTAAGGAATGTGCTTTTATGCAGCATCTTTCGTCTGGATGGGTCCCAGCCTTAAAAGGAATGTTAAGTGGTTTTACATAAGGCATTACGTAGGATTAGAGAACGTGATCCGTTTGCATTGTAGTCTTAAGAGGAAGAACAGCCAAGGTTATTTTAATGAGACATTGAGATTCACCTGGTAACAGCAGATGCACAACTGTAGAAATTTCTAACTGAACAATATAATAAAGGTGGTTTTAAAAGCAGCGGAGTGTGCCATGCGTGTGAATGCATGTTCATTGTCAAATAAGAAACTCTGAGCTATGAAACAGCGGCATGAAGAAAAAATACTTCAGGCCTAGTTTTTATCAGACTGCTAAAATGTCTTTAATTTCACATAGTCTAACAATCTCACACGGAAGGTATTCAAAACTATCCTGTGGGATTGCTTCGTGTTTGTGGTGTGTTTGAATAATAAAATAGATCGGCTGCATGGCGATGCCGAGGCTGAAGACTCATGAATCAACTCGAGGGCTTGCAGCTTTTCCCGCTCATTGCCTCCTGCAGTACACTGTATTTTACATCAAACGTTACTGTTGAAGAGGCAGAGTACGCTTTCAAGAAATGCTGCAGCATCTTCCCTGTGATTCGAGATGTAGCTTTTTTTTCTAAGTTTGTGGTTTGGGTTCTTCAGGCTGGTTTTCCTCCCTGATGAAACACACACTGTTGCTACACCCTGTCTCCCCGCGGCCACGAGCGAGGGGCCTGCAGAGGAGCTATTTCCAGGCTCTCTGCGGGCAGCTTCCCGCCACTGAGTCCAATTCTGCCTGCGACGGGCAGGATGCTGAACCTAGTAAAGCTTCTCGGCGTCACCTCGGCAGCTCTCAGTGCTGTCAGTGCCGCTTTACCAGCCTGCTGAGCTCTGCTAGTGGGACCCAGAGTAAGAGGGACAGGGTAGGTTTCGCAGGGGCCATAACGGTCTCTCGCTGCTGGAATGGCCCTTTGGGGCAGCTGGGATGGCAGCTGCTGTGAGCACATGATGACAAGTACAAAAGATGCCTGGAAAAAACTAAAGAACTTGGGTAAGGGGGCTCTGAAGGGAACATGCAATTTCTGTCGCAAGAGCAGAAAGAGGGAGAGGTCTTGGCAAGGCAGATGCGAGGTACACGGCCAAGGGTGTAGCTTTGGGCAAGAGAAGAAGGAGGAGATGGCATCCAGGCCTGTTAGATGCTTCTTATGTCCAGCGTGGGAATGTACTTGCTCAAGAAAGCACCCGTCTCCCACAGACTGAGGATCTCTCCAGGGGTTGTTGCCGAAATGCTCTGGGAAGAGAGAAAAATCACTAAGGGAGAGCAAAGCCTTTTCAGGCTTGTCAGGAGACTTGTGTCCCTTGCAGGAGCAGGAGAATTAAATAAGCTATAGCTCAGACCCTCACACCAGCTTGAACTGAGGTCCTTGTGCAAGGATTTGTTTTTCACAGAAGGAACAGGAGCGCTAGCGGCTATACATTATTTTTGTGTCACCCTGTTTACGTAGATGTATCTCAGGAGACTTTGCAGCTGGTTGTGCTGTTTGCATTCAAAGGAAGGAAACCAGCTGGATGCCCTTCCCTCCCACGTGCACGCACGGGAGGGCAGAGGTGAAGCAGGCAGCTCCGCCGAGGATGCAGGAAAATGTGACCGTTCAATTAAAAGCAGCATTAACAAGGGAACTCAGAGCACTGCCTGGAAACCTGTCCGTTCCCCCTGTTTCCAGGTGCAGGAATCTGGCTGGAACCTATTGCGAATATCTTGCCGAATCATGCAGGCAGGTGGATTCTGTTATTTCTGCCAAGATGCAAGAGGAGCTGGAACCCTTTCCCTGGACGAGGTGTATCTTCAGGGGGAAATCCTAGAAACAAACTTGGCACGCACAGATTTTGGCTTGGATTTACTAAAGCCACATTGCAAAAAAAGAGACTGGCGAGGAAGGATGTTTTGAATATAGTGTCCGTCTGCCTGTCCGTGCAGAAGAGAAAGAACAAATTAAAAACAATATTGGAAATCGATGGGAAGTTGGGCTTAGGAGAGATCTTACTGACCTCTAAAGAGAAATAAGAGGAAGGAAGAGAGATCTTGGAAGGTTTTAGTTAGTCCTGCAATGCTGGTGTGTCTCAGTGTCTGTGACAGAAAGGAATAACCTGGGGCTGCGAGGCAGTGAGGCTCCAGATACAGCGCCGAGGCACGCGCAGATGGGTCTGCAGTAATAATACTGCTGAGAGTGGGACATTTTATTCAAATCCAGCAAAACCTTGCAAGAGTCCTGAGAATGCCGTTTGGGGTAAGGAACCTACTGGAAACCAGCCTGATAGTCTAATTCAGGTTAGAGAAGTTGTGTTCGTTTATTGCTGGACTTCTGAACGCATGCTGGGGTTGGTTTGGTTGAAGTTTTGGGCTGTTGGCTTTTTATCTACATGGCTTTTTGTATTGTTGAGTAGTTCCTTCAGTTTACAAAGCATCTTCCAGAAGGAAGGACCTTTGCACAGACTGATTAAACAAGTTATTTAATTAACCGCTGAAATTCTGTCTCCTCTACGAGTGAAATATGATGGCTATGTTACAGCCATAGTGTGCAATCATGTTTACAGAAGAAGCAAAGATAATTCCTTTGGCTGCAAACCCCATGTAAATGTAGGCAGTCATAACACTATTCGGGGTGAGAAGTAAGAACAG
>NW_008824538.1:3544906-3548340 GCF_000699105.1 Pygoscelis adeliae
GCAGGAATAGAAGGATTTCCTAAGCAACAAAGATCTGCTTCGCTTAAAAATATTTCAGTAAGAAAAAAACAGAAAGATGTTAGGAAGGCTTCAGCTTTCACGAGGAGTGGGGAAAAAGCTGATTCTGTTTTATCACTTTTTGATATTTGTTACGAATTGTGGCCTCTTAACCCAAGAATAAGGGTACAGAAATTAAAACAGCGATGACAAATCACCGCTGCAGAGTGTAACTGCCTGGGAGAAGTCCCCTTGCAATGCTCTTCAAGCACAGTTGAGATCTATATTCCTTTTACTTTCCCATGCAATTAAGCAGAAGCAGTGAAAGAGCGAAGACTGAGAAGGCAGAAGTGATAATAACTGCGGGGAAGAAGCGAACATGTTCAAGAACCTTGTATAACCACCGTAAGAACAGATCCGTCACGCGGGGTTAAGACAGCGCCTCGTCTGTGTCATGGCAAAGAAAACTCGTGCGGATGGCACGGTTTCCCTCAACAGCAAGCCCCAGCGAGTACTTGGTGGCCCCTGAGAAAGAGCAGAGATTTTGTAGCGTCCCTTTCCCACCTCCTACGTAAGTATTGCACAACGTGGCTGGTTTCTGTTTGCGAAGGGCTGGGGATATGAAAAGCAACTGTAAACGCTGCCTGGGTAAGTGGGCCAGTCGAATCAAGGTGAATTATGAAACTGCCCCTGCGAGCTGTGCGAGCAGTACACACGATGGATTTAAATACAGGTTCTTTCCCAATTCCGGGGCCTTTTCAGCACTGTATCTCCCGGCACATCGGCTTGGTGACCCCCAGCTGCGGTCTCTCTCTGCAGGGTATTTTCTCTTTTTGCCTTTCCCCCATTTAGCATCATTTTTCCTCAATAATCCCTCCATTGCGTGCCTGTTGAGCGCGTCTGCTGTGAAGTTAGCTCTTTGTGATCTGGCAACTCGGGCAGCAAGAACGTAAAGATACTTCCAAGGAGGGGCTGTTTGCAACTGAAAAAATAAAGGAAGGATGAATCGGTAGAGCGAAGGGATGGATGGTGGGTGAAAATGAACAAATGCTGAGTCACCCCCTGAAAACGAAATCATCTGCAAAACCCCCTGACTTGGGATGATAGGAAATAATGCAGGAAAAAGCCTTGGGAGTTCACACAGACAATCCCCCCGGCACAGCACAGGATTCAAACCTCTCTGCTCCTCTTTCATTTTGATACCACGTGCCATAACGGAAAATGAAAAAATACCAGTAAATGGGGCAGTACAAAGCTTGACCTAAGCAGCAATTCTCAAAGGGAACAAGGAAAGCAGGACCTGAGCCTATCTCAGTTTAGTTAGACTTTCAAATTACCAGATCTCCTTTCCCATCCTCCTTTATTTTTCCTCTCCGTTTCCCAGCTGCTTTTCTTTTAATCTCCTCTTTCAACCTATTTGAACCCCTCCAGCGTAAGAAATCCCCCCTCACAATGCCGGTCGCTTCTCTGCCGCTTCGAAGAAGGAACAGGCACATGCAACTTCAGGGATTTTTTATAAAAATTGTAAAGGAGCTTCTGCCAAGGCCACGAGTGGCTGAGCTCCTCGTAGTCGCGGTGCCCGGCAGCCGCGGGCAGGAGGATTCAGCTGCCTGCCACGTGAGCCGGCACTTCAACGAGCTGAAATTATATGTTTTGCTCTGATGCTGTAAACACAGGGAGGAAGCCAACAGGAGGCAGTTGCCGAGTATTGGAGAAGGCACTTAGAAATTAAGTATCAGCATATCAATGGGCGCGCAACGACACATGGCTTTGGCACGGGTGAGCCGCCTGGAACAGAAGATCGGTTCACTTTTGAATATTTTTCCCGCTTTCAAAAATGAAGAGCGGATCCTGCTGGTTCCTGTGCATCCAACAAAGCTGGATGGCCACTGGCTTTCCCCAACCACCGCAGGCCAGTGTGCAGAAATGAGCAACACTCTCCCAAAATCTCCTCTTGCAGATACAGTTTGGGGCTCAGTACCCTTCTCATCCTTCCAGCTTTTGGCCCGTACAATCCTCTGGTGACTGCCACATTTCCAGTACAGAGCTCATGCCTCGAGCGCTGTGCCATGCTTCTTCCAAAGAGCAGCACAGGGCTACAGCTTCAGACGAGTTGACCGGCAGCTTGTTGGCATCAAAAGTATGGACAAGCATTAGCTTGGCACGCTGAGGACGAGCGCGCTCACCGGCGTGGCAGCCTGCGGTGTACGGGTGGGAGTGGGCGAGCTCTCTGTGCCTGCCATTGCAAAGGGCTTCAATGCTTTTCCTGGGGTTGCACAATAAACACAGGCCTGGGAGGCTGCAGCTGGCTAAAGAGCACGGGAAGGCAAAGAAAAAGAAATCAGAACGTGCTCCCTCCGTCCCTCCAGGTGGGATGTTTTGGCTGAGGGCACAGGGGGTGCCTCGGGGCAGCCAGGGCACAGGGCCAGCACCGTTGCTCCCCTGCCGAAGTTTTGCACCTGGGCGTTCCCATGCACTCGGGCTGAGTCACGGTCTCACGTGGCAGAGCGCTGAATCAATCCGAATACGAGGGGGCAAGCGCTTGCTGCTAGAGGGAAATCTGGAGGGAAGGTGCATGTTATCAATCACGCTGCAGCTAAATCTTCCCCAGGGGCTCCCAAGCCTGGGTCCTTGAGCCGCATCTTTCGTGCTGCATCTGCACATGTACAGCGTGTATCTCCTGCTGCCTGCAGATGCTGCCGGCACAGGCAGAACTGGGGGAGCAGGAGCTGGCTGACCCCCATGCCAGGGCAGGATCCCTCTGGTGATTTCTCAGCCCACCTGTGCCCGTGCGCTCGCCACGTGCTCTGGGAAGGGCACGTAGCGCGTCTGAGCTCTGTGTGTGCATGAGCCGTGCTGCGTGTGGCTCTGCTTTGGGGTGTGCGTCCCACCTAGGTGCTCTGTGCATGTGGATGACCCCTGCCGGGTGGGCAGCTGTGCGTGTGTCCCACCTGGGAAGGTGTGGGTGAGCATGAGCCCCAGCCCGTCCCACGCTGGGCAGGCTGAGTGGGGAGCTGTGTGCCCAGTGCCCCCACGCGGGTGGGTGCCCATGGGGGTGCCCAGTGCCCCAGATGAGCCTTGTGCCCCAGGTGGGGATGCCTCCAGGGCGTAGGTACCTGTGAGTGTACGTAGTGCTCCCCAGGTGTGGATGCCCCCCATATGGGTACCCCCCCAGTGAGCCCAGTGCCCTGGTAGGAGTGACCTGGGTGTGGGTGCATCCTGGCTGCGCTGGGTCCCCCCAGCGTGGGTGGGTCCCCATGGGGGTGCCGGGTGCCCCGGGTGTGGGGGCACCCCTGGGTGTGGCTACCCCGGGAAGTGGGTGCCCCTGGATCTACCCGCGCCTGACCCACGGGTGTCCGTGCCTGATGCCCCACGCATGGGTGCACCCGGGTGCGGACGCCCGTGGGCGGGTGCGGCGTGGGCGGGTGCCCCAGGGG
>NW_008824538.1:3549276-3559301 GCF_000699105.1 Pygoscelis adeliae
GCCCCCGGCAGCCACCTCCGCGGCGAGCCCTCCGGCCGCCCCGGCTCTCCTCCGGCCTGCCCTGACGTCCCTCGGCCCATCGCTGCTGTCCCCACAGCACCAGCCCTCAGTCGCGGAGCGGGTGGGGGATGTCACCTCAGCCACCACCCCGCCTCGGCCGGGGAGCCGGAGTCCTGCTCACCCCACCTTCTTCAGACGCAGCTGCTGGCCTTCCCCGGCAGGTCGCTCCTAGCGAGGGTTTTTCACATTTCTGGAGGCTGTGTTGGTCAGAGAGGGCCCATTTTAAATCCATCCCTTTACAAACCCCGCCTGAGCCCGGGGGGAGCTGGTAGCAGCGTCGCCGGGGAGCAGAACGGGGTCGCGGGGAGGAGGAAGTTCCGTGGCATCTTCCTGCAAGGCTTCCCTTCTCCTTTGGAGCCGCCTGCCTGCGCAAAAAAAAAAAGCTGCTGCCCCGCGGGAGCCAGAGCTGGTCCCACAGGTGGGCTGCGCCGACCAGGCAAAGGGGCTCCTGCTGCCCTTTACGCTGTGTGCAGCCAGGGCTGCGGCTGAGCCTTCTGCGTCCAGCGCTCAGCGATGTATTGCTGTACCGGCTTCCACTGACGCGCTGCCTGTTTTGTAGAAAATGAGGTTTTATACAGCCGTTTGCCGTTATTCGAGGCTGCTGAGCAGCATAATTTGTCATTTTCCCTGGGTTGTATTCTATGTGAACTCAGTCATCGGTGCTCGCGGTGTCCTGTCTCGTCAGGCAGAGCAGGTGAGCTGAGCTGTGATGTTTAGATACACAAATTACATTCTAATTTGTATAGATGAGTGTAGTATTTCCCATGATAATGATTAACATTTCAGGGACATGTTTGCGGAAGCGTTCGGATAATGGAGTGTGTGATGTGAGCAAATGGAGCGGGTGGTCGTCTTTTTGCAAGAGAGCGAGGAGAAAATGAGCAGCGCTCATTTGATCGGCGCCGTTTTTAACTGTGACTCTTGACGAAGGTTGTTAGACCCTTGGGTAAACTGGAGGGAAAACTTCCCAGTGAATATGACGTTCTCAGAAAGTGACGTTCTCAGCTTTGTCTCACAGAGCTGTCAGTCCCGTCTCTGTCTGTGTTGAGTATTGCACACACGTACATGCGCCAGTGCTTTCCTGTCAGATCTTGATAGCACGAGAAGAAAATGCAAATGGTGCCGAAATGGATATAAACGGAGAAAAGAGCATCTTGGAAAGTATAGCCTTGGTCCAGCAAGCCAATTAGGCGCATCCCTCGGCCTAAACACGCTGCGAAGCTGTACTCGAGTGAAATGTGATGTGTCACTGATTTGCTGAACACTCGCTTAGATTCTCTGTAAGTTTTGCAAGAATCTGGAACCGTCCATGGATCCAAGTGGATCTCTGTGGGATCAGCCACCTTCTGCTGCAAGCCATCCACAGGTCAAAATCATACCCTGCCTTCCACAGAGGTTTACATATTCCTAGAATGATTTCTCAGCACTTTGCCAGGCTGGCTGACGTTGCAGGTAATAAATTAGAGAGCAAAATGCCTGTATTTTTTACTAGGGAAAAAAAAAGCCCCCTTTAATAAAAGTGTGCATTTATAGAACAGAACCTCATTGCCCTCAAAGATGTGTTTACATCCAGTGACTGCAGCATTGTCTGGTGACATCGATCCGTGGGGTGACTCTTCCACTGCCACGTTTTTCAGCCTAGCTGGCGAAGGAGTCGTCTCAGGCTTTTACTCAAACTAAGGCAGAAAGTCCTCACTGCGTTCTAAAAATGGGCTTATGGGTCATTAAAAATATTATGCTATTTTGAAACGGATCAAACTTTGTCCTAGTTACTCCCTGGTTAGTCAGGCCTGAAAACAGGCAACTGCTTAGTGCAACCCTTCTCCTTTGTTTCATAAAAATAATTTGCTTTTTTTAAAGATCACAGAGCAAATTAGGGTGAGCAAGTGTATGGCACCCAGAAGAAATTGCCTCTGGTCAGCTGTTAAAGCCTGGGTTACTGTCACATCCACACATCCCTGGGAGCTTGTGTAGGAGCGTGTAATGCATCAAGCGTAGGATTTAGCCCTGGGCAGAAGGTCAGCATAAGGCTATACATTATTTAAGGCTCTCTTACTGAACGTGCTAAGTGGTGCATAGACCTCACGGCTGCTGCTGGATGAATGGCTGAGGGAGCTGCAGATGTATAATTTTTTGGTAAGAGGAAGGGACCCTGCTTTTCCCGAAATCAGGATTGTTAGTCTAAATCCTGATTGGCACGGTGAAGTCCAGCCAGCGCGATAAAGGCTTGTAGGGGGTTACACCAATTTTTTTCTGAAATTCTTTGTGCTTGGCAGTTGCGGATGCTCAGCAGCCTGCTCCCCCGTTACAGTAAAGCCATTGGAGGTCTCTGCTCCCAGACACTCATGTAAACAGCACAGACTGGAACAAATCGTGTGAAATCTCTCGTGTTTCCCACCATGGCTCGTGTTGTAATCAGAATGACCCACTCATCAAGAATTCAGTTTCAAAACCATAAAAGGGATTGCAGAGGTTATATATACTTCTTCGTCGGGATTTTCAAACTGGACGTGAGATTCGTGAGAGTTCTTAGAGGGGCCTGATTGCCAGGAAGGGCCGAGCAACTGTTTTGGGGAATAGGGACTCCTCTCCAGCACAGGCCAGGCTGAGATCAGCAATGCCACGCTTTCAGACTGCACAGCAATGGGTTAAACTGGAAAGAAAAGGATGATTTTGGTAGTCCTTTTTTTTTTTTTTTTAACCGATAGTGCTAACATCCTTTCTGTTTGTTATTTGGTTTCTGACCTTTTATGGTGGATTTTCAGATTCCACTTGCTGGCATTTCTTTGTGACTCTCAATGCTGGGAACCTCCTGAAAAGTGAAAGCTGAGAAATTTCAGACAGGCGGGCCTTTATACAAAAAGCCACTAGATATGAGAAGATTCACAACCAAATTACTAGCTTGTAAACGAGAAAAGAAAATGAGGTGTTGGGACTTGAAAGAAGAGACAAGACAACATTGCAAGCTAGAGACTCAAATCACTAAACATGATGCTTGGTCTTTGTGCCTTTGGTTTTGAGGCAACAGCATTGTACAAAGAATTTGAATAGCATGGTCTGATCCATTACAAGACGAGCAGGAGCAAGATCAGCCTGCCTTTCCCCTTTTTGGGGAAGAACCGAGACGCCCTGAGCCTGCCTCGCAGCAGTGACGTGCTCTCGTCATGCTTCATGTTGTGTCCATGCTGCGAGAGGCTTCAGCGTTGGGTGCCTGCCTGATTAATGGAATGGGGAAGCAGCGTATGGAGTTGCATCTTGCTGCATTTTCTCTGCTAAGCCCATGGGTGAGAAACAGCACACATAAATATTGTTTAGGGCCTAGGTGATGTTCATAGGCAGCGGGCCTTATATTAACTCCTTTGCATCATTGACTGGAACCTTTTCCAGCAGGGGAGTGCGTTTGGTGCAGGTATCATCATGCTCTGAGGGGCACAGGATGTCCCATGGATCACCTCTGAAAGGCACCTCAGCCTAGAGAGACCCCAGCTCCGTTGGTCCTGCCAGAAATGCTCCCATTTGCTCTCAGCTGAAGGAAGGTTAAGTGTTACAGCAGTGAAGTAACTGAACACAAATTTCCCAAATGGGGTAGAGGCTCCAGAGAAGGCGCTAAACTCTGCCAAGCCAGTGAAATGTATTTGAAGCACTCTATATACATAAACATTTTCTCCGGAGTGTAATCACCTTTCACGCTATATCCTAGGATTTCGTGGCACATTTACCAAACTTTTATTTTCAGGCGACTGCAACAACAAAAGGGTAAAAACAACTTCATGTCAGAAATGACTAAATCAAATACTGGTGGTGGAGGGAGGCTGGTTGCTGACAGACTGAATGAAGGACCACGCAGAAAATTCATGCTGGGGGTGAAGCGAGAGTTTTGGAGATGTATTCATGCAAGATGCATTTCAGTCATCGTGTCACACCTGAGTCTGGCTAGGCTTAAATGTGGGTAAGTGAGGAGGCCCAGGATTTGTACCTGACAAATAGATAATGGCCTGTCGGTAGCGCTCTCTTATGATGGTCTTTTGACAAACACAGATGGGAGTAAGGTTCCCTCTGAGAGTTGCCCACCTTGCCTTTGAGTCAACCCATCCCGGCACATGAGCTGGCATGGAAATAACCACATAACTGTCTAATGTGACCTCAAACTTCCTGAAAAACTTCTAGAAAAACCTCTGTCTGATCTGCTTTCTTCCCAAGGTAGTTGTGTGCTTGTGTCTCTGAAGCAGGCTAATAACGAGCTCAGCCTGGGAATTTCACAGCGGTAGGCATGGCTGCTGTTTCAGAGCCAGCTAAGGCACTGTAGCTTCACGTAAAGTGGTGGTAGGTGTCATCGTTAAAAAGTTTCACATTGGATTTTGGCATTTGAGATGTGTCTGTTGTAACAGACAGGTTTGGTGGCCAGTAATCATCCAAGCTCTTGTTTCTGTCGGCAGTCTTTTATATAGGAAGGTCCCAAACCACTTGTATTATCAGCATAATCATTTGTCTCCTTGTTTTGTCTGCCAAAGGGAAAAGGGGCTGAGTTGGCCATGCTCTAGCTGAAGCTGCTGTGCTGCCAGCTGGATGACTCAGGGCTGGCGGGAAGAAGGTTCACGCTACATCTTACCACCGCTCCAAAAAAAGCAAAGGATGAGTACCACGCCTGGCAGCATTAGCCACCCTACTTGGTTCCCTGCTGCAAGCATCCTGGGGTGCAGAGAAGTGGGGTGCTCGCCAGGAGCACATGGGAGCGCAGAGTGCATTGGGCAGAGGTGTTAACACTGCTGCGCAGCTGGGTTGTAAGAGTTCGCCCTGGCTTTGGAGAGGATAGCTTGGGATCTCAAAGCGAAACCCCAAATGACTACCAAGGGTGGCCTTTTACCTGCCAACCTCGATTGCTGAAGGACAGGGCTAATTTTTTCCATGACAGTTTTCTTCACCTGTTTCTAAGCAATGCCCTGCAGCTACATGGGTGGAGATGTTCATCGCGGGCTGTGTCATTTACCCATCATTTCCACAGAAATCAAGAGCCTGCTTTGCACCTTGGTTCATGACAGAGCTGTGATTGCATCTGTACATCCAGTCTGGGGAGGTGCAAGTGATTTCCCACTTGGGCACGAGAAGGTCTGGCTCTGCCTTCCCATTCACTGCTGCATTTCCCAGACCACCAGCCCCATGTGTAAGGAGGCACTGAGCAAGGCTGGGGTCTGAGGGAGGTACATGTGCGGCTTCAGAGGGGCTCGGTGGCTCTGGTCAGTGGGTGTTACTGATGGCTAGCGCCAGGCATTTCCCCTCCCCGGGTCCTGGGGTCCTCTGACTCCGTGGGGGTGTCACAAATGCCAGCAGAGGTGTGAGCAGGGTGGAGGGAGGGTTGCATGGCTGTGTAGTCAGCCATGCCCTGGGTGTAGGAGGCGCAGGTAGGATATAGAAAGGGGAGGTGAACGTGTGTGTGTTGTTAAACGCAGCTAGGGAAGCTTTCTGACCTGCTGGCTCGGAACCCTCTGAGAGCGCGGCGCAGGCAAGACTGAAGAGTACCGATGGGTGTAAGAGAGGGCTTTACCCAGCCAGGCTTCCCTGCTTCATCCTCTCGAAGACACCATCTCCCAGGAGCAGCTCAGTCTAGACACCTTATGGCAGCCCCGCGCTGAGGGAATTTGCTAACTCATGGCTGCCCAGGCCAGGCTCCCGCGGCAGTCTCAGCGCTTCGAGATGCAGCTGTGCCCTGCCGTGCATCCTTTGTGCAGGATCCCGTCTGATCCTTTGGGCAGGATTGATACGGGTTATTGCTCTACAACATCCCCTCTGCCCTGGCGGTCCAGTATATATGCTTTGCTTCAATGCTTTATTTCTCATTTTCCCCTCATTAGCTGGATAAGATACAGAGCTCTGCACAAGCCTGTCTGGGAGAGAAGGAGAGGGTGACTGGTGCGTGCTCAAAGTGATGCTGCCTTTCCCAGCCTCCTCAGAGCCTTGCTCATGATCGTTGGCCGCTTGTTGTGCGGCGGAGGTAGTTCAGCATGAATAGAGCGAGCAGAACTCATGTCACAGAGGCAGCCGCTCTGAATGTGATAAGTGCAAGGGAGACTGCGGCTTGGAAAGAGATGTCTTTCTTTGCCAGTGCCGTTTGCGGAGGGCAGATAAGCTTCCTGGAAGCTGAAGCTCTCTGGAGAATGTGCAGAGGGATCAAGCCTGACTGTAAGGTCTGTTCAGCGCTTGGCTCATGGTATTGTTGGTGGCACTGTGATATGTTTGTAATGTAAACAGCTGGGGTGAACACAGCTTCAGAAAGGATCCGCACAGCTATCGCTGCTGATCGACTTTAATCCCTAGAGGGCTGCTGATAAGCAACCTAACCCAGCCGATACAGGGATGCTCTATTCCAGGGAAATAACAACAAGTTAAAGCTTCCCATCAAACCTTTATTTTCTCTCTTTAGTAGTTTCTGTTTTTCCATGCAGTAAAGTAACCTGGTTCCAAGACCCTCAGAAGAGCAGCACCGCATGACATCTGTGTATTTTAGGGGGGGGGATGGGGGCCCAGGCTGCAGCCCCTGCTTTTCATGGGCAGTGTTCGGATAGGTAGGGCTCCCGGGGTCCAAGAGAGCACAAGGGCAGGGCTGGCAAATTGGCTTTCTCAGGGTCTGGTTAGGCAGCCTGTGTTTGCACAGATGATGGGTCACGGCTGCATTTCATTCTCTGGAATGAAATGTATTTATTGTGCAAACTCATTTAAGGAAAAAAGCTGACTTTATTAGTTAGTCTTTGGAAAGCAGTCAGCATTTCTGTGACCTGTTCTTCCGTAGCTAAGGAAGAGCAGGCTTAAGCAAGCACTCACCAAAGGTATGTTGCGTAATCAGTGACGTGTAATTTACCTAATTTATTCTTCTGTAGGAGCTTAAATACATTAGACATTGGCTGTCAGTCCGTACAGAGGCGCAACGTGAAATAGGTTGTTTTAATTTATTTAATTTTAATCAAAACTAGGTCCTAGAGCAGTTGAAGAATGCTTTATTTTTTCCTTAGACTCTAATAAAGTGATCTGTATGTCCTGTCGTACGGGGGCTGTCTGCGTGAATTGGGCCATTTCCTTGCTGCTGTCTGACAGCCCAGTAAGTATGAATGCAAATTCTGATCTCCTTCACCTTTCCACTTCGGGTCACCATATGGAAAAGAGACGTGGATTCCACCCCACTTTAGAGTCATGGAAATGAGCTGTTATGAAATGGGGAAAAGGAACTGTATCCTGGCAATTTCTGAATGAGCAGCTTGAGAATTGACGTAATTGCAAGGCGCCGGGAGAGAGCCGGCAGAAAGGAGGAGTCAGGTTAGAAAATGAGTAAAAACAAGAGTGTGTTTAGGAAAGCTTAGCTCTCCTTCCTTTCCCTTTTGGCCAGATGATGTTTTGCCATTGCCAGGTACAACTTCCTTCAAAGCAGATAACTAATTTATGCCAGAAAGACCAATTAAAATAATTGATTTCCAGTAATGCACAGCCATCTTATAAAATAATCTCTGGCTCTCCAGTATGGCAGATAATCTAATAAACAGAACATGGAAGTTTCATCACATGGAAATAAATATGAAAGATAGGGTTTTGTCTGCAGATGGCATACATGAAAGAAGCAGAGATAACAGGGCTGAAATTAGTTCAGAGACCTACTTAACATAATGCCTTTTCTCCTGATATCTCTGAAGAACTGGGAAATCAACATATCCTGCTCGTAATACTTTGTATTTTGCCCCTGTGCTGTGCAAACAGCCTGGCTTTCCTGGTGTTCAGGTGATGGAAGCAAGGGCATCCCCTTGGAGACCATGGCCGCTTTGGACTGTTACCCATGTCCAGAGATGTTCTCCCAAAATCTGTCAATATCTGCTAAAAAAAAATTGCTCCTTACAGATTCTGATGTTTTGAAGGGACAACGCAATCCCTTCTCCTCTGCGCTGGTTGTCGCTTTTGCAGCAGCTGAACCGGAGGGAGAGGAAGACCTGGGGGATCCCATCCAGGCACTGGCAGCAGCAGGAGAGGGAATCTGGCACCAGCTGTCCCTCTGGTAGCAGGATGGGAGGGACTCTCCTCAGTCCCCTGTCATGGTGCTCGGATCCTTGACCATTCAGCTGTCTGAGCTGGGGGCATCCGTGCTGCCTTTCCCTGGCCTTGAAGCCTGCAGACAGCGGGGTTTGTCCCCGTCTTGGTATCCAGTTGGGCGCTCTGGCTGCAGCTCCCATTACTGCTAGTGTGGGACGAGTAAAATGCTGGTCCCCTCCTCCCTCTGTCTGAGTGCCCGGAGGTGGGACTTGTATGGTCTGGGGAGGTGGCACAGCTATTTCACCTGCACCCCTCATGGCTTGGCTAGAGTCAGAAATGTTTAGATTTAATTCGATTTATAATTTTTTTCCTGCCTCTGCCGTGAGTCACATCCTATACAAGGATCTCTCCACTGTCGTTTCTGTGCAGCTGTAAAAAGAAAAAAAAAAGTTCGGCTCAGTTAGCTGAGCAGGGCATTGGGAAACGCCGCCGGAGAGGAGGTGTTTCCTATCGTAGACTTTATATGGCACTTGCAGTATGACAGTGCTTAAAAAGAGCACGCAAGACTGTGGCCCTTTGGCACCCGTCCATACTTACGTGTTGGGAAGATCCTGATGCTGGGAACGGTGTTTGGTGCGTGCAGCAAGAGGACTGACTGCTCGCAGAGGCCTTCATTTTTCAAGTCATTTGGCGATGTGTGCCTGGACCCTGGGTCCATGTATTTGAAATGGGAAGGTTTTTTTTTTTCCTGGGGGCCCCTAAGCAGTGACACGGGGCAGGGGCTGATGTTTGAAGGGAGTTTGGTGCTGCTGGTCCCTGGCTGCTGCAGTCTAGTGGAGAATCTAGCTTTTCAGAGCGTTTGGGACTTTTGTTTTGCTAAAAAACCTCCAAGCATCGGGAAGAAAAGATCTTTGTCTTTCAACTGTGAGCAAAGAAAGCTCGTAGTATATGTCCGAGAGCCACCAGAAATCCCCTAGCAACCAGGCTTAATGATCCTGATATTTCGTTGCAGGATCATAGGAAATCAGAAACTCATACAAAAGCACTGCTGTTATTTAAAATACAAAGTTGCTGCTGGAGGCTTCTTTATAAAGAGGCCCAGAATGGGCAAACCCTGTTCCTCTTGGTATTTATAGCTTGCCTTTTAGCATGTGCACACATAGTCCTTGTGCTTTGAAACAGCTGGTACTGACTGAAAACTGGGTCCCCGAGGTCAGGGTCTGAAACAGAGACTGAGGAGTTTTAACTTCAGGCTACCGTCTTTGGAAACTTGCAGCCTGAGCCAATGAACTGGGAAGTTTTCGTGGAAATGTGGGGGAACTTTCCATCACACGCTCCCCTCCCTGCTGGCGAGGAGATTTCGCGTGGCTGTAGGTGAGCTGACTGGCATGATTAATCACCTTTGGCATCTCTTTCCTGTGCTGGGAAGTTTGGAAACAACGAAAGGAAAATTACTGGAGCTGGCCTGCTCCTTGCAAACTCCAGGGCTGCAGGGTCTGTGGATGGCAGGTCTTAAAACGCATCCGCCTCCCGTATTGCGGCAGGGACACAAAGCAGCCCAAACAGACCGTGAGGCCATTAAAAGCTGTAATCATCTCAGCTGCGTTGGCCTGGAGGATCATGCGGGTGATATGCATCTGTCTGGCACGCTGCCATTGCTGAGTGTGGATGCGGTGACCCTGGGTCCCTGCCCATCCCCTCCAAAGGCTCCTGCTGCAGCATCGTGCTTGTCACCTCTCCCCTGTCCCGGCGGGGAGGTGAGACCCTCTCGTACGGCCATATGAACGCTACACAGCCTGGGCAGCACTCGCCTCTGTGACGGGGAGCAGCTCCGCAGGGAACCTTGCCATTTCGAAGTGGGAAAGTGAGCAGTGCCTGTGCTTTGCATCTGCTTTCCACTTGGGAGTGAAGAAGTGGCTTTTATCAGGATGGGCATGTGTCTTCGTGGCCTGATTCCT
>NW_008824538.1:3559604-3568495 GCF_000699105.1 Pygoscelis adeliae
GAGGCCGTCGATGAGGTCGATGGCAGAAGCAGCAGATTACATTTTGAGCATTAGTATAGACTGCAGAAGGAACAAGACTCTGCTGTTGCTACAGAAACAGCAGTCGCTCAGGATGCATAAAGGCAGCGTCCTTTGATAGAGACATGAGGTACTCAGACACCTCAGCTTGAATGCTGCGTCCATTTTTGAGACAGCCTTCGGGAAGGACCTGGTGGAGAGTGTCCAGCGGAGAGCAGTCAGATGCCTAGATGACGTGGTAGCAAGGGGTGATCGGGGGGCTTGGACTTCTCTTTTCTAGCAGAGAAAAAGCTAAGTAAGGGAGGCGTTATGGCAGTCTTTGTGTATGTAAGAAGTTGTTGCAGGCAAGAAGAGAGTGATCTGTTCTCTGTGTCAACTCTTGTAGGACAAAAAGTAATGGGTGTGTTTTGTCAAGGGAGATTCCAGCAGGGAACTCTCTGTCTGCAGGGAGCATGCGGACAGATGGCCCCAAAGTGGCATGGAGTCTCCATTGAGATGTCTGAGGACAGGTTCAACAGACATCTGCTCTGAACGATGCTGTTTTGGGATGGATATTTGGGCTAGCTGGCCTGTTACGACCCTGTCCAGCCCTGCTGTCTGTGATTCTGCACTTTGCAGAAGAAGGAACCTAACAGCTCTTGTTTTACTTGTTTATGCAGATAGTTTTGCAGAGAAGACTTATGAGTGGAGCTCAGAGGAGGAGGAGTCCGTGAGAAAGGCAGGACCAGTGCAAGTCCTCATTGTCAAAGATGACCATTCCTTTGAATTGGATGAAGCTGCACTGAACCGCATCCTCCTCTCAGAGGCTGTCAGAGATAAAGAGGTCGTGGCTGTGTCCGTTGCTGGAGCTTTTAGAAAAGGAAAATCATTCCTGATGGACTTCATGCTGCGGTACATGTACAATAAGGTATGGCTCCAGCTCAGGTGGCTCTTCCCAGGAGTATGGTGCTGCTGCTCATTGCTCCCATGTACCACCCGGGGATGAGCTGGACAGGACACTGGCTTGGTGCCCTAGGAATGCTCAAGCACCTCATTGGCATGGGCTTCACAAAATAAAATAGAGCAGATACTTCCACAGCCCTGTGCGCCGCTGGGTCTCTAGTGGACTCCTGACTTTGGAGCAGAGATGTTCACATTTTCTGCCCTGTAGGAGATCTCTCTTGTAGGGGCTGCCCTCCTCCAGCACTGGGGTGGAGGCAGCACAGAGGAAAAGTGTAAAACCAAAGTGAGATGAGAACTCCAGCAACTTCTTCGGTTCCTACCTGCAGGAAGCAGTGGACTGGGTTGGAGATTACAACGAGCCTCTGACTGGTTTCTCCTGGAGGGGAGGGTCTGAGCGGGAGACGACCGGCATTCAGATATGGAGCGAGGTTTTCCTGGTGGACAAGCCCGATGGTAAAAAGGTGTGTGCTTCTCTGTTGCACAGCTGTCTGTTGCTGGTCAGCTCATTTTTCTCTTCCAGCTTTTGTAAGACTCTCCTGCCTTGTCTTAGGTGGCTCAAATGCCTGTGCAAGTTTAGAGAAGGTCTTCAATACCATATCCCTAATTTAGCATGAATGGGTTTAATGCAATGAGTTATACGATGTCTAGGTGTCCCTAATACGTTCTCTAGTTGTCCCTCTAAGTCTGGGCATCCCAGAGTTTATTTCTCTGCTATTCCCAGGGATCTTGAGTCTGAGGTCCTTGCAGACCACTCCCCTTTCCTAGAGCAGTAGCTGTAAAATGGAGTGTCTTCATTCAGGGTGGTCAAATACAATGCAAACTGGATTTTGGGGCATCCTGCAAATTCAACTTATAGCCAGGAATATTTGTATTCATCTACTCTTTAACGAAGAGCCCAACACCACAGTGACACTGAATTATTCACAGTGTGATTTCTAATACTGGCTGAATGCGTTTTGGGTTAAGGAGGTGCGATATGCTGCCGTGTTTGTCTTCTGTGACATGAAGCTAATGCAGACTCAGGAAAAGATGCATCTACACTGACAGCAAGTATTTGAGGAGCAAAGCAGTTCCCTCCTCTGCGTTGCATAGCATTCATTTCGCTGCCTGCAGGAGTCATCGTGCTGTCAAGAGTGACTGAGGCTGCTCTTTTCCTTTGTCCTCCAGCAATTATAAGTCTGAGGCAGAAGCAGTGCGATTCCCAGCACAATAACGTGCCTGACGTTCACCCCTCTACCCCTTTGGCATTTGAGAGTGATTTTGCTTGGATGCAGACACTGAACGGGTGCATCCAAGCTGACGTGGAGCTTTCTGCCTCTCAGGTTGCAGTGTTGCTGATGGACACGCAGGGGACCTTTGACAGCCAGTCCACCCTGCGGGATTCTGCCACCGTGTTTGCCCTTAGCACAATGATCAGCTCGATACAGGTAAGAAGGGGGATGTCTCCAGGAATCACTTCCTAGAAGGCAAAAACCCAGTAGCTTGGCAGGAGCCTAACACAGCAGCTAGCCAGGGCCTTTGGTGGGAGAGATGAAGGCCGTCATGTTGGCTACACTGAGTGGAGGATTCACACATGATTACATCATCACAGGGAACAGCCTCATCTCCTCATCTCACCCCCAGAGCAGGGCCAGCAGCAGATGCACCCCTTTGCTTCCAGCTGCCAGAGAGGAAAGGACCTTGGTCTGGGGAACTGGGTGTGCTTTTGTCTCAGTGCTGTTGGAGAAACCTCTGGGTTGGAGGCGCTCACACACCAGTAACTGCGTAGCCTGTTAGGGCTTCCCTTCCTACCGTCCGGCCTTTGCTCTTGGAGGACAGTGTGAATGGGATGGAAGCTGTGTCTTGGTAAAGAGCTCAGCACATCATAAAAATGGAGAAGGAACATATTATTTGGACCTGACAAGCTAGCAGGCTGGGGCACGGCAGCCCCTGGTGTTCCCATGCTGGAGTGTTTTGCTGCACAGGGAGCAGCAGTGCCTGTCTTGTCTGACCGTGTGAGTCTGTCCAGCAGTACAGCTGTGCTGGGGGCCTGGCTTGTACTGGCACCATGGGCCAGCTGGGACTTTGGCTGTGTCCCCATGGTAATGTCGTAGGCTTTAACCACACCGACCCACGCGTTGGCCCGAAGGACAGGCCATTCTGAGTGCTCTGAAGTTTTTGTTTTTAAATGCAGGTTTATAACTTGTCGCAGAATGTGCAGGAGGATGATCTGCAGCACTTGCAGGTAAGACCCTTGTCCCTGCTGCTCCACAGCACTGGGGTGCCTGGATTATGCTCTGCACTTCCAAGCTGTGTTGCTCTGGAAAGGCACTTTTGCATTCAGACCCACAAAAGGGTTTTTCGGTTTCCCAACTCTCATATTGGTTCATGGGCATGGAGGAAGAGTCACTTGGTTTGAAACCTGTCTTGCCTACACTCTTGTAGCATGGCTTCTTGGGGACCTGGGTCCTTTGGCAGGGCGGTCAGTGGCACACTTGCCAGGAGGGACTGTTCCTGTCTCTGGGACGCGTGCCTTCCTCAAGGCTGATCGCCTGTGGAACTGGAAATGGCCCACGGCTGTGCTTTGTGCTGCAGCGGGTGGCTGGAGGGCAAGGAGAGGCTGAAAGAACCAAGGCTGATAAGTCGAGACAAAAGTGGCCGAGAGGGGAGCTGGTGACGGTCTTCAGCTGTGTATGAGGCTGCTGCAAAGTGGAGGGCAGTATCTCTTATGTCCACAGTGCACGGGACCAGTTGTCACGGGTGGTGCTGCAGCCAGAGAAGGTTAAGTTAAGTTGCCTTTTTAATGGTGAGGTGGGAGGAGCATCAAACAGGCTGCGTAGGGTAGAGTACCCATGACAGACTATCTCGGTGTGGAGCACCAATCACAGGTCTGCCAGGAACAGTTTGGATACAGCTAACGCTGGCCTGTGTGTCCTTCCATGGGATTATACTGGGGTTCCTTGGGGAGCAGAGACCCGTCAGAGGCCAGGACTGACCCATGGGGCTGGAGACACGCAATGACTTGCAGCAAGGGGCTAAAGTGCCTGGTAACAGGGAGGGATCCAGGGTAGTTAACGGTGTACTGGCTGTACTCCTGCTGCTGTGAGCGTCTGTCCGCTGCTCCATGAGTAGGGGCAGTAAAAGCGCTCGTTTGACTTAAGTGATGGGGAAGCTGAAGGCAGAAGTTGCACTGTTCGTGCTGTAGGACGGGAAATTTGGATTGTTAGGAGAAGCCCCAAAAAATTGGGTAGCCGTTTATAGGCCTGGATATTGGCATCTGGTACTGGCTCAATACAGGTGACCCCTGAGGGTAATTACAGCCCGGACTGTTGGAGACAAGCAGCTAACTGGATTTTTGTGGCACACGTGTCCTGCCCGTTTCCTGGTATTACCTCTAGCTTTCTCTTCTGTTTAGGTGGTTCATTGGTTAGGTAGGTTTTTCCAGGAGCTTAAGGAAAAGGAAAGAAAAGCAGAAGTCCAGCTGGAAAAATCAGCATTTGAAGAATTTTGTACCATTTCAGTCAGTAAATACTTTTAACAATAATGCCTTTTTAACATTGAACTTATCGAATGCAACTCTGATCTTTCAGTTTGGATTTTAAGCCATTACTGTTTAACTTGTTGACCCATTTTTAGGCATCTGTGAAATACATTATTGTGCCTTCAGTTAGAAATTACAGTCCAGAGAGATGGGAGAGCCTTCAAATCTTGCTGGTAGGCTGATCTTACAGTCTTTGCACAGTGGGCGTTTGCAGGGAAAGTACTTATTTCTGAATTAATTTCCGCTTCTTCTTGGAGTGTTTAAAGAGAGCGGGGCTCCAGCAGTCCCCTGTAGCACGTGAAGTTTCTGGTTGGTATGAAAGCAACAGCAAGCAGCTGATTTGAGCCACTTTTCACAGATTTGGCAGCCAAAAATTCCAGGCTGAGATCTTTCATGTGAGGGCTCAGCACGGTGATTGTCTGTAACAGCCCCCTGTGCCTCTCAGATGTGAACCGAAAGCACGCAGCCAGCCAGTTTCTGTTCCAGCTCTGCAAATGGTGCTGTTAGCCCTGAGTCAACAACCGTCCCTTGCTGCTCTGCCTGTGGCCGACAGCCGTCTGCCCGGCTGTGCAGACTGACAAGCTAACAGTCCTGTTGTTCTTTGCTTCTCCTTCCAGCTTTTCACCGAGTATGGCCGGCTGGCCATGGAGGAGACATTCCTGAAACCTTTCCAGGTGAGTCCGAGGGTCCTGGCCAGCACACATCCCCTCCGCCGGAGGTGGCTTGGCCCCGAGCCGGTTGGCTTCACCACGAGGTGTCACTGCAGTTTGCAGGACCCGGGGGGAGATGGAGATGCCTGGGGACTGGCTCAGCTGCGTGAGGGAAAGGTTTTGTGCTTCCTTGCCCCCAAAGAGGCTTCCAAATACATCCAACATCCCTCTTTCTTTCCTCTCTGAACCCTTGCCATCCCGAGAGCTCTGTCCTGTCCTGCCAGATGTCCTGCTGGGCTTGGAAAGCAGTCAGGTTTTGCAGCAGGTTGGTCACGCTGTCTACCCGGGGACTCTGCCCAGCCTTCGCTCTGAACCCGCCTGCCCCGGGAATCCCTGCTCCTGGCAAAATGAAAGGACGAGGATTAGCTCAGAGCTCTAGCGAGTGACAGCAGAGCTGTGGGAAGGCTCAGTTTAAGTGGGGTTTTAACTTCAAATAAGGGACATCTGTTCATCCTGCTGCTTCCCAACCTGTGAAAAGCTGGCATTCAAAAAAGGGAGAGCATCGGGCAGGCAAGAAGCTTGCTCTGGACACCAGAGCTGAGCAGCTGGGAGGATGGTGGGCTGTGACAGCCCCTTCCAGTAGGAAAGTGAATATGGAAAAAAAGAGACAAAGCAGAAGGTAGGGGGGCAGAAGGAACCCATTACACGGCCGTGGCAGTTCACTGAAGCTCCAGTCCTTTAACGGATCAAGTAATGATTTCATATGGCTTTGGTTACGGCTGCACCGAATCCTGTGCACCTGGGAGGCTGGGAAGGTGGTTGAACAGGTTTCGAAGCTTTCGGGGGTCTGTGGGACCAGGTGTGAGGCAGGGAGCGGGGCCTGAGGGGATGGAGGGAGCGGTGCTGAGAGGTCCCCACGCGTCTTCATGCCGCAGTGGAGCTGCGGGGCTTGTTGCACGATCGGGGTGGCAAAAAGAAGGAAAACACCTTCTGTGGGGCTCTGGCCTTATCCTGTACAAGTTGTTCCTTTAACCAGATGCTCTTTGGCAGTCCCAATGGCTTGTTCCAAGTTCCAGCTGGCATCCACAAGTAGCTTAGGTGGTAGCTGGATGGGGGTTTGTGAGCTTCCCAAAGTGGAAAACAGCAGCGAGCAAAACATGCTGTAAAAATGCAAATAGTAATTGGGAATGGGTTGCAGTTATTTTACTTTTGCCTTCCAACATAAAAATAGAATTGCCGTCCTCACCACCATCCTGGAAGGCCTAAGGGGTTTATAGGGTGTCTGTGGTCAGGAAGTGGAAATAAAATTAAAAGGTTAAAAAATACAACAAATGGACAAATTGAGATTTTGGAGAGCTTTGAGGGTATATTGGATGCTGGCATGAGCAGGTGACTGACAAACGATGTGAAAGCTACCAGTGAAAACATATGACTTGTAGTAGCAAGAGCTAGGAGAAAATTGTAACGTGGTACAGAAAAAAGCCAGACATTAAATAAGTATTCCTGTTCCTTATTTAAAAACTATCAGGATAACGTAGCCAAATATTTCTGTGAAAGTGAAATACTTACTACTCCATCAGTAAAAAGGAGGCTGTAAGGGGAAACTTTTAAATATGCTTAAGTCATTAGGACTGGATAATAGGCTCTGATTTTACCAAAGACGGTAATTGCTGTCAAGTCACACAGTTTTGTGGATAGCAAGTCTTGTCAAACAATCCCATTATCAATTTTTAAAAGACCACGAGTTTGGCTGATAAAGGCAGCTATCACCGTGATACGTTGCCTTCTGTAAGCCTTATCTCCCTGCGATGCTGATTAAAAACAAGTGAGCAACATACCAAGTCAGCATTGTCTGTTTTAATCCATTGTAAATGGATTAAAAACTCATTAACTGATAGATGACAGAGCACACTGGACTAATTTTAATAGGGAATCGTCATCCTTCAGAAGTGTTTCCTTGGGGCTCCCCCCCAGGGTCTCTCTGATTCACTGTCATCTTCATTAACGATCTGGGGAAAAATACCAGAGGACTGGTGGTAACCCTTGCGGATGTGACAAAATTTGGTAGAAGGATCGATGGTGACGTGGCCAGGTGAGCAATGGAGATCTCCTGTCCACATTGCAAAGTGGGCTTGTTCCTGCAAAGTCCCTTTTTTAAAGACAGCCAAGCGTTTTGATTAGGAAGCAGGAGAAGGGCGATGGTAAATAAGCTGCTTCTCCGGTGGGGAGGACGAGGCAGCGTGCAGCTCAGTGTCTGCAGCTGCGGCTGGACAAAGTCAGACTAGCAATGAGGAGCACACTGTTAATGAGGGGGGGCAATTTAATGGTTAGGGTTAAGCTTAACGAGAGATGCAGGGGCTTCTCTGATAGCTGCGGGCTTTAAACCGAGACAGCCCTCTTTGCAGAAGAGAGTCTACAGCTTGAGTTTCTTGGGTGAGGTTCCAGGCCTGAAAGTCAAACAAGCGGAACCTCTTTTGTCCTTAAAATATACGAATCTGTAAATGAGGCTTTGGAAAACAGCTCCTATAGGAAAATGCTGCCAAGCAGGGAGAGCACTGAAAGTGTCGATAGCGAGGCAATTGCACTGGTCCTGCTGGAAGGGAAGTAATACTTGGCAGTGGAAAATTAACATTTCCCTTTGTCTCCTTCCTCTCCACGGTGTGTCCTCTCACTTGCGCTGAAGTGTAACCGCCTGCGCTGCCCCATGCGCCCTCGCCAGATGCCAGTCCCGGTCGTGATGCCTTCGCAAAGGCTGCCCGTGGTGCCTGGCAGTTTGCTAGGCTGGAGGGGCTGAGGGTGGGTATGAGGCATGGTGAAAACAGCACGTCTGGAACAATTTTGCTTAAGAAGAAAGAAAATAATTCCCGAGTCAAACAGTGCAAGGCATGCATAATGTGTTTGTGGAAAAGTCCTACACATGGGCATGCCTCCTAAGCATCTCACAGCCTTAGAAAGAACAGCGTGTCCTGAAACAGCTAACCGGGTGCAGTTGCTGTGGCTTGTCGTGCAGTTAGGAATGGCCAACTCTTCTCTTTTTTTTTTTTTTTTTTTTTCCATTCCTGATGTTTTATGGAAGAGAAATAAGGAGGGGAAATATTTTCCCTCCCTCCCCTAAATCTTTGTTCTAAACATAGACAATTTTTAGGGAAATTCCAGTGAAACGGATTCCGCTTGCTGATCTGCTTATTCATGTGCATGAGCGAAACCCTGGCACCCCTGCCAGGCCCTCCTGGGCTTCGGTGTTCAGGGCTTCCCCCTCCAGACCATGTATTTGTAACACGGGACGTAGGTCCCTTGCACAGATGAGACACCGGAGATAGGATTTTTTCTGAAAACTTTTTTTTTTTTTAAAAGATTAAAAGTTGACCGTACTGGTATCTATTTATTTATTGCATAGGAACTTTGAATGCCTCAATGAAGATTACAAAAGCCAGTGATTTCTTATTCACCCTCGTTATCCTGCATCTGCTTCTCATTAAAAGTCTGTCTGGAAGGCTGCCCAGTGAAAAAGGCTGAAAAAATGAGCCTGTAAAATTCCCATAGGATGGAACTAAATGTGGCTGGAATGAGGGAGCTCGTTGCCTTTTGTCCTGGTTAGCAAAAATCTCTTTCTTGTTTTGCAGTTTAAATGATTGACGCTATTCTTCAAGCTAGGGAATCGAACTGCCACCCAGCAAACCCGTACAGCAGTCCGGGGTCTGCTCCCCCCCTTCCCCCTTGTAGGACACGGCCACACGTGCAGCGAGTCTGCGCGGTCTCCG
>NW_008824538.1:3568570-3570509 GCF_000699105.1 Pygoscelis adeliae
GGCGAGGGTGCGGGCGGGGGGGGTCCTGCCACCGCTGCGGTCTCCGACGGCTGAGCGTGATCGGCTGCTGCGAGCGGTGGCAGTGGGGAAGGAGGCCCTGAACTCCCTCGTGAACCCCTTTTTGATAATGTACAGCAGCTACACGTCTCATGTAGCCACTCCTGGTCCTGCGATCAGCAGCAAAGAACAGAGCGATGCCCTTGAAAGATGAGTTTTTCCGAGCTGGAGCAGCTGGTAACTTTGACTCAGGCACTGACCCCACTGTGTTTCTGTCTCGGTTTTCTAGTCCCTTATATTCCTTGTTCGTGACTGGAGCTTCCCGTATGAATTTTCCTATGGATCCGATGGTGGTGCAAGATTTTTGGAGAAGCGGCTGAAGGTGCGTTCTTTCTGACCTGGGTTCGTTTAATGAGCAGTGCTAGCCTGGGACTACACTCATGGGTGATGGAGAGTGAAGAGGCAAATCTGGCTTGTGACCCAGGGATGATACACTGCCATCACCTGAGTGGATGGAGAGTGCGCAGGGCACGAGGGTGAGACCTTGATCTGGGGGACAGCCGGCGCTGGCGAGTGTTATCCTGGGGCAGGGAGCAGGGAATGGGGTGCAGAGCACCGGCACCAGTGAGGGTTCGGCCACAGAGCTGGCTGTTAGGTGTGAACTGCAGTGTGCAGAGATGCTGGTTACGGTCACGCTTATCCAGTGCCTTAAAATCACAGAAGAGGCATTTTAGGAGGCTGAATTTCCTTGCCACTTTCAGTGGAGGGCTGAGGCTGCCTGCATAGGCTTCTGCCCAAGCCCAGGCTCCCTGGGCCTCTCTTGCTGGGAGCAGCTGGGAGAGGCGTTAGAGAGTCAGCAGATTCCCTAGAGACCGGGAAAAATGTTTTAGTAATAGGTAGTTGTGCAGTAAAACTGACGGGTGAGGGCTCTGCTGGGATTAATCAGGAAATGCATGGGTGATTTGGTAGTGGAGAGACCTAATTAAAGGGGAGACGAGAAAGGCCCTAGTGGGAAATCCCAAATGGTTTTGTATTCCAGTCATACACGGCCATGCACATTTTCCAAATGATAATAATATGCCCCAGGGCATGTGGTCAGAGATACGCTAGTTCCTTGGTCGCTGGAGGAGCCTTGTCTTTGTCCTCGTGCGGCATATCCCCTTCTGGCTTGCTCTTCCCGCTGTAAGCAGCCGCAGTGCGGAGTACCCTGTGCCCCTGCCAGCACCGCTGGCCCTGCGTTACCGGTGTCCCCATCAGAAGGAAACCCCCTGACCCCAAACTGGTCTCTCGCAGGTCTCGGGAAATCAGCATGAAGAGCTGCAGAACGTCAGAAAGCACATCCATTCCTGTCCTGCTTCCTCTTACCTCACCCGGGCCTGAAAGTCGCCACCAACCCTAATTTCGATGGAAAACTGAAAGGTACGAAGGCAAAGGTCTGGTTTTTAAGCGGATACCTTAGATGCCCTGGCAGACCGTCCTGATGGTTCCTGAAACCTCTAGAAGTATTTTCCATGAAAAAACTTCTGGGAGAGGAGTCGGATCCTCCTCCGAATGACATACACGCGCTCGGCTCATTCTTCCAAGTCCACCAGCAGCCTGTTCGTTGCCAGATGCTTTTAACCTAAGGCGGAGGCCGAAAAGGTCTCGGAGCTGCTGGCCATATGCACTGTCAAGACAGATGGCTGATAGGAAACCGGGGAAGGGCAGGGCTGAGATAGGAAGTTTATGGACAGGGCGTTGAGCCTGTAATTAACCAATTATGCCTCACTTGCAATTCGGCACAGATGCAGAGCGGGGCAGATTGGTTGCTGGAAGGCAGGCTGGCGCTTGCGGAGGGCGGAAGGCCGGTTACACGTGCTCACAAGGGAACGTTATTTCACTTTGAAAAGCTTTCCAAGGAATACCTAATCTTCCTGACTTATCTGATCAGTGGTTTCCCTAC
>NW_008824538.1:3570734-3576437 GCF_000699105.1 Pygoscelis adeliae
CAGGTAAAAGAAAGGGGAAGGAAAAGAAGCCATGGTAAGATTCTCCACCCTCAAAGGAGCCACACGCTGTGGATTTTCTTAGTTGGTTGTTGTGAACCAGCTGCTTACCAGCATCGCTGGTTACAGGCTGCTTGCAATCTTAGCAATAAAGTGGCCCATTAGTCACTTAAAATAAATTAGCAGACAGAAAGATGTTACTTTTTCTCTGGTTTTTGTCTGGCTAGTGATTAGACTTGTTCTTCTGGCAGACTCTGTGCTAACCAGCAAGCAGGACAGCGAGGCGGCCGGGGGGGAGGCGTGCTGGTGGAAACTGAGCTGATCTGTGTTAGTTCCCCCCTTAATTTCAGGTGCTGAGTAGTACTGAACAAGTGGTGTGTGTGCCCAACTGGCACAGAAGTTGGCAGCGGCTTCTTGACACCGTTTTTCTTATTCCCTCAGAGCTGTACTCAGCTTTTTGTGCTCTGATGGAAGAAATGTGGGGAAACTTCCCCTCTCTCCTTACCTTCCAAATGCCTGGATGTTGCGCTGTTTTTTCTTTCTCCAGTCTTGTACAGTTTCATTTAAATGGCAATAAATGGATGTCAGACACTATGAAGCCATAAGAATGACTGTTAGGAGATGAGTCTGCCTCTGTTGAAGTGACGCAAGCTGCCCTTGGACCCCTCAAACAGCGCCCTGTGCCAGCTCTGTGCTTTGGCAAAGGGGACAGGCTGGTAGGAGCAGAGATGGTGCCCGTTCCTGATACCTGCACCGAGGGGAGTCTGACGGTGCAATGTAAATGCACAGCCACTCGCAGGAGTCCTTTGTGTACCTGTACCAAGCGCCTAATGGTTTGCAAAAGCTTTAAAATGCTTTGCAATGAGAATTTCACATATGGGTTCATAGAGGACCAAGAACTCGGCACAGAAAATCTTCCCTGCTGGCACAGGAGGTGGCAGGGATGAGAGCCAGAGAGCCTAAGCCCTGGCAGAAGATGGCCATGGGGCAGAGCAAAGGGAAGGCGCAGCATGTGCCCGTGCCTTGTCCACTAAAGGTCGTGATTTGCAAAGAGTGTATATGTCTAGGCAAGAAGATGCTGCTCTCTGGCTATCAGCGTTGCGTGCACATTACCAGCGTCATCAGCAAAAAGCAGTTTTTTTTTCCCCAATGCAGTCACATTTGTGTTTGCGCAAGTATTTTTGAGACCATGAAGCTGATTTGTGGATATATGCATAGCTGTATATTCTGTCCGTGGGTTAAGTAGCGACTTAACCGGGGCCACGATCATTTCTGAGTGCTCACATCACTAAATTATAGGGTGTCTGTGTCTCTGGCGTGACTCTCCTGCTCTTGTTTCATGTGAGTGCACACTGAAGCGCAAGTCTGACGTTGGGCTGGTACTGATGACGCTGGGTTTTGTTTCCAGAAATAGACGATGAGTTCATCAAGAACTTGAAGATTTTGATTCCTTGGCTTCTTAGTCCCGAGAGCCTGGACGTTAAGGAGATCAATGGAAACCACATCACCTGTCGAGGTCTTGTGGAGTATTTTAAGGTATCGGCTTATTTAAGAGAAAGTGGGCTTATTCATCTGTGGCACGCTTGCACTTTTGCTGTAATTAAAGGGGAAAGCAGCAGCAGGCAGGCCAGCCCTTAATGGCCGGAGGAAATGTTCTTGGTCTAGCTAATAGTCCTGACTCTCATTGCTGCAGAAAGCAAACACCTCACAGTCCCGTATTTGACCACGCGGTAAGCCCAAGAAGTGGGCAGGGCTGTTTTCCTCCCCTGGAGAACTGAGGGCCAGGGGGTGGTAGGCTGAGGCCCGTATTCCCATTGCCTTTGGAAAAAGCTTATTTTTGTTGTCATGACTACTGGGACATTTTAATGCAAGACATCAGTGAGTAATTCTCACCACCTACTCTCCAGGGCTACCTGACTCTGGCTCCTTCTCCTTCACTGAAGGATGGAGGTAGGTGCAAATCCGATGGTAGAAATACTGGGCGTAAGTGGTGGGGCGAGAGCCTGGAGTGACTGACCCAGGCCACCCAAGGAGTTGACCTCGAGCCATGCTACGTAGCATTTTCTGACACAGCATCCCCTGCTGAAGCCATCTTGTGCCAGGAACGTCCTCCTCTTCTGTGCTTTTAAACATCCTGTTAAAGCTGTGCCTGGAACTGGGCGGGGGTGTTTGCGTGTTGCTCGTGAATGCCATGTTCAATGTGATTTCATTTTCTGTGCACTGTTTTGCAGGCATACATAAAGATCTACCAAGGGGAAGAATTGCCACACCCAAAGTCAATGCTGCAGGTATGTGAGTGTGAGCTGGTGGGCATTCATGCACTGTAATTGCCATTGATCTCCAGTTAATTGTCGGAGGTGCCCAGCTAGTGCAGCACACGGGGTTTTCTGTGATTTTATTTCAACTATCGTAGTGTAACAACCCAAGAAATAGCCCTTTTGGAAGTATTTGGCAGTCACAGGTCTGATGTGGCTTAGCAATTGCGGCAGCACGGCTCGTGCACCTCGGCCGGACTGTGGTGACTCGCTGTCTGTGCACACAGCGTCACCCAGCTTAGCTGAAATCGTTCCCCCGCAGGTAGATAGCATCGTCTTTGGCTGCGGTGGGGCCGCACACGGAGGTGACGTGGCCCCGCACGCGGGCAGCGGCTGCTGGGCTGCCGCTCTGCTCTCTGAGCCAGACGGCTTTGTGGGAGGTTGCAGCTGTAGCTGTTTACATATGACTGAGCCTTTTATCTGTTTTCTTGCTGTTTCCCACAGCCGAAGCCAAAGTTTTCGTTGCCCTGGCTTGGAGGGGAGGAATCCTCTCTTCATGCAGGCTTTTGCCTGGGGGGACTGAGGAGACTGGACGTGTAAATACGGGATGATCTTATTTGGCATTGGTCAGAGGCTGGGGAGAGTAAACTTGGCTAAGACAAGGGAGCTGTTTAATTCTGTACGTGTGCACCAGGGTACTGTGCACAGTGAGGACCGTGTGTGTGTACCCGTGTGGACCATGGGTACCCAGGCAGACAGTGGTCTGTCTCTCTGCAATTACACTTCTTAACCCTGTCGTTCTGCAGCTAAACTCTGTACCCCTTTTGCCCTTCTTGCAGGCCACAGCAGAAGCCAACAATTTAGCAGCAGTTGCCACTGCCAAAGACACCTACAGCAGGAGAATGGAAGAGGTAGGTGGTGCTGAGCACGTCGTTTCACAGCGCTCACGTCTCCTGGCTCTCCTGTCCTTGTGGGGAAACTTCCCTGCCTGGGTTCCTGGTAGAAAACGTCCTGCATGGACTTGGCCAGGACTGATCAGTGCTGCATGTTCAGGGTCCCAAAGAGGGTCTCTCCTATGTGGTGGACAAGGGGCTTTCTCGCAGGCTGGAGGAGAGCAATGCCCGGGCAGGGTATCATGGCGGGACAGGGGAGGGTGATTGACAGATGGTCACCGTTTCACCCGATGGCAGCTTTTTGCAGACCACGTGGCCTCTGCTGAATTTGCATCTTCTTTTCCGTGTTCCCCAGCGTGGGTAGACGCAACCCAAAAATGGGATGTAATGGGGTGGCAGCGCTGCGTGACCATGCAACCCACGCTACAGCTGGTGCTGCCTGGGGGATAAAGTCATTATAACTGGCTTTTCACCTATGCCCTGCCCTGTCAGCCCATCCCTCAGCTCTGGCGAGGGGATGGTTGTGATGTTTTAAGGTGAAGCTCAGACCCCAGCCTGTCTCCAGCCACTTCCAGGCCCCCCCACTCTGATCATCAGTATTGGAGATCGCTGCCTAGGGGCAGGAAAAAGGTACGGGGCTGCATGGCCAAACTGGGCCTTAGAACTAATGTGTGCACGCTCTGGAACAGGAGGAAAATGCCGCGGGGTTTCCAGCACTAGAAAATACTGGGGTTCAGGGTCCTGCCGGTCAGCATAGCTCAGCAGTCAGTGTTGCCCGAGATCCTGGCTTGGGCTGTGAGCGAGTCGAGTAGGGGAGCTGTGGGATGCAGCTTCCCAGCGCAGACACCCCGCTGCCCCGGTTTAACCTGCACCTTGCAGAGCTGTCCCAGATGGACAGCACAGTCATGGAGGTCTTCCTGCAGGACCTAGTGGTCCGTGCCAAACGGGAGCCTGTAGAGCCCTAATTCCGGTGCTTTGCACGGCACAGCACAGGAGCTGTGGGTGCTGAGGATTCTGGAGTGATTGGACTGTGTTTTCCATGCAGGTCTGTGGTGGGGACAAGCCTTTCCTTGCACCTAGTGACCTCCAGACCAAACACATGGAGCTGAAGGAGGAGGCTGTGAAGCTGTTTCGCGGGGTGAAGAAGATGGGTGGGGAGGAGTTCAGCCGTCGCTACCTCCAGCAGCTGGAGAACGAGATAGATGAGCTCTACATCCAGTACATCAAGCACAACGACAGCAAGAACATCTTCCACGCCGCCCGCACCCCCGCCACGCTCTTTGTGGTCATCTTCATCACTTACGTGATAGCTGGAGTGACCGGCTTCATTGGCTTGGACATCATAGCCAGTCTGTGCAACATGATCATGGGCTTGACACTTATCACACTGTGTACCTGGGCATATATCAGATACTCTGGGGAGTACAGAGAACTGGGCGCAGTAATAGACCAAGTGGCCGCAGCGTTATGGGACCAGGTAGGATAAAGAGCTTTCGATTTAACAAAACAAACCAACCTCACCAAGCTCTTAAGCGTTTGAGTTTCCTGGGGCTTTTCCTCCCCTTTGAAATGGCTTTTGCATTTGCATTTTGGGTTGTTAGCTGCTCCAGCTGGGCCTGCCTGGGCAGATCCGAGCTGCTCGAGCTGGTTGTGCTGTGATCAGTGAGGGAAGAGCTGTGCCCTGTCTTCTTCAGACAGCAGGACGATGAGTTTTAGGCCACGCCTTACACCTTCTAGATGGGGAAAGCAGGGACAGAGGAAATGTTTTCAGATCAGTTTGTGGAGTTGATTGTAAGGGGGACAGGAGGTGGGCCTGGGTAGGACTGCTCTGTGGTTGTAGGTAGGCAGTACGAGATGGGTTGGAGAGCAGGAGCGAACAGCAAGGCTGGAGCTGTGTACCAACCCACCCCTTCCCCTGCTCGAGCCTCTGAATCCTTCCCAGTGTGAAAGACAAGCCGTGTAGATCCGGGCAGGGGATGAGAAAACTCACAGCAAGCTATTTTGTTCTGCCTTTTTTTTTTTTCCTTCTTGTCTTAACCGTCACCAAATGCTGGTTTGTGGAGCCAGGTGAAAAGAAAAGCCGTGTAGATCCGGGCAGGGGATGAGAAAACTCACAGCAAGCTATTTTGTTCTGCCTTTTTTTTTTTTTTCCCTTCTTGTCTTACCCATCACCAAATGCTGGTTTGTGGAGCCTCAGGCCTTGCGGGAACGGGGCAGCTTTGCTTAGGGTCCCACCGGGGAGGCGTTCTCGGAGCCAGTGTGCGTGGTTTTTGTGTGTGCGTCTGCGTATGTCAAAAAGAAAGACCCGTATCTCTCTCCTGGCTCAGGGCAGGGATTTTGGCTCTCCCCCGGTCTGCCGGCGACTGAAGCCAGGTCTCAGCTCTGCCTGTTTTGGCACCGGGCCCTGCTTTCCCATTACAGCCGTAGCTGCGCTGGGTCAGTTGGTCTCACCCGCTCTTTTTCAATTTCTTTTTTTTTTTTCCCAAACGACATGGGAAGGTCTTGGTTGGACCCCATGTCCAACAGAAACACCCCCTAAAAATCTTAAAAATGGTCAG
>NW_008824538.1:3577178-3578011 GCF_000699105.1 Pygoscelis adeliae
AGAGCAAGAGCAGCCCATTGCCTGCGGCCCAGGTGGGTTCAATCCTGGCTGCCCTGTCCTCAGTGGCCCGAGCATCCACAGTAAATCCCCCTGCGGCGCGGCCAGTGCCCTTGCCGCAGCCGTTTGCTCAGGGACCCTTCCTGGGTACCTTTGGGAGACGCTGGTGTGTTTTAAGCCCAGCGTTTGCCTATCCCTGTGCAGTAACCAGTCGGGGGGGGGGCGGTTAAGCGGCCGGCAGGGAAGCCGGAGATGCTGCCCACTTGCAGACTGCCCAGCTGGGGAAAAATAAAGAGGTTAAAGTGCCCGCAGCTGCTCCCTGGCGCCCGCTGGCCCCCGCGGGCTGCGCGGCACAGCTTTCCAACCGAAGGGAAAGTTCTCCCGAGAAGGAGCTGTGCAGACGGGCAGTACTGGCCCTGCTGCAGGCGCCGGGGCTTGGGCAGCGTGACTCTGCCCGCCGCGATACGCAGGGCTGGTGCCCAAGTGCCCTGGGTGGGTTCAAAGCCCTCGTGGCTCTGTCCCATGCGAGCGCTCGGTGTCCCGTGGCGGCGGGACCGGCTGCAGGAGGGGTGGACGGAGCTGTGAGGGGTCCTGCAAGAGGGGCAGCCTGTGCTGGGTGAGCCCCCCTGGGAATGCACAGCCGTGGTGGCACCAGCAAGTGGCTGTGGCCAGAGGCGTGAGCACCGTGCGCTCCCATGGGTGTGCGTGATACACAGAGAGACTTCTTTTTTTTCTTTTTCTGTCTCCCCCCCTTCCCAATGCCTCTCCCCAGGGAAGCACTAATGAGGTAAGTGGCTCTTGTTCTCAGCATGCAACACCACTCGGCTCCCCTTGGC
>NW_008824539.1:0-29910 GCF_000699105.1 Pygoscelis adeliae
CTGTTTGTTTGCTTTAGCACAGGTCCGGGGTTTTATGCGACTATTCCACTGCTCCCAGGGCTGTTTTGCACTATACCTCACCACTGCCACAGTAGCATACATGTGCATGGTCCTTTGCACAGCAGCTGTCACAGAAAGCTGAGCACACAATCACTTCTTTCTGTTTGCTCCTGTTGTTGTCGTGATTTATTAGGTACAAAGGCAGGAGACTGGCCCCGCACAAGTCGGAAATAGAGTGTTTCACCCCAAAAGGGAGTATGGGGAATGGTGGGAGAGCTACAATGACCAGGTAAGCAAACAGCAAGTGGTCTTAGGGCAGTGTGATATGTCTGTGAACAAGAGGAGCAGCCCTGGGACAATGCCAGGCCAGATCCTCTGTCTGTAATTCCTGTGCATCCCATATAGTATGTTTAGAAAATAAAAAGAAAAAAGAAAACACGTGGCCACTGCTGATTTCTGTGTTCCATCTGACTGCCAAATAAACCTGCACTGTGTTCATTTGAGTGATCCAAACCACATGTCCTGTGTGATGTTGTCATAATCTGGTGCTTTGGGGAGGAGAAACCTTACACCTGACTTATTCATTAATCTGGTAGAGCAGATGAAGAGAGACAGCATTCAAACTTGGAGTAAGCAGCTCCAGGACTCCTCTGGAATTGTGGCCCCACTACATATTAGGAGTCACATTAGGTCTAATCAAAAGAGCTTTTAAAAAGAGCAGAGAAAAATTGATTGATGAAAACTTTTTCAATATGAAAATGTTGGTTCTTCTCAATCAAAATATCATGTGGGAAAGTGCTGAGTTTTACAGTGGTTTTAAGGAAAGGTTTCAAACTCATTTTAAGTAGAGTTCAGAACACCTTTTTCATAACTTTCTCTGTTTCATTTAATTTAGATGTTTATCTTCAATTTTGTTTTGGCCATTATGTATTGCATAACATTATACACCAATGTTACAATTTTAATGAATATCAAATACTACATTTTTTCAGTGTTACTGGGATGAACTGTTTCAATATAGCCATTTTGACGTTTTTGTGTTGAAATATTTCAGACTAATTCTGTGAAATACTTGGAGATTTCAGCTATTCGTCTCATTTTGAGTCCAGTCAGATTTCCAAATGTTGAACTCTCCCATAGGACAGAAAATCCATTTCTCCAGACATCTCCATTAATAAATAAAATAGCTGCATGTGTCACAGATGGTTATAAATCTTTCATGAAACAATACTCTTAATAAGCATTGTATCATTGTGTTACATTCTACTACAAGTTTGAAGCATTTTGTTTACCATTTATTAAAAGATTTACTCATTCCTTATCGACCCTTATAAGGTATTTATAAATGTAACTTTAGAGCACAGCATGACCAAATTATACCTTTACTTTTCCCAAATGTTACATCACGGGTGAATTTTATCATTGCAGGAGGGTGTTCAGTGAAACACGTGCGCAGTGTTATGTTCCCCTTGGGTACAACAATATTCACTCATGTACATAAGGCTATCAATCAACTATAACGTCACATAGCACACACCTGGGGGACTCCTGCTGTTTAAGTAACATCAGGAACATTCATCACTGAGTGTTGTATAAAAAGTATACACTCTTGTTATTTTTTGTCAGCTGGGATTCTTTTTCTTGTCTGTGTGTTGTCTGGATTTTTTTTTTTTTTTCCTACATTGCATTGCCTTCAGTGATATTTATTCTTCATTTAAAAGCTATCTGGAGTCACTATATAAGAGAATTTTGAAGAGACAAAAAGTACATGTAAATGTCAAACTGTATTTTGTTGTACGGTATTCAGCTCTGTTTTGCCTGGCCATATATATATACACTTGAAAAACTTCTTTTTTATATTTTATATCTTCACAGTGAAGAATCTGTTTGCATTCCAGACTGTAATCGATCTGAGTCAAGTAGAGAGGAGAAAAAGGTTCCTGTTAAAGAGGATGCCCTAACAGTCAAAAAGACTGGAAACTGTGTCAGTCTAATAGTTCCACAGCAAGACTGTCAGCGGCAAGACCTACTCAAACAGTTAAGAACACCTGCTGCTTAACAGAGAGTGCAATTGCATTTGATGGCTGTGTTTTGTTGTCTCCAGCCACAGTGTCCTGGCCAGTGGTCCTTGTCAAATTTCATGACCTAAGTAGAGTTGCCACTGAATAGCCTGGGAACCTCCCAGAGAGAACGTAGATGCTGCAGAAAGGAAAGTAGGTGCCATTCTCCTGTCCCAGTAAGTATCAGACCAGTGCTAGAAGTCACTGGGATGAAGTGCAGATGCAAAAAGACAGATGCAGGGGTCTGACCATTTGTGAATAATGAAAAAATCTCATCTCACGGGACAAAGAGGTCCCATGATACTGACCAAATCCCACTTATATCCTTTCAGTCTAAAAAATGTTGCGCAATTTCATACTGGGCGGTATTGTTCAGCTCATGTTCTCAAATCCCTCGTGCAATATTATTTTTATGTTCCAACCCTAGTGTAGATATTTTTCACATCAGGGCCTAACTATCATTGTATATTAGTCTTACAAGTAGCTTGAGATTTTTCAAGATGAAAAGTGACATAAAAATGGCCATAATGGATACACTATGTGATGCTTTGTAAGGCTATTTCTGATTAAGAGAAGTTACTACATCCTGCATCACCTGTGAGCATCATTCACACATATCTGATAAAATCAATTATGGAATGGGATGTTTTATGGGGCTTTCACAAAGCAGGCAGCACAACACCATCTTTTTGGCATTTCTTGCATCATATTTGCATTTCTGGTTTGATTAAATGCAACGAATAAGAAACTGCTTAATAATTCACAAGAGTAATTTTTCTGCTGGTAAGTACCATGTGCATAAATACCTCTGTAATTATTTATCAGGCATGCCAAACACCTGAAATTCCTCCAATTGTATGCTTTTTGCAGAGGATAGAATTAAAATCAACCTTTGACTCTGGAGATGCAACTGGGAGAGTTAAATCTTTATTTTGGGTTTTTTGTTTTTTGTTTTTTTTTCTTGTGCACTGCTTGTGCTCCTGATTTGAGAGTTGGGTAAGCTGATGGTTCCTATTTTTCCTAGTTTCCATTTCATACCTTTAGCAAATTATCAAATAAAAAAATTTAAAAAAACATGTTGACTAAGCAATGTTGAAAGCATCTTAAAGCTTTGTGCATCAGGAAGCAGAATTCACAGTACAAGTGGTGTCATTGTCCACTCTCCATCCTGTGAATAGGATGCTCCAGTGTAGCAGGGATGTGGTCAGAGATGCCTGAAGTGACATTTTTCAGACGAGAAGCAAACCCCAGCACTAGCTGCCTTAATTAACAATTTCAATGAGGTCACAGTAATAGAGGAAAGAAGTTACATCTGGTATCCAAATCATTTTTGCACTTTGGGTCATGATAATAGGTGTCCTAGAAATGTTTCATTCAGATACCAGACACTTCATTTCCCGTTCTAACCAGGCATGCTGCTGAAACAACTGGCAGCGTTAGCGTCACTGGTGGCTGTGCTGGGAGGTCATTGGCAAAATTTCTGTCCATCAGCTCTCTCTCACCTTGTAGTTTCTTTCATCCTTACAGATTAAAGTCACTCATATAAATGTCAGCTGTGATTTTCATGAGGAAAGGAGGTATCAACAGATTACAGTTCATGGAGTAATATAAACAAATGTCCTTGCGGTTGTTAACAGAAAGCAACTCTCTTTGCAAAATAATCACAAAATATGTTGTTTACTTCTAGAACTCAGGACAGGACAAAACGAATTTTTGCCCTGTATCATTCTTCTTTTGTGTTTTGTTGTTATTTATTTCCATAGAACAAGCAACATGGAAATAATTTAAGCTAAATGACTTGAGGGATATATCACTAGCAGACTATTTGTGTGTGGCAGAATTGGCTTTCACCCAGGGAAACAATTATATACGCATGTAGAGGTTTCCTTAAAAGCTATTCAAAATGGCAACAACATAAACCATTACAGTGGTGGAACTGACCAAGTTGAGACACCTTAAAGATCTGCGTCCAGTTTTAGCCAGTCATCCAGGCTGTCCTCCAGTCCCAGGAGAAACTATGACTTTTTCATACAGGTATACTGGAGTTCGCCACTTCAACCACTTATTTCATTTCAGTGTTTTTAGCATGTTGCAAGGCACTTGCATTCTCCCAAAGATGAAGAACTTGGGTCACTACAAGCAAAACATATATTGATCTGATTGGCTCGAGTGATAAGACTAGAGAAAAAAAATACACATGTACCCATGCTTGCATGCATCACAGGCACACACAGAGATCACCCCTTATGAAGAGTTAGTTTTTAATTAAATCTACAGATAGTACACAAATCCTTTTCAGGCAGAGTAATTATATCATTGAGTCTTTAATAAGGTTTCAGCAGAGGACTCCAAAAGGACAACAGCTTCTTACTATTTATTTTGAATAACAAGAGTTCTCCTTGGCAGGAAGTTGTATGGACCAAGCACAGAAGTTTATCCTGCCTACCATTGCAAGCTGCTTCTGTGGATAAGACAGAAGGACTTCTCCCTAAAAGACAGGAGAAGACTGTCCTTAAGAAACAGGCTTGGTCTGCACATTGTTGGAGCAATAACTTAACTATGTCAGCTTCTTAAAAAATAAGATACTGCTTCAAGTTTGAATGCAACACTCTACTTCAGCCATTGAAACTTCTAAGCATAACTTTGCTGCCAATTTTAGCTCAATAAAATTTAGACCAGTGTTCTGAAATACGAACTTTCATGTATGGACTTATAAATTAAAGAATTTGAAATCATTCCTTATTATATTCATGTGAGGACAGGTTGCAAACAGATCACACAGGTCTCCATCAAGTTATTATCCAGTATCAGTTTTCAGTTGTATCATTTCAAATCTGGAATCAGATACTGATATTGGTACATGATAGAGAACAAAAACTCCCTTAAGTTTTTGTATTAATCTCTATTGATTCCCCTTGTGTTCCAGTTTCCACTGGTGAATAATAAAATGTAGCTATGCATTTTAAGCTTTCTTAGAAAATAATAAATTCCATCATTTTATAACTGATTTTCCTATTTCATTTAAAGATATTAACAAGGGAATAAGTGACTTATTTTCAAATTACGTATGCTTTCAGTAACTGTTCCAATACTAGTCTCTAGGCACTCATCATCAGAATTAATTTTAGCAACTTCAGGTAACTAATGAGAATGTCACCCTTGCTAAAATACGAGAATTTTCAGCTGCCATGACTGTCAGTTTCTCTTCCCGTTTTTCATTTCTTCTGCCTTTTGAAGGACCTCACAAAACACATTTCCTTTAATAGCATCTGGCTAAAGAAACCCTGGTGGCAGAGCTATGCACCGTCTCATAGATAATCATACCACAGAGCAAGAAATGCTGAAACAAAACTTCTGCTACCTCAACCAAAACAAAGAACAAAGTGATCTATACTAGACAGTAAAAAACCCCATGTGTTAGGGGAGGGGAACATTTTTCTTAACACCTAAGTGGATAAAAAGCAGTCAATACCCCTTATGAATACAGAACAAAGCCCTAAAGACAAAACTTAAGTGCCTCTCAAAAGATTAAGTAAGGGAAGAAAATGAGAAAGAATACTAATTGCTATTCTGTCAGCCAGTGGACAACGGTAGAGGAAATATTTGAAATATCAAAGACTTCAAAAGATCTCTCATTTATACCACTTTTATTTCTTGTACATATTATATCTTGGTAGGTCTAGCAGGCTGGGAAAAAGTCTAGCTGTCAAAATCAAAGCAGCTTTTAGTAAAGAGACTGGAGAAACAATTAGTATGACTCGTTCTGAGGAAATCCCTCTCATACATAAAACTCAACATAATTAACCTCTAGTGAAAGAAAACAAAAAATGTGTCATGCAAAAGGTTTTATTTAACAAAAAAAAAAAAAAGTATTTTGCTAACATTTTGGTTTGGAAATTATGTCACTGATTGATTGGAATTTGCTCTTCTCCAGATATGACCTGTACTCTGCTCTGCTCTACTCAGTGCAATGTGCCAGCAGAAAAGCAGAGTGGGGTAGAAAAATGTGTATTCAGTCAAATTTAGAAGTGGAATTCCTTTGGGAGCTCAAAAGTATAATTCTGTTGTTCTCATGTGAGGGAGCCAAAATCTGCAAGAAAACTCTAAAATTTCACTGACTTAACGTTTCCCATCATCAAAGGGTCATGGCAGAGCTGGGCATAATAAATGTAAACAATTCCATTAGTAGACATAATAGTCTATGTCTCTGATCTATCTTTATTTCTCTATTTTTAAATTGTATGCATTGCAGTGGTTTCCAGTTAACTTGACAGAGTAGCAATATGCAGTTAGAGCAGAATCATAAAGTGCCATCACTGGGTTTTACCCGTAACCTAGTTTCATACCAATATATGAAAACAAGTGGTGTTCCTTTCACAGAGGTGATAAATGATTGCACACCTCAGTCCGGTGTTGACTTTGTAGTAAGTAGGTGCAGCATGATAAAGTGGATGATACATTTCTGAGATAACAATTCCAATTACTGCTGGGCAAACTACTAGGATTTTAACTATAGGGTTCATTCCTTACTGATAAGTTGCTGCTTGCTTCCTATTCAGTTTTTTTATATCAAGGTATTCACAATGAATAATGGTCAAGTCTTTCAGGCTTTTGCATAAAATTTACATCAAACAGCCACTGGGTCTCCTTTAGAGTCCTAGGATCTCCATGAGAGCCACACATACAGCTTGATTACTCCTGGGCATAGCACAAAGTCAATAAATGAGTGCCTCAGCCAAGACTGACCCAAAACCAAACTGGGGGCTGGTAACAGCTGCTCCATTGAAGATTTAACTGTCAGCTGCCCTTGCCCAGGGCTGGACACATCCCCAGATTTCATCCTTTTCCTTTCCCCAGACTCCTCAGCCTCATAACCCTCCTTAATAATTGTCTCCTGAACCATGACCAGGGAGGGAGTGACATGTTCCCTTCACAACCTCTTACAACCTGACCTTCAGTCAACTGAAAATGTCTACATGCATTTAGTGGTCATGTACCCACTTAAAGCCATAGAGTTTGAACATCTGTACTAAGCCACTGCCTGAAGTCAGGAGGGGTGCTAGCATATACCTCTTTCTTCAGACGAGTGTTTCCATTTGCATTGACTAAACCTTCATGTTAATGGCATTTGTTTAGCCTCTGTGGCAAGCAGGTCTTTCACAGACCCCTCTGAGCTCTGAACTCAGCAGGATTAAGAGACCCCACCAGGTAGGACACCCAGGATTGGAACTAGGCCCTCTCTTTCTGCCAGATCAAGGTTAAGCGTGCCAGGTCACCCACCCTGCCAGGTCACCCAGGTCCAGCTCAAACTCAGCAGGAGCTGGGAGGATGTCTCATGGCCATCATACTAGAACTAGAGGCAAGATCTCACCTCCCAAAGGATCCAAATCCTGCTCCTGCTGCTGGCACTGAGCTCCCGCTGAGCTCAGGACTCAGCATGACCAAGGAGCCAGGGCTCTCAAACAGTTCTTAACACCCACCGAGTACGGTGCTCTCCTCCAGTGAGAGGAGCATGCAATCCTCAGAGGCAACAGTTTTCCTCTGGAAGACGTTAGTCCCAGCTCCTGTTCAGCTCAGAAACACATCCACAGAGATGCAGAGAGTCAAAATTATCAGTGCTACAGGTTAGATTTTGCTCTTCCTGCTTGCTCCGATTGAGGTACAGCAAAAGGAAGGGATTGTCTGAACAGCAAGTTACAAGCTGCCAGCTGTTCTGCCTGGCATTTTGGGGGTAGGTGCAGAACAGTTAACTTCCAAGATCCAGCTATCAGTCTGGTGATCACTGCAGCAAAGGGGTGAGTCCTTATATACTTATACAGATCATCTCCCAGTCCAGACTCTTTTAAAATACCCACTGTTTTACGTTGTGTTTGTCTGCTGGATTCTGTCATGCTGCTTTTGAAGGGGAAAACTGTTGGCGTATGTTGTGTTACATGATCCATCATAATTCCATGTAATGTGATCATGGATGTAAACCCACAAGAAGGTTTTGTTTACACTCAGCACACAACTTTGTTTTTAGATGACTGGAAGAGCTATTAAACTGATAGTGTGTGGCAAGCCTCCACATGAAGGCTGGTATAAAGTCATCTGTGTTTAGTAAACTATGTGTCTTGCAAACTGTTACACTGCAGGCTAACATGTGTGAGTATATCTATTTCAGGCTTAAAAAGCAAACAAACAAACAACAAATTTGTGATACTCTGCCAGGGTCTTCAATGTGGTTGTCTTTCCAAAAATCCTAAATGGCTGTAGCAAATGTTTTGGAAACCAAAGTAAATTGTTTAAAGTTCTGTTGCATTTTATATATAAATCACGCTTATTCATGTGTGGAGACTATGTTTTTCCTGTTGACATCATCTCAGAGTCATTGTCTGTTTCAGCTAAGAAATATTTCTAATGGTCTTTCTTAATCCTAAGAACTATAGGTTAATGTATGTATAAACACCAGCTCATCAGCCTAAAGAAGATGTAAAAGGAAAGGAGTGCTTTCATACTATGTGTTTATAAGTGTTGCAGCTGGCTTTCCTTAGGTAGCAAGAGGAGAAAAATAAGCAATTTTGATAAAGAGCAGGATATGATGGGATCTGAAGACAAATTACCCTATGAACACTCATTTGCAGGAGAGTGGAGCAAAATGTTTATTGCTGTCTCCAAACTCAGGTCAACATGAGGAGCTGCTTGTATAGCTTGTCCATTATTTCTTTCCTACTAGGAATATAGTTTTATTCTCTGAGTTGACCTGCCATTAAAAAAATTAATTTCTTTAAGCGAGTGGTGGCTAACTTACCAAGAACCTTAATGAAGAAGAGGCCACCCATTAGAAGCATCTCTCCACCCACAACCAGCATAGCCCCTTTCTGAGTATTGCTCCAATACTTCAAAGTATTGGGATATAAGCAGATTTTTTTCCCAGCCATAACAGACTACACTTCTCCATCTCCCAGTCTACACTCCTGCCCCATACCAGGAATCCATGGCCACCACCCTACAACAAGTTCCTTACCACTGAACGCTTCCAAGGCCGGCCTACATACCTGCCCCTGCAACCCAGCCAGTTCAGGTCTCACATCTATTCCCTTCAATCATTTACCTCTTCCTCACACCTCCATGCGTCCCTCAGTCCCACAGCCCCTCTTCCTGACACCAGTCCAACAAAATGGAAATCATCAAGCTGTTCCCTCCCCCAGGATGGACACTGCCTATGTCCCGAGGGCAGCAACAGAGGTGTCAGCAGTGGCCATGAACTAGCACAGAGTAGGTCACGACTAGAGGCAAAAATGGCCCGTGAAATGAGCTGGCACACTCTGCTTGTTTTCCTAGAACATATAGGTATAAATTATAGATATATTGCAATAGATAGAGATAGAGATAGAGATAGATGAAATTACAGTCAGTTTTACCATGAATATAAGCTCTGGGACACCACATACCCATGGTATAGGTACAGTGATTGCATTTTTAACTTTGATGCAAGTTACCATCTTCTCTCATTTTTGTTTACAGCTCTAATGGGAAATCAGTTTCCTGGGCCCAGAATGAGAAGAGCAGCAGAGGAGCGCACCTTTGGCAGCGGCTGTCAATCCACATCAACAAAAAAGAGAATCCAAATCAAACTGCCGTGATCAAGCCTTTTTCTAAAAGTACAGATAGTAGCCGACATAGTAGCAGTGCTACATTTCCTGAGGCCAGTGCCAAAACGCTTTACGACGTTTCGGAAGCAGAAGAGCAATACCCAGCTCAGTACCAACCGCAGACTCCCTCGCCTATCAGCACCTTGAGCCACAGAACTGCCTCCGTTAGCCGAACAGAAGATGATGCCCCTACCTTCCAGTCAGAGCCTCCTCAGAGAAGTAGCTCCTCTCAAGGCTCCCTCATGGAGCAGATCAGTAGCGTGGTTACTCGCTTTACAGCCAACATCAGCGAGCTGAACTCTATGATGCTTTCAACAGCTACTCCAGGGACAATGGTGGCCACTCCTCTCTGCTCTTCATACCTGATCCCACGGGAAATCCAGCTCCCTACGACAATGACCACGTTTGCAGAGATCCAACCGCTTCCCGCCATTGAAGTCAATGGTGCTTCACAGTCAGCTAGGAAACCTTCAAATGGCAGCATCAAAGAAGGCACTTCCGAGACCCCATCAGCCAAGCAAGACCTTGAGGAGTTGGTAGCTTTAACTCCTCCTTCTCCTTTTAGAGACTCCATCGATTCTGGAAGTGCATCTCCCAGCTCTCCGGTTTCTGAATCAGCTCTCTGTATCCCGTCGTCCCCAAAGTATGACACGCTCCTCATCAGAGATTATACTCAAAGTTCTTCTTCGCTGTGAATGTAGTTCAAGACAACGTTGGATCTCAACGACTACAAGCAAGTAGTGAGGGGACAGCCAAGCCTTCAAGATCTCCAGTGTTTACGCAGATAAAGTGAGAGGCATTGGGTCATCTTGTGAGAAACGGAGAGGAAGAAGAGGAATTACTTGAGAAGTGGAAACATCAGATTAATTATGCTGTTTTAAAGACAAAATGACTCTTGGCAGATTATCGTGGCCTTAAAAAAACATGGGCTTTTCAGAAACACTGAATCTATTTTTGAGGGCTTATAAGGAGTCTGTTAAATCAGTTACATACCAAGTGCTTTGCTTTAGTATTACAATGAACCGTGTGTACAATATACGGGGCAGGGGGGAAACTAGATTGTAAACAACTGTACAATGGTTTGTTTGTTTACTCTGATTCCTTACCCAGAAGTGAACCTTGATCTTTTATCAAGAATAGAAGACCAAACATTGAATGTACATTTTCTAACAGACTCAAATCTGGGACCAAGCTGTCAAGCTTTCTTTCTTTTTTTTTTTTCTATGAAGATCTCAAAAAACAGTAATGTATGTTCAATAACTACCAAACCTTTTGCTGAAGCATATTGTGTCCGTGATACGTTACATGTGGATAACACTAAGCTGAGGCTTTGCAGTGAGTGACTGCAATATGGAGGGCTTTACAAGTGACTTCTCAACCTACACATTTGTTTATGAAATTCTCTTCTATCAGTATCAAAAATTTGATTTGTTAACATTGGATTCACCTTCACAGCAACAAAACCCAAGGAAGATTTCCTGACTATTTCACCATGTTGCCAACTAATAATGAAGTAGCAAAAAATATTTTCTGGAGTACTGTTTTGTAATTCCCTTATCAGGGCAAGTTGTTGAGGTGAATATTCTCTTTCTAGCAGCACTACCAAGCTATATTATAGCTGCACTCCCTACCGAAATTAACACATTTTTATGGACGTTCTTATGCTAACATTACCAGCTAAAATACGTATTCGGGTTCCCATAGTCTTTGCTTGTAAGGAACAGGTAAACACCCTAAGGATTTTCTCCATATTTTGAATGACAGAATTCTAGGAGACCAATCTGGATTATGATGAATGCTAACTGTCAGTGGGAAGGTTGTCATAATCATAATTCATATATAGGGAAAAAAAAACCCTGTGTCAAAATCTGCTTAGAGGTGATTTAGCTACTCTTTAATAAGCAACAATTTTAACTATTTAGCTGCTGATGCCTTGCAGCTTGCAGCTATGAACTGTGACAAAAAAAAGAAAAAATACTTTCAAAGCAATACAGAGTAAAGGTTAAAAGAGAGAAGACCTAATGAGATACGAACTAACAGAGTCTTTCTTTGTTTCTTAGCAACTCACAGAAGAAGCAAGGGGATTCTTCATATTTTTTTCCTATATCAAGGTAGTACAGTTTAGTGCACTTCATACTGTCACAGCACTTTTTTAATACAGGCAGGGAAGAGTTTTAATGTTTGAATAGAAGCTAAATAATTTTTGATAGGTGTAGTTACATAGAACTTGTAAGTCAGGCCCTAAACGCACATTGCATTGGCTCTCTCCTTCATGGCATAGCTGTCCTCAGGTGCCAAACTTTTATGTTTGTTTTTTTTTAAATTTTATTTAAGGATAGTATGAAGTGGTGAGTGATGTACTTCAATTCAAAGTTGAGTTGATGTAGCCTTATATAGAAGACAGCATCATGGAAGGGAGCCTTGAAATAAGGCTGCTATGTTTCATTTTCAAAACCTTTAGATCTTATTTCTTCAAAGATAGCAAATATTTTGCAATTAAAATTCATAACCCCTTTTTCTCCCCCATGTCCAAAATAACAAAGATTTGATCAAACAAACAAAAAAAAAGATTAAGGCATATTCACATATTTTAGCAAAGAGCATTTTCTATTCCTTTGGGAAGCTAGTTTCACTATTATGTGCTGCACCCCAATTTGCTGCTCAACAACATTAAAAAAAAAAAAAGTAACAGATGACTGAATGGAGGCTAACACTTTACAGAGATACTCTAGTGACTCTGTACATCCTGCACAAGGCAGTGTTATCCAACAGCAACCTGTGGGCATGCTTATTTTACCAGCTACAGTCGCTTACTAGCTATGCCTATAGCATGAACCGGCAGGTCACAAAACAGCTCTACTCCAGAAGGCAGGTAGATACACCAAGTCATGACTGTAGGTCCTTGTTGCTTTTATGTAGTTCTTGCCTTCTCACACAACTGGTTAGCACAGACTCAGTTCTGTGCAGCTGTATGGTTTCCAGACCGGAGCTTGGTTTTGCCCTCCTGGTTCACAGTATTAGCATGTCTCATCATTCCCTAGCCGCCCACGTCTTTAGGAGAAAGCATCTTCTTTCACATGTTACAACCCACATTTAAGGGAAGGGCATATCCAATCAGTCTGTGACACAAACATTCTCATTTAGGGAGTCTAGACCATTTAAATGTTGTTCATGGAAGACTTGTATGATAATATATGTTTCCCATCGGTGCAATATTGTTTTGATATATACAGAGCGTATTAAGATAATTAATGTGAATTTCAAAGGGATTCTATTACTATCCGTTCTCTTATACTTTAAGCTGTTGACCAATGTTCTTACTAGAACATTCTCCACTTTGATCTTTACCTAGCCTTTTAGGTTCCCATTTCCGTAGTCTTTTCTTATGTAGGTGGACACTTAATATTAGCGTATTCCTGCTAAAATCTGTGGGCTTCACCGCACTATGAAATAATCAACAGTGGAAATAAGGATTATACAGACAGACATAAAAATCTTTTCTTAAAAATAAAATTAGTAAAAAGGAGTGAGAACTAGAAACTGTCAAACCGTGACTCAGCATAAATATACCTCTTCTGCTCCCAAATTGCAATTCTGCACAATCCTGGCCATAGCTATTGCTCAGAGCTTCTTGACAACTTTCATATATACTGCCAAGGTGATATACATATGCGTGTGCACACATGCACACACACACACACAAAACCCCCTCAATCTAACACCTGAATACATGTTCTAAGAGGCTAAAACCCTAATGTTACACAACCCAAATTTTAAACACTTTTGCTTACTCTCACTTTGGCAGGAGTCATACATCTTTTGTATATCCATTAGCCACAGCAGAAATGTTAATTGCACAAGGAACCAAGGATGGACCCTGCTGAGATTTTACCTCCGTGTTGTCAGTCTATCTTTAATGAAAGATAGGTCAGCCTTAGTGGCATTTAAAGAAAGCAGAATCCATTTTAATTGTACAGGCTGGAATGTGCCAATGTCACCTTGTATGATATGTTTGGATTTCAACAAAGGGAGGAAAGGTTTTTTGGGGAAGAAGATAACAATTATGTAATGACTAGTAATAATTCAAAGGAGCCCAGTGGGAGATTTGCGAGACTGGAAAGTCCTTTGATAGAAGCCAGTGGGTTTGACACAAGAAAAAAGAAAATTATGAATGACAGACATTATGATTTAATTATGCTGTTTGTATGCTAGTCTCTGTTTAGGACATTAAGGTATAAAGGCAGGGTTTTTCAGACATAAAAGCAATGGTTACAATCATGAACACTTACCAAACTAAAGAATGTGCAAGTACCAACTGAATGGCTTGAAATTGCTTTTCAATTTAGTGCTGCTGCCAGAAAGGGAATTAAAGGAGTTGAAACTATCGTCATTCTTGACCACAGGGACCTTGGAAAATTACTTGTTTCTTTTGTGCTTGAGGCCAACCCTGAAGAGTGAAGGTGTAACCACCTCTGGAATCTGTGCTTTTGAAATAAAGTGAATCACTCTGGCAGGCCAGTTGGGAAGAAGTGTTAGCAATACTGAAGAACTGTATTTTTTAATTGGTTCTGAAGAATAATTGCATGACTTTGGAGATGTGCTTCCTTGTACTTCTATCTGAACATTTGGTGCCTAGACTCATACAGATACCTTAGACCAGAGATTTTTAGACCACAGTCCATAGAGCACTTGCTGATGTTTCACGGGAGCCTGGCTGATCACAAGGTCCTGGCTTCTTCCATTGATTTCCAGCTACAAAAGCTAATTAAAAGTTAAACGCTAATTAAAAATTAACTGTTAAAAGTTTTAAAAGCAAAAAAAAAAAATGTTAGCTTGCTTGGATGCTTATTCAGTTGCTGTGTTTGCAAAAGGAAAACTTTGTAATCCAAACTGGGAGCATAAGGTCTCCAAAGAGAGTAAATGGGAACGCCAATCCATGATTCAGACTCTGGCTGATAGCAGAGTTCACCTGGGGATGTTTTCTTTAGAGAGACCAAGACCAGACTGAAAGACAGCATAGCTGTGGGTGTAAATTCTGTAAAGAAAAGTGTGCAACTTTGCTGTTCTGCTTAATACATCATTTATGAGGTGAGAGGAAAAAAACATGACAGCAACAGGCAGCATACAAAAAATGTCGGGTCCTTAGGGAAATCAGAGCACTATGCTCAGGATTAATAATGTGACCATGACTTTTTTATTGTATTGGAGACCAGCCTAAAGCTAGGATTTCAGCAGAATTTAATACCTACATTTAAAATTAAATTTTAAAACCACTACTCAACTGCCACCTTACTCAGGCATCTAGCATCGTATGTCGGCGTATGCTCAGAACTACTCTGATCTTGACATATCTAAGGATCTTTCCATCTAACTCATGCTAAAACCCATCAGGGATCCAGAAAGCAGCAGTTCCTTGGTTAAATCCCTGTATTTCCCATGAGTGAGTACACAGAGCGCACAGCACATAGGCCAACAGGATCATACTCCCTACAAAATAGAGTAGAAATCATCCTTTGTTTTAAAGCTGTGAGTCTGGTTATGCTGCTGTTTTTATAATAGCCTTGAGGTTAGAGCAGTCAAGGCAGAAGGTGAGACACCTAAATTCAGACCCAACCATTGTCAGAGGTGATTGAATTCTTCCTCCAGGCTGGAAAGTGCTCTAATGACTCAGTGTTGGGGCACTCTCTGTTCATCTCACTAAGGTAATTTCACAAGATAGAAACAAATTCGAGTCCCACAGTAGAAAAGGAACAGCTACTCTGCACCCAGATAGGACATACCCTTGATATAATTAGGGATGGTATGTGACCATTTCGTATAAAATACTTAAAATATCTCAGGAGCAGGAACCAGGTGAGTATTTTAACTACAAAGAAGTGGAGACAACATTTTTTTCTGTGCTATGTATTGGCTCAAAAAAACCCTTAAATACTTCCCTGAAAAGTGCTTTAGTGACAGGAGGGGAGGACGTGCCCTTGCTTACCTCTGTGTCTGCAACCATCTTGTCTTCCACCTGGCGTTCTCAGACCCCTCCGTGGAAAGGGAGAGTCTGAGTCTTCTTGGATAGATGAAGGAATTACACTTGGGGTTCCCACTTCTCTGAGACTGAAGAAAAAAGGGACTCATTTCATTTTTCTCCAGCCACCTTTTACAATGGCCACCCATCTTTGAAACAAAAATTATAGCCATGTCCAGAAATGGGTCCCAGTTGAAAATTAGTATTTTCTGTGCATTGCATTTCCATACTGGCTCAAGTAGAGTAATCTCAGACATCTCTTTCCTTGTTGCATTGCTTTCCTGGGCACCTAACTCTTCTCACAAACTTCACAGTAAGGTTAGACATTTAACAAAGGGTTCCGGCCTCCACACTAGAGCCAAATAGTATAAAAAATTAGGTATTACACTGCATAACTTTAGGTGTTGAAGTCCTTTACTGGCATTGGTCCTTAACCTATTGAGGTCAATGGAATCACTCCAGATTAATATCCGTGTACAGAAAATCAAAGTTTGATAGTGGCCAACCAAGTCTAGATCTTGGCTATTTGCTTCAGCAGAGAATGATAACGACAGGATGTTCTTCCCACTTTCTTTTGAATCAAAGAGCAGATGTATTTTATTAGGTTCATTCTTGAAGCAACTTGCTAAGCTTGGTGAATAGTACCTTCCCATCATTCTTCTTTATCATTGCTACTCTAGCAGGTATCCCAATGGGAAAATCGTACTTTGACTAAATGTGTTAAGGGATGTGAGAGAACATATCCAAAAATAAGAAACAGGTCACAGTTTTCTGGCAGTTTCATGAATCTCATAAAAGGAAGTCAATACTCTCCATGAACAAGAAAATAATTCATCTGCTACCCATTTCAGTGTGCACTGCACGTATTAAAGACTTCAGCTGAATTATCTGAATTCACTTTTTTTGCTATGGTTTCTTATTATACCCTCTGTTCAAATCTCTGCAATTGCCACTTACAATTTTATACTGTGAAAAGGAAAAAAGACACAGACCAGGGAAGCATAAAGGTAAATAAAAAATTCATCCAGATGATGAATTTGTGTATATGGCTGGTTTTGTCTCATTTGAGCAATGACAGTACAAACAAACAATAATCATTAAGTCACTCCAATCTGCCAAACGGGAACAAATATACTATGTATATTACGTGTACTAATAGGATTATATGGCAGCTGCTGGTGGTATTTGTAATTAGAAATCTATATAGAATATAGATGTTTTAGAGAGACGGTGCCAATTCTAAAAGATTTGTGTGGGCTACAAGTGCTTGTAATTATTTTTTTTAATTTGCTAATAACTTATGAACAACTGGTTTCAAACATTCTGTGAGCGTTTGTTCTTTTTTATGTTGTTGCTGCTTATACTATTAAAAAATAGAGAATGTAAAGTTATTATTTTGATGTGAACTGAAAATGATTTTTCATAAAATTTAACATTTTTATCAGCTTTGGTTTTGCTTTCTACCTGTACAAATGTAATTTATTTTAGCATTGAAAAATACATTTGCTTGTTTCTCGATTGTCTACATCATGTTATAGTTGGTGTTTATGTAGAGTCAGGTACTTTTTGAACAGTATTAAAAAAATTCTGTGATATGACTGAAAAAGGGATTTTTTTTTTTCTCTGAAATACTTACAGCTATGTTTTCAGTGCATTTTTCTGCAAACCAGAACCTATACACCTATACACCTATACACAGAATCTATACACAAACTGTTCAATGATAATCTTTCTCTCTCTCTCTCTCTGTTGTTTTAAAGGATTAACTTTACATCCATAACTAATAACTACATACCATTCTAGCATAGTTTGATCTTTCTCTTTTGAAACAAACACAATCTCATTGATGAGGCATATATGGATTTTCAGATCGAGAGGAAATAGTGTAATAATCTAAACAACAGAAAACAAAGCTGTTCAACTGAGAATTTCTATATCAGAGCATTATTTTTATAGTTGTTGTAAGAAACCACATTACTCCTACCATTGCAGGTTCACATCTAATCTTGAATTGCAAACAGAACATCTGAGAAAATTTTCTATATTCTTTACTAATTTGGTTTCTAGTGCTCTGCCATTGTCACCACTAGAAATCAATGCCTTGCCTCAAGTCTGGCTGCATTCTGTTTCCAGCCAATAGATTTTGTTTTACTTTCCCTGCTAAATGGAAAAAACCAAACCAAAACAACAACAAAAAACCCCCCCCCCCAAAAAAAAAAACTTTCCTATTTAGAAATCTGCTCCATCCCATTCCAAAATCTGGTCTTACTTAGACTGGCATGAATCTAGAATAATTGCACTGCATGCAGTGAAGCAGCAGGATGTGAACTGCAGCCCTCAGATAAAAGACTATCATACACACTATTTTCTAAACACATCTCCAGAGAGACTGCTGGTTTGTTTTATTTGCTGTTGAAGAATTAAGGGGAATAATTTCATAACACAATGGTAGGTAAAGTGCCCATCTCCAGCAAAAAACAATGTGAATTCACATCGTGTCTTTGAACCACCTAAAAGTCCACATCCCAAAGTAAATTCTTTCAGCGCAGAATTCCACGGCAGTTGTTTCAGCAAAACACACTGCTTTAGGTGAAGAATGTTTTAGCAAAAGAAACAATACTATTACATTGCACTTTGGAGACGAGGATTTTGAAAACAGTATGCAATAGCCTGCTTCATTGCAGAATATCTTTTCAAAGCATTCTCTGGAACACTGGATCCGGGTTTTTTTTGTTTGCAAGAAAAACTAATTCATGCCATGCTCCATCACCACCTTTCAGCTGTGTTTTTTCTGAGTTTCTATTATCACTACAGTATGATGACCTTCAGAAACTAGTAAACTAATAAATCCCATCCCAGATTTAATCACAAATCAGTGTTTACATAAAAGGAGAGGGGTATGATTCCATTATGTGCCTTCAGAAATATCAGGGCACTTAGTGGTGAGAAAAGCAAAAGCTCAATTTCTTGGAAAGTTTGGAGTCTAATTTCTCTGCCTGTCTGGAGTATGATCTTTCTTTCATGTTTGGTCCATAAATACCATCTGATACCAAAGAAGCCTTACTGTCAGTGCTGCTATGTTCATACAAAAAAAAAAAAAAGAAAAAAAAAAAAGAAAAAAAAATCACTGTTTTCAGTGTAGAAGGCTGTTTTTTTAAAAAAGCCCCTTCTGATGATATTCACCCTATTCCAGCTGCCTAGGTCATGAAGCAATAGGCAAAAAGTGTCCTTAAGGGAAGCAGAACATGACAAGAGTAGATAAGCAAGTTCAAGGCTCCCCTAGGTGCTACTTAGCTGAACTAATACATGGACTGGGTGCTCCTTTCCTTCTCCCATCCTCCTTCTTCTCACAGCAGGGATGAACCTTGGGAACGAGGCTGGAATTTTAAGAACTGCAATCTGCCTTTGTGTCTGTTCAGAGGCTGTTTAATAACTTGTTTTCATATTGTAGGAGTTTAAGACCAAACCGCAGTGGAGTGCATGAGGCATTTGTTATGGCAAAAGAATTAGACTAGGTTTCTTTCACATATATGGAGACCTTTGTGATTTATTTACATTTTTTCAGGGAAGTTCAGCTTAAAACCACCATCTGCTTTTATTTGTTCGTCTGCTTGTAAGCCAAGTCTTACAATTTAGTCATATTTTTTAGGCTAAAACAAAGCAACCAGCATGCTTGTTCACTATGATTTTGTAACAGGGATTCAAAACTTCCCTCTACATAACTCACCACACCTAACTCATTCCCAAAGATCAGTAAATTAAAAGCTTCACTGATAAGTGTTGCCTGGGGTTTCTCACATACCTATATGTTCACATGTATATGAAAAGAGTGAGACTTTCAGATTTGTGCTTGTTTGGTAAGGTAAAGAGCAGGCTCGAGTGATTTATGCAGTGTGTTTTACACGCTGCGGGCTGATGCTTGGCCCCAGTGAGAGCAATTCCCAGAACCTGTGTCTCCTTTACTGAGCACCCTCTGCCTGAGCCACTGCTGAGGTGCTCCAGAGCTTCAGTTATGAATGCACTTAAACATATGTGTGAGCAACAAGGATGTCAGTTGAATCTCAACTTGAGAATCACTTTAGACTCACATTTAACTAACTGTGTAGATACATCACTGATGAATCTGGAGAGGAAGATGCAGAAAGGACATGGACTCCTAAGAATCTCAGTCTAAGACTGAGAGGACAAGACTGGTTTCCAAGGACAAAAAACCACTACAGGGTGTTCACAAACTAAGGCGTCAAAGACAAGCTTACAAATGGAATGCCAGCAAGGCAAAACATGAAAAGATGTCCTGTATCTATGTAGAAAGAATAAAAGTAGCGTATGGAATATTGAGATAAATTGACTAAGGCAAATGAGGAAAAGGACACCAAACCCAAAAACTCAAGACTGTGTTAGAAGTGCTTGCAAGATATTACTAGAAGAGTAATCATGAGACTATGAATTTAGGAAGAAACAGAAGAGACCAACACAACTCTGGAGGCCCACCTGAAGGCAGACCAGTCAAAAGTGCTAAGTACCACATTGCCATGAAGCAGACTATGGATGGGAGAGCATTAAAGAGCAGGAGAGAAATCCTATAATGATCTTAATAAGGTCACTGGATTTCCATGCCAGTGTCATACTGAAATCCTGCCACAAGCTATAAACTGTGTGAGATGCCAATATTTCCTTCCAGATTAACTTGTCCCATTTCCTCTTCCAAGTCTTTTTCTTTGTTATTTTCTGACCAGAAAGATGCTGGACAGTTAGATAATTGTCATAGGAAAATCTGGCATCAAGTTAGTGCAACAAAGATGAAAACACAAGGACTTGCCACATTCTTCTTTGGGAAGATAAGGCTGGCAAACATTGCTCATATATGAATACCAAATATCAGAAAGCATTCAGCCAAACAGCAGGCTTCACCAAGCTCCATCTTAAAGCAATATAATAGAGTGCTTTGGCTTGTGCCACTTACAGTGTATCCCAGCTGCCTTCCAAATAGCCCTGGGAGGCTTGGAATGATGACTTCATTAGGTTACAAAACACCAGGCTTCTTGGTTGCACTGCTGCTCCAAGAGCAAACAGCATCTGTTCAGGTTGGGGAAAAGCACAACGATAGCCCAGATATAACAAGACATGTATGCCTCAAGTGAATTAAAATGCCCTAACCACAGATGAAAATCCATAGTTGAACACAGCTACAGAGAAGTCACGTCTGCTGCAAATACCCACAGAAATAAAGGGGACCTCACTGGGCAACAACAGCTTGAATTCAGTCCAAAAGGTGCACATCTCTTGTATGATGTGGCAAAACTTTTCTTGTAGCTTTGCTAAAACAGGCTGAATGCCAAAGGAAAGGAAAAAAGTCATATAGGATTGCATAGAAAAGGCCAACTCTGTTGTGATGGATTACATGAAAATATAGGAATTATCTTTTGCTGTATTATTCCTCAGTTATCTGATGATGACACACCATGGGATAGTGAGGTTTTAATTCCTTCGTTATCCTTTCACTACCCCAAGCAGACAACAAATTCACAACATGTTAACCAACAGGGGATGTTCAATCATCTTATACTGCATTGATAGCAGTTGTCTTCAAAACAGATTGGGAGATATAAGCAACGCTGGTTGAGAGGGAACATGCAGCCAGGTGAATGAAGCGAAACACCACATATGTTTTACCAAACAAGGTAAAAAGAAAAGAATCACATTACAGCAATATCAATCCTGAATAATTTCACTGAAAATACTGGTCATGAGTGTGAATGAGACTTATGAGTGTGTAACAGATTGGAGCCTGAGGCTGTGTTCAGAGTGACTGGCAGTGTAATACTTGCTGTATTTGGGTTTTCTTAAAATGTTTCCATAGCAGAAGTTTGCCAGAGAATGTGCAGCTTTTGTTAATCAGTATTTGTTTTCCCAGCTTCTATATTTGATAATTTTCAATAATTTCTTGGCTTTGAATTTTCCTCAAAAAGTTGTCTACAAAAAACAGTGTACCTGAATTCCATTGGAAATCTCCTAAAAACTTTTACTTTTGTTATTTTAATCAATCATCGGTATTATCACTTCATCATATCAATCATTTTGTATTAGTACTGCCAGTACTGGTTATTTTTTACTTAAACTAAAACCCAGAAAAACAAATCCTGGTTCTAATTAAGTCAATGGGAATTCAGCCATAGAATTACTTAACCAGTGAATAAGTCTGAAGTTTATTGTTAACCCTATTTGTGTCGGAGCTGATAACAGCCCATATGCATCAGCAGGGGCACTGCTCCTGGTAAGTAACGGCTGAAGGGGGATAATTTTTTGCAGACTGTGTGTTCACAGAAATACAGCTCCTGACTAGAGCTGTACTTCCTCCTGACTAATACCCTGTTTTATTCTGCACCAATTACCTTTGACAGAAAGCTAGTTTTCTGGGAGAGTAAGTTCACTAGGATAGTCAAAGGCTACATCATTCCAGTCAGTCTCAGTGTCAGAAAATGTTCCCATTCATCTTAAATTTACTAGGACAAACTAGATATAAAGTCGTGTTCTCTCTTTTAGGACTTATTCAAACTTGAAACATGAAAAAAATCAGGGTGGAACACTAAGAGATCAACACAATTGGATCAAAACTAAAGGGAATGATCACTGTGTGGTCAAAATCTTCCTGAATTTAACAAATTTCGAGTCGAGTCTCTTCTTCTGTCCTATGGGGAAGAGCTCCGAACCAGTATTCAAATGCAGCCCCAAGGAGTTTTTGCTACAGCTGCTGGGACATCAAACCCCAGTCATCAGTACAACAGTTAAATCTCATTCTCCTCAGTGATGACAATGGTTTCAATTGCGTTATCAGGCAGTGGAAGAGTATTTAGCCAGGTTAAACACATGTCAATGATTCTTAATACCCACTGGCTAGGTAATAAATATGTACTTTTGTATATGTTACATGCTTTTTGCAGTAGGAGGTTTGGTACACGACTGGTCAAGGTGGCATTTTATGCAGCCTTCAGCAAATAATAAGGGCTGCTCTTTCTCATAGCACTTTGTGTTTTCTAAAGTTGCCATTTATGCAAACGCTAGAACTAACTTCTTTATTTATGATTTTTTTGACACTTAACAGCAGTAAAAATATTCTAATTGTTCATTGCCTTTGTTTTCCTGTTTCTCTTTACAACTTCCTTCTAGAGCAGATCGGTACCTCTGATGCTGTATTTCTGCAGCGTGTCAGCTCACATTGCACAGCACCCGACAGGTGAAGCATGTTACCTACACCAGGAAATAAGACTGGGTTTTTTCCTCCATCAAAACAAAAGTCACAGAATAGGTCAAATGCAATTATGGTTTCTATGACATGGTTTCATTCTTCAAACACTTCTGTTTGTTAATTGTCAATTTAGACTCAACAGTCAATAATAAGGTTTCTGATATTCAAAGCCACTGTGATACTATCTATAACAATTGAGTTTGGCATTTTCAGTGACTAATTGTATCCATATTCTATCTGAATTACTTTTTGTAATAAATTTTTTTGTATGAGAAGTAGAGACACACAAAAAGTGGATCCCTTATGGCAAAGTGGTACAGATTTTAAAAGGAAAATGTACTTAACTGTTTTAATATTATTTTAGTATTTTTGTCTTACTAAAAATATCTCAGTCATAAAGATAGAAAGGATAATGGGGTTTAGTTCATTTCTTTGAGAGATCTCTTCATTACTGGCATCAATACCCAGAGTTACTGAGTCAGTTGGCCATGGTCACCCAAATTCATGTATGTTGATGGCCTAATGCAACTGTGTGGTAAAATGTACTCATTCAAACATTCTTCCCTGAACTTTAAGCTATAGAATTTTTGCCTCACTTTTGCACAAGCTTAAAGCAGACACATGGTCTGTTATGCATCAGCCAAAATATGGCAACTCAGCAAGCTGAGTGGTATATGACAAGCCCCCAGAAAACTAAAACAACCAAATTTCCTTCTTCCTAATATTCCCTTAAAGGGAATTGTCTGTCTTTAAATATTCAACATTATGGAAAGTCAAAAAATAAGTTGACAAAGAACCAAGTTCCAAATGAATGAGTCTGCTAGAAGGAAGAGAATTTTGGTCCACTGTAAAAGAGATCAACACGTGGAAAAAGTATGAATAAAATGTGGTATGTGACTTCTGCCTTTCTAATTCCATTAGCTGTGTTTCCACTTTTAAAAATGATAATAAAACTTCATTTTGCACTGCTATAGTTAGCATTGCAAAATCCGAGTGAAGACAAGGCAGTGATAGCTTTTTATGCAGTGCAGCAAACTGAGGTCAACCCATAGTGGATAATTTAAGGCTGACCCTGAACACATCCTGTGAACCACCCCTCATACCTCATACTCAGTGGGATTTAGGTAATTATCTCTATGACTTGTAAAAAGACAGCCTTGTCCTGTTACAGGAAGGATTTAATGGTCAGCTTAAAAGGTCTGAAACCCTCTCATCCATCCTACTTCCTCAGCACAGCTTCTTTCAACCTAGCTTCTGCAAACAAATATTCTCATCCAGTGCAATAAATCTTACAGCTAGAACCTTAGCTTTGCCATTTCCACACTTCCCATCTCAATTGCCACTTGGTGAAAGTATTTGCAAAAAAAGCTTGCAAGGAAAAATATCCTCACAAAGGTCTTCCTGAGGGTTTTATTTCCAAATAGGGTTATTTAAGCACTGTTTTTCTTCTGTCTAGCACAGCCTTACTCCCTAATGTCAGAAATCCCTTTGGTGGAGCAAGAATGGTGCTGGCTGTCAGCTCTGTGGATTTTACTGTCTTGTCACATCAGAGATAATCCTATTATTTCTTCCTTGAACTTGCTTCATAAGGATGAAGAAAATGAAAAGATATAAATCAAGAGATAGAAAAATGAAATAAAACCCACAGACATTATGGAGTAGAGAAAGCTGTAAATATCAGGAAATTTTGAGGTGATACACTTCATTCCAACTGGCTCAATTCCTTTTTATGCCTTATTATTTGACTCAGCTGATCCTTACTTTCAGCCACTCCTCTCTGTCTTTGAATCAAACCTCTAATAAGATACTATAGCATAAGTGATTTCCCCAAAATCCTCTATGAAGTCTATGCAGAACAAAAAAGTAATTCATCCTAAATTCTAGGCAACACCCTTAATGTATCTTCTCTTCTCTCACCCCAATAAAAAAATAACACTTTGGATCTTCTTGGTTGCTTGGGGCCAGCTAAAAATTATCACTGAATGCCCCACTAGAGGAGCTGGTTTTTTCACAATATGAATTTCTAGAGCTGGCCATTTAAACTTGGCAAAGGAATACAGCTAAGGTCCCCCCCAAAAGGCTGTCTCATGATCGGCAGCTATTACCTCCCTCTTTCATCTCCTTTTACCCACTCCTTCCCACAAATATTTCTTATGCTAGTCCTTCTTTTGTGCTCCTGAAATATGTTTTTTTATGGAGAGGATTTTTTTGCGCATGTACTGGAAATACTGCTATGATCCTTTCACAATTGAATAAATATTCTGGTCTTAATGCAAACATAAATATGGATAGTTGCATACTGGTAGATGTACTGTTTATCCATAATATTATTCATTTATTTCACATAAATGGTCCACAAATCCGAAGAGAGGAAATCAAACTTTTAACAACTTTGTACATTGGTCTTCATTTGTATCATGCTCAAAGTTATTCACCTCAGAATACATCTGCTCCTTAAAGACACTGCTAAGTATCAGATGTTTTTTCAGAGTGAATTAGAAGTACTCCTGTATAACATCATGTTGTGCCACTTATTTTTTTCCCAGCAACTGTGAAGTTATTATCAGCAGGTGCAGACTGCTTTATGAATTGGTGCCCCTTTTCAAATTGCATCAGCCATACCGAGTTAATGGACCATGTTTCAGCAGAGTGGGTGGGTGGCGAACCACACAGAGCTATTTAGCATTTAAGGATACTTTTCCTTCCTTCTTGTCTAAAACCATTACTTAAGCCTCTGCAGTTATCAAGTAGCAAGTGCCACCAGAACTTCTTTAGCTTACTGCTCTGGTAGCAGGGGATAACTCTGCAGTAAGGTCGGTGTAAGAAAAGGAGAATACACCACTGTTCTCCAAATAGCTGACAATGCAACAGAACAGGGCAAAGAAATAAAAGAAAATAAATAAAAAATTTTAAAGAAATTTAAAAAGGACTGCTGAGAAGGAAACCTTCTAAACTGGAGAAATACAGGATGCAATGCTGTTTTGTTGATATTCTTTGTTCTCATCCATAGCAGTTATCAGGGAGATACTGGATTGAGTTTGTAACTAAAACAGCTGGCATAAAGTACCACTGAATTCACCAGAGCTGTATTGATTTACACCAGCTGGGTAATAGAGGAGGAAGTGAGCTCAATTTTGCTAACAACTCTAATGAAAGCTAGTTTGGCTTTCATTTCTTTTAAGCAAGCTTGGCCAAAAAGACTGTAAAACCTGAATAGGAAAGTCAGGAGGAGAAATAGAAAGCTCACAACAGGGAAGTGATACATCCACTATCACGAAGCAGGGCTGCATTTAGCACTAAGGTTCCACACTGCTTGCAGCATTAAGGTGTTGCTGTATCTGAGAAATCTTTAAACCACTCAGCCTGGGGACTGGTAGCAGTTCACCAGAGGTACCACAGGATCTACCTGTGACCTTAGCAAACACTTAGACCTCAGCTCATGCCATGTTTTTCATTGCCACAGCTTGTCTGGTATTGACAAATGCTCTGGGTGGGCTAGGGCTAGGGCACATGTACCTGCATCCCATCGCAGGTACAGTGGTGATGGTACCAAGAACTGCAGACACACGACGAAGATCAGCTCTTTAAAATAAGGTGGGCTCTCTTTCCCCTTGGCAGCAACAAACACTGATGTCTGAGTAACTTTAAAAATTGATTTATGAGTACTTTGGAAATTTCCTGCCTTTTCTGCATCCACACAGGTTCACCTGAAGGACATTCTCCCTCACTTAACAAAACAAGATGCCTGAATGCCAGTACTGAGCTCCTCTCCTAATCACAACAGCAAACACTGTACGAAGAAGTAGACTGTTCTCTAACCTGCTGCATTTTCAGTTTTAAGCACAAGAATCCAAAAAACCTGCACAATATGAGCAATCCAAAATTTTTCAGCTGAAGATTTCTCCACGTCACTGCTTTTCCCTGAAACAACAGAAATGCATAAATTCATCCATGACAACATGTTATCTCACATCTTACTACCTCCATCTGCTGTTTTGCACGTGTACTATCACTTTCACCTTCAAAACCTGAAAAAAGCAATTGTGTTTTGACAAATAACTTAGGTAGATCCCAAGCCTCTAATAATAATGGCTATTAAAACTTGAGAAATTGAAAGAGCCCCATTTAACTGCCTTTCCATTTTTCAGAATTTCCAGAAGTTAGTATATCGTCATCAGGCAATCTATGACCCCGTCACAGTTCCTGTCACTTCAGATACAGAGATAGTGTTTCTCTTAGCTTTGCAGAACACCCTGTGATCCGTGAACCAAGAAGAACATGCTGGCTCACATACATATTTTATTTAGGTGCTGGAAACCAAGTGGTGACCTGCCAGGAAATTTGCTAAAATTAGTGTTCAAATATTGTATCTATTGATTATGATAAAATATTAACTTACAATATTTTTTTCTGCAACTATTCTGTGTACTGTATGAAATTCCACTGTTTTTGATAAACAAAGGACGTGAGCTGAGGCTCAAGCCATCCTGAAGGCTCAGTTCTTGCATCTCTTTTCTGGTTCCTTGAAATTAATGCCTTCCATCTGAGAAGTGTTTCCTTATGTCATGACACTAATATTTCTGTATAGCAGAGAGAGTTGTTTTTGTCCATTAAATAAGAAAACATTTGTAGCAGATTTCTGGTTCTGGGTTTTTTTTTTTCATACCATTAAACAGAATGTAATTCTTCATTTCAGCTACTAGGCAACCAACAATTTTCACAACAGTCATCAAAATTATTCACAGAGAGGAGGAAATCTAGTGAAGAGAGATGTCAGATGGCTGTTGCTATTTAATGCCTTGCTTGCAAATGAGGAAATATAAAGTAATTGAAAAACAAACTGAAAATTCGTGGTCATCCATTGTATAGTACATTCTGTCATAAAGAAATTCATAGGTGTTAGGAGAATCAGGAAAGCAACTGCGTGAGGATTTAAATTAAAGGAAGAAGGATGAGGAGCATGTTCTCCTGGGTTAAATATGCTTCACTGAGACTACAAATCAAACATAATAGTAAGAAACACTAGCGACACATTTTTGGGAGCCACAGAAGAGTAATGAAAAAGAAGCAGTTTGGAAAGCACTCCAACTTGATGCTGTAGAAGAGAGATTTTCACGAATGTTGATTTTTGGAGCCTTTTATTTGTTGAAAGTTATGCAAAAGCACCTGGCTTTGGCAGGACCAGCTAAACAAGTACCGGTCCATCATATAGATTGCTAACTTCATAAACATAAGACATGGTTGTGGAAGCTTAGATAATTGGGGTTTAATCCTCACTGATTTCGTGTACAAAAGTAAGCAAGACTCAGAAAGCCTGACTCCCCAAAAGTGATGACTGCACTTGGTTTTCTCTGTGCTTTGAGTATTCTCTGGCTTCCCATGGAGCCCTAATAAAACCCAAAGCCATGGAGCCAGTCATTTTGTTCCTGTGAAGGGGCTGTTCACCTCCTACTATGCACAGTCAGAATTTTAAACTGCAGTCAACTCCTGCACTGAAGTATTTTCAGAAAAGCCAAAGCTTCGTGCTCCTTGCTTGGTCTTGCATTCACTTTAAAATGCTTTCATTTTTTGCTTCTGCCTCTGTTTGTTTATTTGTGTTGCTCTGGCAGAAAAAGATCATTTCCAAACTCACCAAGAGAACCACTACCAAAATATCCAGCCCAAATGGCACTTTTGGTGCCATTGGTACCAATGGTGGTTTTGGTGAAGTTTCTTTTGCTTTCTGTCCTTTTTTTTTTATTTAAAATATATAGCCAGCCATACTTAGAAATATCCAATAGCTAAAATAGCAGTGTAAGCTGACAGTAAATTACACGGATAGATGCTAGTGTGCACAGATGAATCCTTTCACAGAAGAAAACACTCTCCTAGGAAAATTTCTGTTACAGGCTACCTATGAGGATTTTTCTCTCGTGATTTAGACTGTATTTCTCGTTCTAAAACTATGTAATAATACAAGTACAAAACGAAAAAAAAAAAAGATGAGAAAGTAGAGGCAGAAAAAACAAAGATCATAACTCTAGATCCTGATTGTGGAACAACCAAAGGAAAACATAACCTCATTCCTCAGTCTGTAGGTGTAAGGATGCTGTGAGTGTAGTCTTTATCAAACATCCAATAAAATAACTAACAGAAAGTTTACTTAACACAGCGTACATACACAGTGTAGGCACAGCATTTACATGACTTGGTATTGGTGGACCATCTGCAGGACCCTCTATTTCATACTTGATGACACTGGAGAATCTTTCTTTTTTAGTGTCATTCTCACTGTGTCTGAAATAACGTGGCTTCTCTTTTCTTGTGGTTGAATGTTGATGGAAATCCTGAGAGACTTGGAGCAAGGCTGTGTCTGTACTCCCTGGTTCTGTGCAACTTGTTCCTCCTGAAGAATACTAACTTGCTCTGGTCCTCTCCTCCAGGATTCTCCCTGAATCTCCAAATGGCTGCTATGAAGCCACAGATGAACTAGCAAGTAACATAGCTTATCCCTGCAAGGGAGCTAGCGTAGAGCAAGTCAGGTGCAAGCTGAGACAGCTTTCATTGTGTGTGTGTGAGCTTTCTTTGATCTAAAGGGTTTAAAGTAGACATACTTGCTTGCCCCATGCATTCCCCTTCTCTATCTAGGGAGATGCTCTGGAGAACTTGACGGTGTTTTTCTAGTCTTTCACTGCCCCCCTCCAAGACATTTTCTTCCTGTGGAAAAGGATGAGAGTTTGGCTAAACCATATTCTGCAAACTAGAATATTGTTCCAAGTAATCACTTATATATGTAATCAATGCCTAAATCATAGAATCATAGAATCATTAAGGTTGGAAGAGACCTCCAAGATCATCGAGTCCAACCGTCAACCCAACACCACCATGCCTACTAAACCATGTCCCTAAGCGCCTCATCTACACATCTTTTAAATACTTCCAGGGATGGTGACTCAACCACTTCCCTGGGCAGCC
>NW_008824539.1:32708-36686 GCF_000699105.1 Pygoscelis adeliae
AATCTATCTCCCTCTCACACTCCTAGATACTCCTTAGCCTCTCCACTTCCTCCTTCAGCTCCGCCACCAGGCAGAGCAGATCATCCACCTGGTCACACCGCACACAGGTGTTGTCTCTGTTGCCCTCTGCTAATAAACTCTATAGCAATTACCACTTCTTGAACTGAGAATGAATCAGAGGTTCTGACCTTCTCTCAGAAGATATTTGAAGTCACTACACTGTGCCAGCAAATGTTTTCATTGCCAGAGTGATGAAAGCAAGAAGGATGTATGCTGAACATGTATTAGATGAATGCAGTACGTCTTCACTACAGAAACCTGCCAAGTGTCAGTTCTGGAGAATATGATCAAACTGATAAGCTCTTCTGAATTAGTTAGTTCTTATTTTAACCAAAGATTTGCAGTAATAGGCATCTCAAAAAAGGTTAACACAGAAAAACTACAGTGGGCATAGCTGATAAGTCAAAATTTATCACAAGCAATATCTGCAACATTGCATATGTGATATGCTGGATAATATCATGGTACTGTGTTTGTAAAACTAACATGATGTTTGTAAAGAGAACTGTTTACGGAAGTGCTGCAACTGAGGACTACTTTCAAGCCATGTATAAACTTTCTAGTGCTTCCTCCAGATTGTTCCCTGTTGTAGTCTGTTTCCTTCTTTCCAAATGTTATAGAGATCATTGCCTTTTCTCTTCTAACATTTTGGTTGATTTGTTAGCAGTGCGAGCACTAGCTGAATTGTTAAGGCCAGGGGTCACTAAGACATATCTCACCAAAGAGATGTGCCTTAACTGTGATCCTAATCCTTGTTAAGATTCAGAGCCCTTCAATTACAGTTAGTCTTGCTTATTTTCCTGGTTTCAGCTGGGATAGAGTTAATTTTCTTCTTGGTAGCTGGTACAGTGTGGTGTTTTGGATTTAGTGCGAGAACAATGTTGATAACACACCGATGTTTTAGTTGTTGCTGAGTAGTGCTTACACCAGTCAAGGACTTTTCAGCTTCCCATGACTGAGAAGGCTGGAGGTGCACAAGAAGCTGGGAGGGGGCACAGCCAGGACAGCTGACCCCAACTGGCCAAAGGGACATTCCATACCATGGGACGTCATGCTCAGTACATAAACTGGGGGGGGGCACTGCTCGGGGACTGGCTGGGCATCGGTCGGTGGATGGTGAGCAATTGCATCGTGCATCACTTGCTTTGTATATTCGTCTATTATTATTATGATTATTATTATTATTATTTTATTTCAATTATTAAACTGTTTTTTATCTCAACCCATGAGTTTTCTCACTTTTGCTCTTCCAATTCTCTCCCCCATCCCAATGGGGTAGAGTGAGCGAGCAGCTGTGTGGTGCTCAGTTGCTGGCCAAGGTCAAACCACGATACTTATATGCCTCTTTCCTTCCAAGACATCTGTGTTAGTCTTGTTGAACTCCTGGTCTTCTTCTACCTCTTGGTCAATATTCTGTTTGTTTGAGAAAATTGAAAATCTATCTTCAGACAGAAATAACCATCTTCAGTGTTGTCTCTACTGGTGCCTAATTTGCTTCTACTTCATCTGCTGTGCATCCCACAGTATTTGGATGGCTGCTCTTGCTTTGTGTTTTTATTTGGTGTCATACCCAGTGCACAAGAGGTCCAACTCTCCTTGGCAGCAGTAGACTGTCCATCATCTGGAGTAGACAACAACTACAGTACTAGTCTCTGTGTTTTCTAATCCAAGAGATGAGTCAGCACTGTCTCTTCATTCCTATCTTTGTTGCCATTGCCATCAGTCACTTTACTATCAAGGCCATTTTCATGTTGCATTGTGAGTACACGGAACAGGACATGTTGTGCTCATGTTCCCATGTGGTGTTGAACTGTTTGAATTTAGTGGCAGGTTCTGTGGCTCACTGCTTCATTAGGATGGCTGGGATATGCTTGTCCTTGCTGTGCATGCCTTCAGTTTCCTGATGCCAACTACAACCCACAGCAACGTGTCATTTCTTATCTCACGGTAGAAATACTACCAGTAAAAATCCCAGCACTTGGGACTTTCTCTAGGTGAGGGTGTTCTTTAGTTTACACTGACTACCTCTGCAATGAAGATGAGATCCAAAGACTTTCTCACACAGCTATTCCTGTTCAAAGATTTTCAGAGGAGTAGGAAACATGTCACTCAATATACCATATGACTTTTATCCTGGGTAAATCTAATGGAACTTTAGTCACTCATGATAAGCACTGGCTTCTTTCATGTTGTATGTTAAGTGTCTTTCAACCAATGCAGCTAACCTGGCCAATGTTAGGCTGCTATCATGCTCAGTGTTAAATTCAGTAAGTGCATTAATGTGACCACTTTGCAACCGTCAAGCTTCCCTCCAAGTTAAAGGAATTGTGCATGTGAGTGAGCTCAGGGACAGTTTGTGGAGTTTTAACTTTTGTTTGATCTCTGAATTTCCTCCTTGAAGCACATGTGCTATTAAAATTTTGACCAAGTTCACCATGACTTACCTACCTCTTCTTTCACACCAAGATTTTAGTTACGCTGAAAGTTTACTGAGTAAGAAGCTTTGTTGAAGCTGAGTTTTGCACTTGATGGTACTCCTCCATTTCAGCTCCTATGAACTCCAAGGAACAATGTTTATTGCTTGTCCCCTTTGTTTCTTTTACTAACAGCTTCAGACTGCTTGTGTTGTATATGCCCTTTACTTGGCCACATCTTCTCCAGTCTAAAATCGCCTTTTATCATTTTTGTGCCTTGATATTATGGCTAGCTGCACCGTCTACCAGGAAACAAATTGCTCTTTAATGTAAAAACAGATCATAAAATGCAGCATCCTTCTTCTTCAGTGCAGCAAGAACCTTGGGATCTGCCACGCTTGCTGGAAGTCCTCTCCTTGTCCTGGTTAGTGCAGAAAGCAAGGTTGGTTTCTTTCTTTCTTTCTTTCTTTCTTTCTTTCTTTCTTTCTTTCTTTCTTTCTTTCTTTCTTTCTTTCTTTCTTTCTTTCTCTCTCTCTCTCTCTTTCTCTCTCTCTCTCTTTCTCTCTTTCTCTCTTTCTTCAAGAAAGCTTGCTTTCTTTCTTTCTTTCTTTCTTTCTTTCTTTCTTTCTTTCTTTCTTTCTTTCTTTCTTTCTTTCTCTCTCTCTCTCTCTCTCTCTCTTTCTCTCTCTCTCTCTTTCTCTCTTTCTCTCTTTCTCTTTCTCTCTTTCTTTCTTTTCTTTCTTTCTTTCTTTCTTTCTTTCTTTCTTTCTTTCTTAGTCCTGTGAACTTTTTATGAGCTTGTGACTATTACTATCTTCACTCTTTCAGTGGACAAATTCTTCTGTCCTTGATAGTAGGTGAGATCTCTCTGGAGCTATATCTGTTTCATAGAGCCTGTGAACTTTTTATGAGCTTGTGACTATTACTATCTTCACTCTTTCAGTGGACAAATTCTTCTGTCCTTGATAGTAGGTGAGATCTCTCTGGAGCTATATCTGTTTCATAGAATCATAGAATCATAGAATAGTTTGGGTTGGAAGGGACCTTTAAAGGTCATCTAGTCCACAGGGTTTCACCACCCTCAGCATAAAAAATTTCTTCCTTATATCTAGTCTATGTCTACCCCCCTTTAGTTTAAAGCCATTCCCCCTTGTCCTGTCGCAACAGGCCCTGCTAAAAAGTTTGCCACCATCTTTTTTATAAGCCCCCTTGAAGTACTGAAAGGCTGCAAGAAGGTCTCCCCAAAGGCGCCTCTTCTCTAGGCTGAACAACCTGAACTCTCTCAGCCTTTCCTCACAGGAGAGCTGTTCCATCCCCCTGATCATTTTTATGGCCCTCTTCTGGACCTGCTCCAACAGGTCCATGTCTTTCTTATGCTGAGGGCTCCAGAGCTGGACACAGTGATCCAGGTGGGGTCTCACCAGATCAGAGTAGAGGGGCAGAATCACCTCCCTCAACCTGCTGGCCACGCTTCTTTTGATGCAGCACAGGATACAATTCGCGT
>NW_008824539.1:36855-45472 GCF_000699105.1 Pygoscelis adeliae
CCCCCAGCCTGTAGTGATACCAGGGGTTGCCCCGACCCAGGTGCAGGACCTTGCCCTTGGCCTTGTTAAACCTAATGACGTTCACACGGGCCCACTTCTCGAGCTTGTCGAGGTCCCTGTGGATGGCATCCTGTCCCTCTGGCATGTCGACCACACCACTCAGCTTGGTGTCATCTGCAAACTTGCTGAGGGTGCACTCGATCCCACTATGTCATTGATGAAGATATTAAACAGTACTGGTCCCAATATGGACCCCTGAGGGACAACACTCATCACCGGTCTCCATCTGGACATTGAGCCGTTGACCACCACTCTCTGGATGTGACCATCTAACCAATTCCTCACCCACCAGACAGTCCACCCATCAAATCCATACCTCTCCAGTTTAGACAGGAGGGTGTTGTGGGGGACCGTGTCAAAGGCCTTACAGAGGTCCAGATAGACGACATCTGTAGCCCTTCCCGTGTCCACTGATGTAGTCACCCCATCATAGAAGGCCTTTCCCTTCTGCGGCTTGGGCAGTGAGGCTCGAGCATTTGCCAGTGAAGACCGAGGCAAAAAAGCCATTGAGGACCTCCACCTTCTCTGTGTCCCGGGTAACCAGGTCTCCCATTTTGTTCCGGAGAGGGCCCACATTTTCCCTCATCTTCCTTTTATCCAGTTTCCCCTTTTCCAGTCAGTGGGAACTTCACTGGACTGCCACGACTTCTCAAATATGATGGATAGAGGCTTAGCAACTTCATCCACTAGTTCCTTCAGGACCCGCGGATGGATCTCATCGGGTCCCATGGATTTGTGCACCTTCAGGTGCCTTAGCTGGTCTCGAACCTGATGTTCTCCCACAGTGGGTGGCTCTTCATTCTCCCATTCCCCGCCTTTCCCTTCTGCGGCTTGGGCAGTGAGGCTCGAGCATTTGCCAGTGAAGACCGAGGCAAAAAAGTCATTGAGGACCTCCACCTTCTCTGTGTCCCGGGTAACCAGGTCTCCCATTTTGTTCCGGAGAGGGCCCACATTTTCCCTCATCTTCCTTTTATCCCCGACGTACCTATAGAATCTTTTCTTGTTGCCCTTGACATCCCTGGCCAGATTTAATTGTATCAGGGCTTTAGCTTTCCTAACCTGCTCCCTGGCTGCTCGGACAATTTCTCTGTATTCCTCCCAGGCTACCTGTCCTTGCTTCCACCCTCTGTAGGCTTCCTTTTTGTGTTTGAGTTTGTCCAGGAGCTCCTTGTTCATCCATGCAGGCCTCCTGGCATTTCTCTCAAGAGTTTGTTCTAAAACCTGGAATCAACTGCCCTGCATATGATGCTGCCTTTAATAAGGCTGCGCAATGCCTTATTACCGTAACATGCAATGCCTCCAAAGGTCCACGTGGATGCAGTTCTTCACTCTGGTATGTATTCTCTCTTCTGCTTCTTGCTTTTGGCTTTAAAAAAAAATTCTCTCTAAAGCCGCATTGTGTGGGGGGTTGCAACATTCATCAGTCACCTTTTTTGGCTCTTCCAGCATGTTATGCATTATTCTTGACAGCAGGGTCTCACTCACTCCTCATTCTTCTTCTCCAATGAATTCACCTTTGTGCTGCAAATCCAGCATCTTTAGAAAGCTGAGTCCCTTTATGCCATTTTCTTAATCCATTTCCAGTTGTTCCCTTTTGCCTTTAGATCATATTTTCTCTTGGGGTTATTTTCATTGTCAGGTTCCAGATAGATAATGCATAAATACTAACACATGGACTTCAAGCATGTAAACTAAAATTGAATCTTTAGCCAGTAATCTATTTATGTAGACAGCCAGCTTCAGCCAATGTTCCAGCCATGTCCATGCAGATTAATTGCCTGGTGTTCCCTTTAACATGTTTTTTTTTCCCCACTTTAAATGCTTCTTTATAAATTCTGTAGACATCACGGCGCCTTGCCTCTTCTAATCTAAGGCCTTTGCACAGCTTCTGTTTGTATCAGAATTTGTGATGAACTATTGACAAAATCTCCATCATAGCAGAAAAATTTCTCATTTGAGAACAAAGCAGGATTAGGACCTAACTCTTCAGAAATATTCTTATTTAACTCAGTCAGGACCTGAATCTGAATGTGCCATAAGGTACTGCCATCTGCCCAATTATCTCATCCTAGGAATCTACGAAGATATCAGTTGCAAATAAAAATTAACTGTTTTTAGGAATACTCTAGAAATCTGAATTCAGGTAAAAACTGACAGCAAGACAGGCAGAATATTCTTTTCTACTGAGTTGTGGTATTTTATGGTTGCTAAAATAGTAATTATAAAAACAAAAGATCATATGTTTTCATCTTTTATTGAGTTTAACATTTAAATATCCCACTCTATTGAAATGAATGCACCTTTAAACATATGTAACAATACGTAACTTATTACCATCACAGCAGAAAAACTGTAAGGACTTTGAGTTGCATAGGGACAGTAACAGCATGGACTGGTCTTGGCGCAACTGTCTGACACTCTCCTTCCTATGGACTGGCTGTAGAACAAGACAGCTAAAAGCTTAGTAGAGTCAGGTCAGGAAAAATAATTTTTAAAACGTCTGGCTAATAAATGCAGTTACACTCTATTTCTTGGCCTTAATTAAGAATATAGATTACTATAATGGTCAATACTGATGGCAACGATTTCATAGCAATATTTTTCAAGGTAAACAATTAAATAAGAAAAGTAGGTCCATGTGGAAGTTGCAGTCCAGATAACAGCAAAGCTATCTCACCCCTCAGGGGTGACTGCCTCACTGTTTTGGACCATTTCAAACTATTATGGTTACCAGTAATTGAGACAGTGTATCTCACACTCAGATCATCAGGCACTCACTTGGCAGGAGATAGTGAAAAATATTGATAAAAAATTACAAAAGGTACTGTGGTGCTACAATGCCCTGAGTTTTATATCACAAAAGGACAGTAAACCTTCTAAGGTAAACATAATTGTTTGCAAAAATCCATACAAAACCAGAACTGGATGTGTATGAAATGTCTCAGGATAAATGTGAAATATGCAAAACTGATGTTTGGCCCATGGTATAGAGGAACCTAGTGAGTATGTGCTCTCAAAAATAAGTATGAGTCAACCCTCCTCTTCAGACTATCAAACTGCAAAAAAATTCTTTTTAAATGTCTATGGATTGAAGATCCCATGATTACTTAAAATTAAGACAATGCAACTAGTAATTGTAATACCAGAATTGGAAATCCCTCCTGCTACGATGGGGAGTGTGCTGTGTATACTACCATCCATAGAACATCCTTGTGAAAAGTATCTGTTGCAGGACAGTTAAAGTCTGATATACGGGAAAGACGATTTGTTAGTTTTTATATGGAAGACAGATTTCTGCAGCAGATAGAAATACATTAGGTATTATAGCTTCTTTCATCTTTATGTATGAATGTATTCCAATCTTGGCTATTCTAGAATAATATATTCCAGATCTCGCATAGCCTTATTGTAGTGGAGAAATTTTCTATAATGCTGAACTATTATAACAGACACTAGATGCAATCTCATGCATTTATGTACCGTTTAAATGGATTTATTCAAATTGGTAAAATCCTTTCTTTAGTTCCTCTGAATAATGAACTATTAAATGTTATATTGACAAAAACTTATAGACTCTTTTGTGTTAATGTATTCCGCTCTCAGTCCGCAGGGTGAGAACATTTTCATAGCATTTCTTTGCAGATTAATTGATCTAACTGCAGTGAGGGCTCTTATCATTCCTCTGCCAGAGCTGAATTCTGCTGCTAATCATGCTGCGATCGGCGCAATTGTGCTGCACTATGAATAGCATAGGAGAAGATCATGTTTATGATGAGGTGGCCCTGAATTTAGTAAGACCACTGTAGACAGAGGAGAAAAGGGGTGGCAATAAGCAGTAAAATAAGCATCTCTGTTGATGAAGGCCATCTGATGTCTCTCTGTCAACAAAGAAGCATCACTAGCGTGACACTTACACTTTTATTGGCAGCATCCCTGCTGTAGACACTGTTACTCAGCCCTGCAAGGAGACATTTTGCTGCTGCTACTTTGTTCCCATGCACTGCAGAGGGGTGGGAGAGATTATTCCCCATATTGTCAGTCTTGGATGAAAACAGTTCCTTTATAGGATCAGAAGTCCATGCTAGTGATTGGGATCAAGTCTCTACAGACTGATACTTTATCCCTTTCTCTCTATTTGCCCTGGCTATGGGTACAGCATGATGGTGTTCTACATCAGTAGAACATTAAGGATGTAGGCACGATTAAAGCATTTTTTGTGTAAGGGAGAGGATAATTTAACTTATCTTTATGAAAGCTATAGGTGTGTCCTGGTTTCGGCAGGGATAGAGTTAATTTCCTTCCTAGTAGCTGGTACAGGGCTGTGTTTTGGATTTAGGATGAGAACAAAGTTGATAAGGCACCGATGTTTTAGTTGCTGCTAGGTAATGCTTACACTAGCCAAGGACTTTTTAGTTTTCCATGCTCTGCCGACTGAGAAGGCTGGAGGGGCACAAGAAGCTGGGAGGGGGCACAGCCAAACTGGCCAAAGGGACATTCCATACCATGTGATGTCATGCTCAGTACATAAACGGGGGGAAGCCGGCCGGGGGGGCCGCTGCTCGGGGACTGGCTGGGCATTGGTCGGTGGGTGGTGAGCAATTGTACTGTGCATCACTTGCTTTGTGTATTATTATTATTATTATTATTATTATTATAATTATTATTATATTATCATTTTATTTCAATTATTAAACTGTTTTTATCTCAACCCATGAAGTTTTTCTCACTTGTGCTTTTCCAATTCTCTTCCCCATCCCACTGGGGCAGGGGGGGGGTGAGCGCGCGGCTGCGTGGTGCTTAGTTGCCGACTGAGGTTAAACCACGACAAGGTGTCATTCAATTTGGACTCCATAGATAGTCAATGTAAAGAAACAACTACTTCCAAGAGGAAACTCATCCTCCTACCTTAGACATTTACATCAGGACAGGAAAAGCTGTTGCCCAGAGATGTCTCATGCTCTATCTTTCCATGTAACAGGGAAAATATATGACTAGTATAGATGAAAGTCTCATCTTTAGACACCTACAATTAGGTGAGCAGCACTACTTTTACTGTCAGTTTTCAGTGGGAGGTAATGTGGCCTTCCTCAAAATCAAATTTCTTTCTAACAGTAGCTTCTATGGGAATGGAACTGAGAACATGTAAATCTAACTGCAGTTCCCAGCCATTTAATTGTCAATTAGAAAGACTCAGTATTTTGCAGAGGAAAAAGATATAGTTCAGGTGGGTGAATTGACTGGCTCAATGGACAAGAAGAGAGCAGTGGATGTTGTTTACCTTGAGTTTAGCAAGGCTTTCAACCATAACATCTCCCATAACATCCTCATAGACAAACTAATGAAGTAAGGACTACATAAGTGAACAGTGATGTGGACTGAAAATTGGCTGAACTGCTGGGCTCAAAGGGTTATAATCAGCAGCACAAAGCCCAGCTGGAGACCTGTCACTAGTGGTATACCCCAAGGGTCCATACTCAGGTCAACACTGCCTGACATCTTCATTAAGAATTTGGATGATGGGACAGGCTGCACCCTCAGCAAGTCTGCAGGCAATACAAAACTGGGAGGAGTGGTTGATGCACCAGAGAGTTGTGGTGCTATTCAGAGGGACCTTGCAAGCTGGAGTATTGGGCCAAGAGGAACCTCATGAAGTCCAAGAAAAGGAAATGTCAAGTCCTGCTCCTGGTGAGAAATAACCCCAGGCACCAGGGCAAGCAGGGGCTGATAGCTGGAAAGCAGCTTTGCAGAGAAGGACCAGGGGTCCTGGTGGACACCAAGTTGGACATAAGCCAGCAATGGACCCTTGCAGCAAAGGAGGTCAACCGCCTCCTGGGCTGAATTAGGCAGAGGGTCGCCAGCATGCCGAGGGAAGTCAGACACATCTGCAGTGCTGTGTGCAGTGCTGGGCTCCCTAGTACAAGAGACATGGATATAGTGTAGTGAGTCCAGGAAAGAGCCATGAAGATGCCTGAGGGCCTGGAGAATGTGACATATGAGGAGAGGCTGAGAGAGCTGTGACTGATCAGCCTGAAGAAGAGAAATCTCAGGGGGAATCCTATCAATGTGTAGAAGCACCTGGAGTGGGGAGAGGAAAAAAGATGGAGCCAAACTCTTGTCAGTAACACCTAGTGGCAGGACAAGATGCAGTGGGCACAAATTGAAATACCACTTAAATGTAAGACAAAACTGTTCCATGGTGATTGTCGTCAAACACTGGCACAGGCTGCCCACAGAGATTGTAGAGTGTCCATCCTTGAAGATATTCAAAACACAACTAGACAAGGCCCTGGGAAACCAGCTTTAGCTGACCCTGCTTTGAGCAGGGGTTTGGACCAGGCAATCTCCAGAGGTGCCTTTCCATCTCAACTGTTCTATGATTTTAGGTGTGTAGAGTAGAAAAAACATAAAGACCTCTTTTGCCCTCACTTATACCATAGGCTTTTTGGTGAAACATCCTTGAAAGACATACCTTAGCATTTCTGAAAGGAAGTAGTTTGGGCTTTTTTTGACCAGACTTCTAAATGTTGCAGACACTGAGCAGCCAAGTGTGAATAATTTGTCTTCTGTGGCTCTTGCACACTATTTAACTATTCACTAATGACTGTATCATTTGTACACTGTCTATTTTCTTAGTCTGCCCTAAAGTCTTAGGTATAGTAAAATGCTCTTTATACCAAATGATCCATCCCAGATTCAGCTTGGATAAACCTTGCTGCTTTCCTTTTTCCTTCAAAAGCTTCCTTAAAATCTTCTCCGTATCATCTTGCTCTTGGTCATAAAAAAAACAGATGAAAAAAGTCCTTCTGGGACTCTTGGTTATGAACTGTACATATTTTCCTACCTGTGTCTTTGTTAACTATGTATCATAGATGTCTGTTACGCTAACACAATTGTTCTTGTACCTTGCTTACCTTCTTTCAACCACATATGCTCTTTTGAGCTGTAAAGGATTTTCCAGCTCCAGTGCACTTTGGAACTCATCCCTCCAAGAAACCAATGAGGTTGGCTTTCTCACAGAGACCAATTATTTTAACTCCAATTATTCTCACTCTCAGTATGATTTGATAGAGAATCCACTTTATTTTCTATACATTTCTACTGTCTCGGCAGCTTACTAACACTTCTCCAGAAGTTTTTTTCTCTTTGTGTTCATTAGATCTCAGCAGTATATCCAAATCTCTCTCTACTTTGTTACCTGCAAGACTAGAAGTTTGGCTTTAGCCTTCCAACTGTCTTTGCTCAGAGCTTGCAGAAACTGCAGCCAGATGCTGTGTCATTGCCTGCTCCAGGGTCTGAGCCATAGGCTTTTCTTCGATGAAGGAAGAAGCAGTGAGATTTCTTCACAGATAAATTATATGGGGGGAAAAAAGATGTCCTTGAGTTCACCAAGAATTTTGTTGAATTAGATACCGCACAATTTCACCCCATAATGCCTAGACTGTTTTGGTTTTTTGAAGTCATCTTACAGAGTAGTTCCAAACATCTGGAGCCTTTCAGTTTTAATGACATTTCCCTTAGTGACAGACTTAGAAATAGCTCATCAAGCATAATGACGTTGGGATGAGTTAAAATATGGTGTTATTGCCTCTTCTGAGCTGCTAATGTCTATTTTGTAGCTGATAAATTCCCTGGGCTAAATTACACCCTTGGATAGGAAATGGCTATTGCACAAACCAATGGGAGTTTGACATGGTCATCAAGGGATGATAAGCAGCCCTCAGGGAAAACAATATAAACATATTGTCTCTTCTACTAGTTGATCCCACTAATTAAGAAATCAGAATGTGATAGAAAAATATTGATGGTGAACAGATGCATTTGCTGAATGATTATTGCAAGTCTGGTTTCTAAAGCTAACACATACAGCAGAGCACTCAGTATTTTACCATGAACTTTGGAAGTCTAATTAGGTGCTACCGTCAGTTCTCTGTAAAGCACCAGAAGGTGGCAAAGCATTTTGCTAAAGGTCACCTCTACGTATGAAACAATTTGTATCCAACTTAGCTAAAATACAGGCAATACACTGATCTCATTGGCACATTGCATTCTCCCCATCTGTTACATCCACACATTTTTAATCTTATATTGTAAGTTCTACAGGATGTCATCAAAGTGGCTGTGATTCTAGCAGCCCTGGACACCATAGATGGGATTCACTAATTTTAGGTATCTCTGATATAAGACAGTCACTCCAAAGTCTCCACTTATTCAACAGGTTAAACCAAACTGGGTAAGTGGTCCTATCAGAAAACTGGAAACTGAGACACATTAAAATCAAAGCTAATAATGAGCATGAACTTGTCACTAATATGCAGACGGTCTGCTTGGACTCAGATTTAGGTTGATGAGAACTCTAAGTAAGCATTGAGTATCAGTTCACTTATATATTTCAGTGCATAAGGAGATGTGCTTAAATTAAGCTATCTATATTAGAAAACCCTGGGCCAAAGCTAAAATCATAGAATCATAGAATCATAGAATCATAGAATCATAGACTAGTTTGGGTTGGAAGGGACCTTTAAAGGTCATCTAGTCCAACCCCCCTGCCATGGGCAGG
>NW_008824539.1:46275-49691 GCF_000699105.1 Pygoscelis adeliae
TGCCCTTGGCCTTGTTGAACCTCATGAGGTTCACACAGGCCCACTTCTCGAGCTTGTCGAGGTCCCTCTGGATGGCATCCCGTCCCTCTGGCATGTCGACCGCACCACTCAGCTTGGTGTCGGTCGAGAGACCGACCTGTGTCGGTCTGTCACAAATGTGTCCTACCCACATTCATCAAACAGGGCTTTGTGTTTACAGCTGCTGCTATCTCCTTGTTGTGCACTATGACTTTTCAAAACTGAATAGGCCATCAACTTAAGAATGATGTCAAAAGGGTGGGATTCATTTCCTTGAGCTGTCATAGACCAAATAAATGTGTCACAAATTGCCATTGTCCTTCATATTTAGTCATGGACATTTCCTAATTTCTTGACAAGATACCTACCCCCCCAAGATGACCTGGAATCACATTATTCCACTTCTGTGTTTTCCTTTCAAACTTAGAAGCATCATCTGTTGCTTGTTTAGGGAAGAAAGAAATGAGAAAGATTTGTCTGCAGCTGAAACATGAAGCACTGGGAAGAAAGTGCCTTGTATTTCTTCCTCCTACTGGAACATATCAGTATCACATGGTCTGTGGACGTGACACATAAGAAACCATCTTGCTTTTATAAATTCAGTTGAATGGAAGTGATTGCTGTTGATGTTTGTTTTGCTCAACGGTGTATTAACTGTAAGGTTCAACAAAAATATCTGTCGAAAGACAGTTGGAGCATTTTGAAAACCGATGTCTCAGGCTATAATGCCTATAATGCATAAAGGCAATAATGCTGATGCTATAATCATTGATGTGAATTAGGAGCATCTTTACAAGGCTTTATCTCAAGTCTCTGAAACCAATTTTAGAGTGAAGTAAATCTGGCCTGTGTGCTGGTAACACAGTGCACTGAAATTCAAATGTATTTTATGTGTCAAAAGCCGGACCAAATGAGTTAGAGTCAATGCTTAGAGTTCAGTCATAGTGGATTACTTCCTCCAGACTGAGAAATAAATTTCCCAAGCCAGCAACAGTCCACAAGTCTGGCTCTTTCTCCAAAGAGCCCAAGGGCACAGGGAGCCTCTGAAACGTACTACCTCACTGCGCACAGGATGTAGTGCAAAATTAGTTCCATCTCTCACCATGAAGACGATGCTGGAATAACCCTAAAAGTCCTGGAATAGAAGTTAGCATGGCATCACCTTTTAGGAAACAGTGGTGATAAACAGAAGCGCTTCTATATAAAATAGTCTCTTCAACTAATGCTATGATAGCTTGTTTCTGCACTTTTGAAACAGACATATTTAAGACCTTTGGTGAAATAAACCTGTGGAGAATAAATAGTTGATATATAATCTTACTGATGTCATTTGCTTTAGCAATAGGCTTTTTTCTTTAAGAAACCAAAGGGTGAGATACTGTCTTAGAAAATAAGTGGCTTAGAATAGAAGCACTGTGTCCTTATAAGGTTTATCTGTGGTCTTTCATGTTTTCCTGTGCTTTTCTTTAGCTCTCTCAAGGTCAGACTTAAAACTGAATATTCCAGAAAAAAGAAAATAAATGAGCACTGCATACTGAGATAGATTGTTGAACTTATCTAAAAAAGCATTTCATCTCAGACTGAGATCCTTTCATTTTTTAAAATACTTTGCTCTCCTTCCAGTTGTTCTCTTATTGTCATGAGACCTCATCTACTTTGCAGAACAGACAATTTGCTAAATCCCAGTAACTTACAGAAGTTATTTGTTTGATCAGAATTGGCCCAGGCATGAGAAACTGCAGACCTTCCTGACAAAAAAGATTTTCTCGGAAGCACAGATGAACTTTGAACAATAGGTAGAATCAAAAGTTGAATTTTTAGTTGACTGAGGTTGTAGTAAACTATTTTTTAAGGAACTCAGACTGGAGCCAGTGCCTACTCAGTTCCAGAAAACAAGGTGAATGATCCAGCCACCCTGGGGCTGCCACGCCCTGGTGTAATATAAAGTCCACAGGCAGCAGGAGTTGCCCTTTGACAGCAGCCTATAGGTCTTACCTTAGCTGTCTCACCTCTTCCCTTTCTTTAGGCTCACATGTTCACTTTCTTTGGAATAGGACAAGACCCCTTGTCCTATTCCCCAGCTAGTGAAGTCGGTGAACATCTCGCATACAGAACTCAAAGCGTGCTCATGCAGAAAATTGGAACAGATTTTAACAAGATAGGGTAGACTGCGAGGATGGGGCACAGGGTGTGGCCAAAGATGTTAACCAGCCACTTGCTTACACACAAGCTCCTTTTATTCTCCCTTCTCTCCATTTTCCCAACCTTGTTCTTTCCCAGTCTGTCTCAATGTCTCCCTTTTTCTGGCCCTGTATCCTCCCAAATAAACCACCCTGCCAGTTGCTTTTCCCTCTTGGTCCCACTTTTGCTACCTTTGTACCCAAACTTGGTATTTCGGATGCTGTTACCTCAATCATCTCAGCCATACCAGGCGTTGCTGAAGTGGTTTCCTAGGCCTTGCCTCCTCAATTCCCCAGAGGTCCCCAGTGCTCCCCTCCAGGTGTCAGTGGGGTCTGGCTGTTTCTCACACGATTCACCCTTAAACACTTGTAAAATTTGTCTATCCCTCATGGCGTTATCCATGTCTTCTGTCACCTTCTCACCCTGTAAGCTGTTACCATCCATCAGTTTCTCATGGCCTGTGCAGCTAGCTAAGCCTTAGGCCAAGGCCTCGTCATCAGCCTGCCCACCTTGCCAGGGGCATTTTTATTCATGAAAAGCCAGCTTTGAGGGTTAATTTTCCCACTATTAATAACTTTTTTTGGACAAAGGGTACCCTGGAGGTAGCCTTCTGCATACAGTACTATTGTACAACCTTGACAAGTACAGGTTAAATAACTATAGTAAGGGTGATATTCATTTCATTTAAATTTAAATATGCAGAAATAAGTCATCTAAGTGGGCTAAATCCAGATGACTCCTGTAAATTCTTCACAGGCAATGAAGAAAAGCAGACAACTGATTTGATTTGATCTGATCCCATCATCAGTGCCTTAAGAGGCATTGACTAGCCCTCTAAAAGGAGCTTAGCTTGACATATACCTTTTATCTAGATGATCTGAGGTGCAAAGAACTTAAACCTAAGAGTATTCAGGACTAATTAATCATCTTAATCAGTGCAAACATTAATTAGAAGTCATTTTCTCTTCAGTAGTTTTTCAAGTTAAATGATTCATCATACAGATTTGATTACTGTTTCAGGTTTGAAAGACCCTCCCAAAATCTTTCTCAATGGCCAGGATGCCATTGGTCTTCTTGGCCACCTGGGCACACTGACGGCTCACATGCAGCCGGCTGTCGACCAACACCCCCAGGTCCTTTTACAACAGGCAGCTTTCCAGCCCCTCTTCCCCAAGCCTGTAGCGCTGCGTGGGGTTGTTGTGGCCGAAGTGCAGGAC
>NW_008824539.1:50987-51294 GCF_000699105.1 Pygoscelis adeliae
CCTTTAAGACTTCCTTCTTGAAGATCGTCCAGCCTTCCTGGACCCCTTTGCCCTTCAGGATGGTCTCCCAAGGGACTCTCTCAACCAGCGTCCTGAACAGGCCAAAGTCCGCCCTCCGGAAGTCCATGGTTGCGGTTTTGCTGCCTCCCCTCCTTACTTCACGGAGAATTGAGAATTCTACCATTTCATGGTCACTAAGCCCAAGACGGCCTCCGACCACCACATCTCCCACCAGTCCTTCTCTGTTTGTAAACAGCAGGTCGAGCAAGGCACCTCCCCTGGTAGGTTCATTTACCAGCTGTGTCAG
>NW_008824539.1:51450-67368 GCF_000699105.1 Pygoscelis adeliae
ACAGACTCCCAGCAGGATATCTGCCTCATTGGCCTTCCCCCTCATCCTTACCCATAAACACTCAACCGTATCATCATCACAATCATTCAGCTCTAGACAATCAAAACACTCCCTAACATACAGAGCCACCCCACCGCCTCTCCTTCCTTGCCTGTCCCTTCTGAAGAGTCTATAGCCATCCATTGCAGCACTCCAACTGTGGGAGTCACCCTGCCATGTTTCTGTGATGGCAACTAAGTCATAACTATCCCGCTGCACAATGGCTTCCAGCTCCTCCTGTTTGCCACCCATGCTGCATGCATTGGTGTAGATGCACTTGAGCTGGGCTAAAGTTTGTAGATAATATACAAGGTGACTGTGAATAATTTTATCTGGACATATGAAACAAAAGTAGCAGATCTGCCTGTAGCAAAACTTCTATCTTGTGAAGTTTCTTCTTCCCAAGTGAGCTGTGACCCTGCAGGGTAGGCAGATTGTAATCAAACCAACTAGAGACTATAGACATTAGGGAGATGTTCAGGAAAGATGAAAAGTCAGCCAAATAATTATAGCTGTGAGCACTTTTGATTACCATCCACATGATCAACATTACATATTCAAAAAGCTAGGAACTTGGTCATTGAGTCCCTTATTGCCATTTTTGTCTTGACATTTAGAAAGTGCCTCTTAGCTAAGACTTATGTTGATGACTTTTAAATTCTAAAAATATTATTTTTCTTAATGTTTATAAAATATATATTTAAAGTAGTATTTAATTTATTTTATATACATCAATAATTCAGAAATTTAATGATTCCAGAATTTTTATTTTATGGAAACAATTTTTTTTGTTTCTGGATTTAAAGAATTCAAAGTATCAGATTTTCTTGCAGAACAGAGTTCCTTTTTTCCAGCCATCTCTGTTCAGGATTCAAACCATGAATGTTTTGTTTAACCTCCATTGCTATGATAAACTCTCTCCAGCTAGCCTTCTGATCAACAAAAGAAGCTCATAAATAGAGGCCAGATGAAGGAAAAATTGTATAAAGCCAGAAAGGGCTTTCAACCAAATTTCTTACACCAAAAGTCACAGAATTTTCTCTCTTTTCCAGCCCAGCATCCTGGAAGAGTTTCCAAATGAACTCCCAAGTCAGCCAGTCTCCCCATCAAAGCATTTGCAAACTCAGCCTGAAAGATGATTAATCTCCCAAAGATTATTATGATGCAGCTTTCACATTCCAGCAAAGGACTCTCTTTTCTTTGGCACCGCAAGATCTCTCAGACAATAAACCAACACATTCAACCTGCAAACTGAACAAAACCAGAGGTGAGATGTATGGCTAAAAGCAAAACAGGTCCAGTTCAAACCTGTGTGAGAAAGAACCCACAACAGAAACTCTCATGTTCTCCCTGTCTTTCAGCACAGACAAACACAAAGTTGGCGGGGGGAAAGGAGTTGTCTGGGGTTTTTCTTTACTGCAGTGTCTGTGCATCTATCTTTAGGATAATCAGGCAAACACAAATACTTGTCTCTGGGCCACAATATATGAATGCAAAATATACAGAGCTGGAAGGTAAATCTGTACTTCTCCTTGCAAAACATGACAGACAAATTCTTGCTCAGGATTTTTGGATGAGTATTTCTGCTAGGCATATGTGCCCATCTACTTCTTTTCCAGCTCATTTTAAAGGTTTTTTTTTTAAAGGCAAAAATTTCACACCTTAAGCAACAGACTTTTGGATCCAAGCATATTACTTGTAAATTAATTAATTTGTAAGCCACAGCTTCACAGCAGCACAATTAATCGGTGATTATTCCCTTATCTTACAGCTGGGAATCTGAAGCAATGACAGGCAAGATTTGGAGGGGAGACAGGAAAGGATCCACAAGATCCTAGTGTTTAAACACTGTGTTGTTTCTTTGATCTGGCCATTCAGCAATTCTAAAACATACAGGATGATACGATTTATGCAGGGTGAGGTTCTGCTGACGCCATTCTCATCTGGTATCCTCTGCTACAAATACTAGGTGAGACTATCTCATGTCATTAACAGGATACTATTCAGGCTGAGTGAGCTAGAAATCTAGCAAGAACTGCAAACTCTTTTCATGCTAAATTGAACTCTGAATCACCTGTACCTGTGGTGTTGAGAAAAAAAGGTCAACACACTTTCCAACTGATTTTTACCCATATGTTTTGCACTGTTAACACACAACGAATATGTTTACTTTGTAAATCATTTTTTGTTGCAGCTTTCTTGAGAATGATGTGTTTTAATGTTTGGTGGTTTTTTGTTTGGTTTGGGTTGGGTTTTTTTTTACTCCTGAATGTTCAAGACTTGAAATGCATCTAGTAAAAATTACCAGCTTCTAGTCATTGGACTCAAGATAAATGACGCAAGTGAGGACAACTATTTTTAAAAGTCAACAACAAGAAGGGAGCTAATTGGGCTTCTCGGGAGGGTCAAAGGTAAGTTAATCTTTAGAAATGAGACAGAGTCTGATGCAAAGTCATGAAGCTGCCTGACATCAGAAGATAAGATTTTAGCTGCACTTTGTCCTTTTGAGGGGGAAGATTTAGAACTGACAAAAACATGTGATGGAAACTGGTAAGAAAAAAACCCTGAGTGAACAATAAGATCACTTAAAACAACTGATTAGGACTTCTGTTGTTGTTTCACTGTGTGTCACTTTTCTGTTCCTCTTCTCTTTGAATTGCAGCTGCAGATCATGTGAAGACAGCTATACGACTCCTATTATCAGATAACCAGCCTAGCCTCAGGCTTCAAAGTGAAGAAGCTCTTTCTATTGATTCAACATTTCTTCACAAAATACTGATAGGCTAATTTTGTATCAGCAGGCTCTGAGTGGCATCTGTCCACCACATCACTAATATAGTGGTGTTACCAGGTACTGCTTGTCTTTCACAGACTAAGCCATCAAAAAAAAAGATCATCAAAATGTCAATGCAAGCTTTCAGATTGATTCAGCAGAAGTATGACTGTGTGGAGTGTGTTTTGCTGGCTGGTCCAGTAGCGGCAGGATCAATAATCATGAAATCAGACCTTCAGGGGTGACCTATCCTATTCATGGTTTGGCAACACAATTGCTGTATCACCTCTGCATTGTCCACACAGACTGTTAAAGAGCCTTTGGCCCCATGCAGTTACTTCCTTAATAGCTAGAACTGTACTTAGACATTAGAAGGGAATGTCCTAGAAATCCCCCTGGAATAACCCCTGGAACAGCTCTGATGGATGGAAACATCCTGTATTTATCAGCACCATTTGTAGAGTTCAATGAGAAGCAAAGAGCTCCTTGATGGATTGATTTGCAAACACTACACCCAGATAAAGGACAACACAGCCCCACAGGGTAATGAACCCTGCATCCATTCCAGCCATCTTTAAGCACCTAAAAGTACATCTATGCTGCTAAAGAAAGAGTGCCAAAAAGCAAGCTGAAGCACTGGACCTATATGGTTTGCACTGCTGGTTAGCTCTTTCTCCCCCTGGGTTTGTTTTGGACGATTCCAACTAGATCTCCCCAAGAAACACCTGCTACAGAGAAGGCCAAGTCCAAACAGTGTGAAAATGAGTTAGTAACTGATAATTGATTTAGCACTACAGACAGTTTCATTTACCTACTCAAGTTAGGCACATGGTCACCCATGCTGCCCACTATACTCAACAACAACCTCCAAATTCTAGGATCTGAGTTACCATCTGATGGTTTCTTCTCCACTGACAAAGGATACGAATGTACTTTACTAACCTACATAGCTCATTTAAGCACACAAACTCATAGCTTCCTACAGTCTGGCATTCATCATGTTGTTAGTAATACACTGGCAAAAAATGGATGAGTATCTCCCCGTTTTGCTAATGGATGTTCATCAAAGTTATAGGCAGCAAATTCCCTAAAGTGGACATGCAACCAACTGCCAGCAATATTACAAGTTTTGTGTCTTATGATAAACATAAGAAAGAAGTTCCTAAATCTAAGTGTATGAGCAGAGCCAGTGCAAGGGACAGTAGAAAGCACTTGCAAAATTTCTGGAAAAGCATGTAAGATATACACTTTCTGCCTGAAGGCAGTGTACTGCATATCAGCATCATTCAAGAGGAAGTGGCTGCTGTCTGCTGTTCTCAGAACTATGAATCAAGAGTTAATCATCCTCCTGAAGTCACAAGGCACTATGCTGTGGTTTGAACGCCTCAGCTCAGAGATCTTTTATGAATCCTGGCTACTAGTTAGCGAACTGCCTTTGCCTATTTCAAAGTCATTTGACCTGAGGAGTAATAGTCGATGTAATTAGATCTATTGATGGTAAATGCAGGGTTTGTAGGATACATGCATCACTATTTTTTTTTTCTTTTTTGAACAAAAACTGCAAAGCTATCTGAAAAAGAAACACTAACCTATTTATTATATTTGCTCTCTGGTTGCAATTACCTTTCCTCTCTTCCCAGTTCATTACTAAACCCTCATTTTGCAAAACTACTTTAATAAACCTCTGCTCTTTATTTCCTACTTAAAGCTTACCCCTTGTTCCTTTCTCCAGTCTCTATTATTACACCGCATGATCATCAGAGTGCATGAAGGCAGTTGTCAGGTTCCAAGAAATATTTTATGTGCAGCTAGGCTCGTGTATATGCATGAAGCATTGGTGGATGAGTAAATTTCATTATGTTTTATGTTAGCACAGTCAGAAAACAGCTGAATGCTCCTTGAAAAACAAATAGGCAACAGCTCAGGAAAATCTATTAAAAGTATTGAACAGAGCTGGCTAGTAGAGATGCCATGGATGTATGCAGCTTGGCCCTTTGGCTTTCCCTAGAAATGGTAGGTATTGTCTCTGGGAGGTATAGGTGATGGGCTGGACTGCAGCTGGATGACTATGCTTTTGATAAATTAATATACATCTTTGGAGAAGATTTTGGCTCTCAAGTAATAGGAAGAGACCATATTCCCCTATCATTTTTCCCTGTTTGAGACCACCTACAAGAACATCTCTACTTGATAATTACTCATTTCTCCCCTGAGGAATCAAAATGTTAAAGCACTGCCCAGCTTCACACATGGCAAACTTGGGTGCTTATATATGAGTTGTACAAAGTCACATGTGGAGTCTGTGGCTTAGCCAGACTTCCTTCTTCCATTACCCACTTCCTCCACCAGTCCAAACTAGGTGACTTCACTATATATGAAGTTGCCATGGAAGCTGTGCTCTGCTAAACACATCTCTCTGCCAGGTGTGTGTAGCTGTCACTGTTGTGAATAAGAATTGCATGAACCCTTCAAAGGAGGAAGAAATCCCCTGAGGTTTTATCTCCAACTTGTTTTCCAAAACCCAAATTACTCTCTCTGTGTTCCATTACTGCACGTTTTATCTGAAAACTAGATCATTTTGTCATTAAAGTCTTGGTTGGCAGCTCATTCTTTAGAAAAACATATGTTCATGTTCATTTTTGGAAAAATAAAACCAGTGAAATATTTAAACTGAAAACAGCCTTTCCCAGTTCTACCCTGGGACCAATGGTTAGTGCATGTTGTCAGTAGCCCAGAAGTCAGCAAGACCTATAAATGGTGATCTGACTCCAGCTCCATGAGACAAAGATCCAGGAGCAAACAGGGCACTGAGACCTTCTTAGCAAGGTCCATGAACTGCACAACCATGCTGCCCTCTGACTCTTCCCAAAATGAGATGGTGTCCTGGTGTTCTAATATAAGTAGTCCAGATTCTTCTTCTTTGTGTGCTTCATTTCTAAGTTCATATTCGATCGTGCCAAAATTCGGTCTGAGTAGAAAACCTTTTGGCAAGATTGCATGAAATAAATTCAAAGATTCTTAGAATTAATATTGTTTCAGTATTTTTTTTTTCTGTGTACAAAAAGAAAAAAGAAAAGGCTTTCAGGATTAGTCCTCATAGTGAGATCTTTTACTCTGTGGTAATGAGTAATTCCAAGCCCCTGTGCTTCCACCCACACACACCACAAATGTTAACTTCATGTTAACTTAATAGACTCTGTCCAGCCTAGCTGCTGGGTAATGACGGCTGCTTCTTGCAAGCCAAGAACATAAAAGAAGTGGATGTTATGGGATGAATTGTTGCTTAGTCCCTTTCAGCAGCAGCTCTCTCCGCAGTCAGAGGATGGTATTTTAAACCCCATGCACTCTGCTCTGCCTGAGACCTTTGAACAGTGCTTGGCACCACACTCTGTTTTAGTGTTGTATGCACCAGGCTTTTCCTGCAAAGGAGGGAGCAACAGGACAGCCCAGGTCAGGCGGGGAGAACTTCTCTTCAGCTGGAGCCCAGAAGCCACGGGGATTCCTCTGCTCACATAAAAATCAGTGTGCTTCTCAAGAGCTGCTCAGCAATTTGCCCATAAAACTCAGGAATTCAGGTATCAAGTATCATTCAGTATCACTTTAGCATTTTAGTTAGTGCTACATAGGTTTTTTTTAGGGAGAAAAAATGCATAGCATTCTTATTGACTGCTTTAGGATAACAAACCTCTCACAGGCACCCCCTTCTTGAGAAGGAGAGTTATATTATATATTAAATTCATGGAAACATGCTTTGGTTCACATCTGTCTGGAAGCTTTAAGCTAATCCCAAAGGCTGATGAGTTGCAAATTTTAATGTGCAGCTGGATTGTCTGAGCACTATGGTTTATGTTCATGAACATGGACCTACAGCTACTCTCCCAGATGCTTGTGGCAAACCTTCTGCCTTGGGTAACTCACCTCTGCACCTCCAGCCTCAGCTTGAGCTGGTATGCCAGGCTGTGGTCTAGCAAGGTTGCATTGCACGTGTGTTGGACACATGTATTGTATATGTTCTGTCCTGCCAGCTCAGCTGAGATAGCAACATTAACACCAGTGAGATCTGTCAGAGTGCTAAATTATGCCTTTTTCCTTTCTTCTCCCATCTGTTATTTGTCCCAAATGTCTTTTTAGGTAATGAGGTATCTGGGCACAACAGTTTGCCTGCAGTCTCCAGATTCTGCCAAGATATTAATAATCAATCTTCAAACTTCTTTGAGGGTTATGTCTAAAAACAAACTGCTGGTCTTTCTTGTTCTGCTCTTATTTTGTGCCTCATGAAACCACTCAGACCTTGACTCTGTAGCTCTCCCCTGGAGAGATGTATTGAGATCTCTACATGGGCAACTTAGGCAGGAAATGCAACCCAGTCACCACCCTAAAACCTCAACCATAAGCTAATAGCCAGCAAAATTACAGATGACCAGTAAAGCAGGAGTTAATCCAGTGTCAATAATACATTTCTGTGTCTTCTGATTTTGTTTTTTCATGCTTGCTTGAAAACAAAACCAGCTGCTGTGAAATAAGTGAAGTGAAAACACCAAATGTAATGTCACCGTGGAGAACACAAATTAAATATATTGCGAAACTAGTTATGAGAAAGCCCTTAGTTTGCAATGTGCTTGTTTTTCTAGACAGGCTCTTGATCAATCAGTATGTGTCCAACTGGCTAACAAATTTCGTTATGATCTTCCTAAAATGGAGGCAAGTGTTGGGTTTCACACATTTTGGCTTTTAATGCTAACGATTAACAAATCCTTCCTACTAGGTAAGGAGCAATCACAGGGTTGTAAAAGCAATCTTGACTGCTTAAATATTCTAATATTTCACACACACACGTGTACACCGTATTTTTGGGTATCTGTGTTAACCTCAAGTTTGCAGAAGGATTTGATATCATTGCACACTCAACAATGGAAGCTCTTTGCTGCAGCACTCAGTCTGTGTTCAGCAGTTCTTCCACAGGCAGGGAGGTCATTGCCCAGAAGAGGAGAGGATGTAAGTGAGAGAGGTTGTGAACTTGGGAGGTAGAGAAACAAGTAGCAAAGCAAGAACAAGTGTGAAGAGCAATGAATGGGCACTTCACACTGGGAAAGAGAAGGGTAAACTCTTCTGACTCCTTTTGCCAGTAAGCAAAGAAGCGATATGATCACTTGACACTTGCCTGACACTTCTTTGGACAGAAGTGTCATTTATTTTTGTAAAATGAAGTACACAGCTGTATTCAGTCCCTTCTGCTATAAATGAGCTTTTGGAAAGTCCAGAGTAGGACTGCACTTTGCCTCTCCTGTGAATGGGGGAGGACAACCTTGTAGCAGAAATATCACCTCAGAGCTGGGGGAGATCTGGGCACTGTTTAGCAAACTGCTGCAGGTTCACAGTTGCCAATGCTGTTAATCTCAGTACAAACCTGCCAGCTGGGGTCTCTTTCTTCCTCTTACAACTGTATTACATGGAGGTTTAACCTTTCCTTCCTCAAATGCACAAAGCTGCTAGCACTCACTGTCACGCAGAAAACCCTGGCAGTACAGACCTTAAAATGACCCCTCTACTCCAGGGCCTCAGACCAACCAAAAAGCAAAGCAGCACACACAAGATAATCCCACCAGGCTGACAGGATACACCAGAAAACAGAGGAATTTGTGCTGACCACACATCTCTGCTCTCTTCTGACAACTACAGGCCACTATATTTCAGCTGAACCTCAACTTACCCAGACCAAGCCCGACTACATCCCTCCAGAGAGCTGTGCTTCATGAGCCAGCTGAACTCCTCGCTGCCCAGAAAGGGGAGAGAGCAGTGCCAGCAGCACAGGTGTATTCAGCAGGTGTGCTGGCTCCATTCCCAGCACTGGAGAGAGCTCTCTCCTGCCCACAGGATGCCACCAGTGAAGGAGGGCTGATTGCTTTCCCATGTCCTCAGGCCATTTCAGGACTGTTTAAAACCCACAAGACCTCTCACAGTCTCTTTCTGCATCCAACCTGCCCCTGTACCATGGATATGGGGTAAAGAGATGACTGCAGTTCTAAATCAGGCAAGCATCATATGCCCCATGCGTTTGTTGGGGCTAAATAGTACGGTTTCATTGCCCCCTTACAGCATTGCAGAAAGACATTGGGCAAGGCTTTCCCTGTGGTGTCATCATTAAAACAGAGCCAAGGTCCTCACAGGGGTGCATGGTATGAGGATTACAGTCAACAGGAGATATTCAGACTGGATATTAGGAAAAGTTTTTTTTCACCATGAGGACAGTCAGACAGCGGGACAGGGGCCAAGAGAGTTTCTGCACTCTGTCCTTGCAGGTTTTCCAGACCCAGCTGGATAAAACCCTCTGCAACCTGACCTCATTCATAGCTGATCCTGCTTTGGCCAGGAGGTTGGAGTAGACATGCCCGACGTCCTTCCCAACCCGAATCATCCCATGATCCTACACACTTTGGACCTCTTCTTTTGCAGGGGGATGGAAAAGAAGTCCCCAAGTGCTCTTCATTAAAGCCTGAGATCTTCCTGCTCCATGCTGTTGCCCAGGAAGGTGAGCTTCCCTGTGCAGGGACTTTTTCCCCTGCTCCTGCAGGAACCTGTTGTTAGAGAGTTTCCTCTCTACCTGAAGAAGGTAGTGGAGGCCACAGTGTTGAAGCAGAAAGCTGAGAAAGTCTCTGCTTACATATATTTTGTCGAATATAGTTGGGAAGGAAGGGAGAACAAGGAGAAGCCAACTTAGTCCAAGCCTTCACAACCCCTAGAGTCAGTGACTTCAGCAGATGTCTGCAGAAGATTTCAAAGGAAGGATAGAAGAAGGGGAACACAACCTCTCCTTATTTTCTGTGTTTCCCTAGAAAGAGACTCACCGTTCCCACAAACGGCAGGGGCTTTGGGCCACAACTGCAAAAGCACAGATGCATCCTTACACATATGAGAATGCAAGTATTGTTCTGAGGTGCTGAACATACATATGTTTGGCAAGCAGGTGCTTCCCTGTATGCACATAATTTGTGAGCAGAGCTTGACTGCTCTTTAACATTATCTCATCCATAAACTGTGGCATCAAAACAGTGCAAAACCCCATGAGGAAAACCCAAATAAAGCTTCAAATGGCCATTTCTGAAATACCTCCTATCTGGCCTTACATCATTTTAAGAGACAAATTACATGTGTTGGATATGTACTTCTAGCCATTGTCTTGAATTGGACAATCAGATAACCAGTCCATCTTCTGAGGATATTCAACTTTTCTACCCCATCTAGAAAACATTGGCCCCATTGCTGCATATGTGCTGTGCTGAGAAATGGCAGACACCTGATTTAAAAGTAAGATTAGATAACTGCAGTAAGATCACGGGAGCAGAGGTGAAAAGGCAGCCTTCACCTGCACAGAGCAGAGCAGTGTGATTGCCAGCCCCGTGCCTGGCCCAGTCTGTGTGTTCTGTGTGTTTGTCCCATGCTGGCTTCAGGCTGCTGTCGAGCAGAAGTCCAAGACAGCGATGACACTTCAGGCTGCATGTCCCTGAGTATCTTTGCTGTATGTGAAGCACTGTTTTGTTGGTACCTCCTTGAATAGATGTTCATACTGCCTTGAGCAGGTGCTAAGGAGTATTTAGCAGGTCAGGGAAGACAAGAGGTTTTCTCTCTCAATCTGAGGAGTGTTAGCTTTATTCCAAATAACATCAAAATCTGAAAGTGCCCCTCCAACAGGCATTCAGCACCACCAAAGGAAGTTGTTTTCATGTGCTCTGAGCAGGCTTTGTCAGCAATATGGGGAGAATGACAATGATTCCTTACTGCTTCAGTGACCAGGAAACCAGAGGGGTTTTTTTTGTACCCAGTGCAAAACCAGAAATTATGTCCACATCATTTAAGCAAGGCTTGGTTTCATCAGTTCTCAAACCAAAAATCCCCATGCTTCACAAAATAGTGTCAGTGTCCAGAAAGGGACGTTTTCCACCACTGTACTCCTGTGTGCCAAAATCGGTTGTGGCCTTGGAATTACCATATTGAAGTAATCATCATTTTGGGTAACTATGAATCAAGTGATATTTGATGCAAGCCTGGAAGATGTTCTCTCCAGTGCCTTTCCCACATTTCTGTGATGGTAATTACTTCAGGATTGCATGAATGTATTCTGCATTTTTAACTTCTCATGCAAAGTGTCCGTGTACTGTGAGGCAGGGTGAGAAGATTGATTTATACTGTCTCTTAAACAGATGGGTCAGACCCTGCTCCTGATTGCAGCTTCATGCATCTGTTTATACTCATGTGAAATGGAGGTTAGATGCAAAGAAAATGTACTGGCGTATGGCTCAGTGCTCCAGGCTTCATTTCTCTCCTCCCATCTCAACACTGCTGTCTTAGAAACTATGGCTAGTGTAAATAAATGTAAATTCCCTGCGAGGGTGTCATTGCACACAACTCCAGAGGACACGGTGGGGTTTCTGCTATGTGATGGCATGCAAAGTCTGTCTGTGGATCAAAACAGGAATGTTATCACTATGAAAATAATCAGGTCTGAAGGGCTAAAACCTGGAGAAAATGTGTATTTTCAGTCTTACAGAAGCCTTCTTTTATTGCTTTGGCATTTTCAAATTTGCATGAGGTTATCCAATAAACCAAATGCATTAAATAATGCATTGTTTATAGTGCAACGGTATCTAGGAGTTGTAGGACTCTACTGGGGTAGGTCCTGCACAAAAACAAAATAAAGAGACAGCTCTTAACCCTTGTACTCTGTCTCCCTGTGATTATCCACGTGCTAGACAAGACAATAACTAGCGACAATAGATGGGTATATCTATATTGTAAGCACATATCTAATATCTATATTGTAAGCACAGAGGCTTACAAAATCAAATTAGACAGGTGATAGATTCAAAAATAAACTTTATTTAAACCAAAATTGTTTAGCAGAAAACTAACTAGAAATGAGGCATCAACACTCCGACAACCACAGTAAACCACAGGTTCAGGATGGTGTACGAGGGATTAATACTGCACAGCTGGCTTTAGAAACGAGGATCCAAAATGTGCACAATCACTCACCTATGAGATGAGGGCTCTCAACCTCGAGGAGTTTCCTTGGGCGGTGTCCCAACCCAAGGGGAGAGTCCCCGACTGCAGACCCACTGCTCCGAGGAGGACCGGCTCCACTTGCCCTCTGGTGGGGCTCCATTTATACCCTAGTCGAATCTCATCTGTGGTCACTTCTAACTGGCTGAGGGCCTTGACTTTCTTACCCCTCACCCGAGGTGTATACGTGACCGTAATCACTGGCCCAAAGCGTGTGTGACGGTCAGCACTCGCCACCGTAAAGGCGCGAAAGTAAGGGCGAAAAAAGTGAGGATGCAGCAGTCTTAATGCCTCCGGTCTTTGCCAGGGCGGGTGCACCTGCCACAGGGAGTACAAAGAAAGACATAATGAGAAACTAGCCCTCAGCTTCTTGCCCAAAGTGGTGTGAAGCAAACCTAAGGTTAATGCAAGCGAGCCCTGCAGCTCTGTAATAGGTCTGATATTGCTTCCAATAAAGTAAAAATTGCTTGCAAGAAGGAACAAGCAGAGGAGAATCAAAGCAGAAATGAGAAGCGAAAAACTGAGAACAGCAAGATAAAAAAAAAAAAAAAACAAACCAGAAAACATAATACCCTGGATAGAAGAAGGAGAAAAAATAGAGATGGTAGTTTTATAATTTTTAAGGCTCAGGTGATGCTGTGACATGTGACACCAACTACTGGCAGAAAATTGCACACAAAAAAAATATTTTTGGTTTTGTTTCTAAAAAAGCAAATGCAAAAAAGGCAGAGGTCTTGTTCAGCGTGGGTGGTACAGCTGTTTTGCGGTGAATAAGACATATCTGCTGCAGTACAGATAAGTGAGGGCTCAGGGCTTGCGGCATGTCCCTCTGCTTTCGACATGGTACCACTTCCACCTGCACAAACTGGCATGCACTTGACAGGAGTGGGGAACAAATTTGGAGCCCTGGGGCCTGCTCTGCTCCATCGCTGCACCCTCCTCCCCTGACTAGCACTGTTGATTTTAACAGACAGGCTTTTTGTGCTTTCCTGCTGCATTTTGTGTTTATGACAACTTCAGTCAAAGCAAACCACCTTTGCCTCCTGTTAGTTATCTCATGTCATACAATGCAGGTGTGCCAATTCAGAGTATCACAAGACAACTCATTCTTGTAATTTTGCATTTAAAAGAAGTCAAAGCATCCCTATTCATGCGGATGATATCCAAAAATCTTATGTATTTGTGTGCTGATGTTCCAAAGACTGTTGTGGCACAATCTCAGAGCATTGGCATGTTTTAAGGCATCTCAAAATAGGTGCAAATTCCTTTTAAGCATCTTGGACATAGTGGTTTTGTTAATAATATTTTAGAAAATTACATCTGAAAATTATGGGAACATTTCCTTTTTTTCTAAGAAAAATGAATGAATACACACCGAATGGCTTGCTGCAAGTTTCTCAAACATATTCATAGCTGAAAGTCTCATGTTTAAAGATGAGATAGACTCAAGACAACTAACTCAGTGGCTTTATAGACTAAAAACATAAGAAGCATCTTCTGACACTCAATTTATTCTATTAAAGCCAACACCAAGTCAGTTAAGATTTTCTCTGAAGAGAAACTTTGGTCTCTTTGAAGAAAGAAAATGATCAGCTATTGAATAACAGAAATGAACAGCCTAGTGTTGTTATTTTCTTAGTTTAGCATCATTCAGAAAATAGGCAATTTTAAACCTGGTGGCATATGTTAGTGTGATTTCTTTAGGTTCCTACTGTGGGAAACAGTGGGAACAGAAAGAGGCTCCTTCAAAGAGCAATTCAAAACAGGAGTCTAAATTAGGCTCCTTAAAGTATTCTTAATATGTTTTATATGCATGCCTACTCATTCTTGCAGAATCGTAGGACTGGAGATGTGCCTCCGGGTCACTGAGCTCAGTCTGGGCTGCCGCAAACAGGCACTCTGCAGTCCTTCACTCTGCTCCACCCTAAGGGCACTCCCAGTTTTCCCCCTTCTCTGGGATAACCCAGCTGCTTCCAGGTTAGGAGCCACCTTCTGATTTCCAAACTGAATTTTGACCTGGCCAGTATGTGGCCATCTGCTGCTCTGCCAGCAGCCATTTGGCTTCAGGTTACACACGTCCTCGTCTCTGGTGTCACCTCCCCCAGTGCACTAATAGCCAGCGATGGTGTGTTCTGCATTTCATAATTGCCTGGATGCAAGGAGTGAATGGCAGAGCTGATAATAAACTTCTTTATCTCCTTTAAATGGAGACAACCAAAGTGCACTTGGAAAACCTGTGATTTGGATTGAAGTCTGATTGCATCTGTGTCTCAAAAGGGCTGAGGAACAGCCTCAGATAAAAAGCTTTTTAATTTCATAAGTAAAACAAGGTGAAAGAGAAAGAGTCCAAGACAGACTTCATTTTTTTGTGGCCCTGGTGTCGAAGGAGTACAAACCAATTAGAGACTGAAGTTGGTGATAAACAGGAAGGCAATTACAGAAAGTTTTCTTGGAGGTGTTACATTTTTTTCCTGCCAACCTTCAGGTTTGATGAAAAAATGGAACCTTTTGGGTTGGCAGCATTTCAGAAAAAGTGCTACAAACTGACAAGCTCTTGACACACTTTAAAATGCATCTGTTGTATAATCCACAAGGCAGCTTGTAGTAGCAAGTAAAGACATAAAAGAAAAAAAAAAAAAAGAAAAAAAGAAAAAGCATCCAGTGTTTGTTTTCAAAACTCAGGGTGGAAAAGCAATAATGAATATTTGACATATGCGCATGGCTCTTTGGTATGCACAGAGTTTAAATGGCATTTAGCTTTGAGGTCACACCACACAGCTGCATATGCATATTCACCCTGTGCAGCCCTGTTTTAAAACTAGGCAGGACTTCAGCTGAGTTATAGGTAGTAATCACAGAAAGGATGTCCACTAAGCACTTACAATTGCAAATATCCTTTGGTTTTTCATTCTTTCTCAAATAGCAGCATACCTGGTACAGTACTGGAAGGTTTCTTGTGGTCTGCAGGCAGCACTACATAGCAATAAACAGAGAAGCGTTGGTATTTGAGTGGGAGCTTACCTTGTTCAGTCTCCGTTTAGCAGTTGATAAAGCACAGGAACGATTTATGGGTGCCCTCAGTTCACCAGCTCCTACCAGGCAGTAATGGTCTACGGTGCATTGGAAATACCTTTCCACCTGCCAAGTAAACGTGCTCCACAGACCACAGCACCCCTTGCTGCACTGAACGTGTCTTTGTCACCAATTTCTGAGGGAGCTCACCCAGGCAGGGCAAGCACCATTAACAGCCTCCTGGATGATTCAGGCTCCCAGAAGTCACATGAGTGCATGCACAGAGGACCTGTGTGCTGTGACCAAACTTTGCATCACTGTGATTGAGGCAGTGCTCAACTCCGTGGCACAAAACCGATTTGGTTTTGCAACAGGCAGCAGAGCACCCCTCTGCTGGGATATGGGTTTGTGTTTGTAACTGTTTGTAACTGGCCAGTAACTTTTCAGTATCTTGAACATCCTTGGGTAGCTAAGATACTTCTATTGGTATTTCTTGGGAATATTGTTTCAGTTTTGTCTAAGGTTAATAAGCAATTTAAGAATATCATCCAGAGATCTGCCCCAAGGCTGGATAGTTATGAGTGGCAGATTATAGATATATGGGTTTATGTTGGGACATAAACCCCACCTCAGGACAGCACTGAATGGATGATCGTTTTGTCTGGAATAGGCAGACCCTTGTGCAAACCAGTGCTTTTAGCAAACTGCTGACTTGCACCTCAGAATACAAAAAAGTGCCAGAAGCCTGGGAGAAGTTGGTTAGATCACAAATTAATTAGTCCCATTATGGAGTGCAGTTCAGCACTCCAACAAATCCACTGCTGTGACTGCAGCAAAAGAGATGCTGCCGTTGCCTTCCTCCAGCTCCTGCCTGCCTCTCTCCTGCCTTACATTAGACCCAGCAACCATCTAGACACAGGTTCAGTGAGTGGTTCAGTGAACCAATGCAATGGAAAAATACTCCTTTTTTGGGATGGTGACCTGGTTTTGGCTGGGATAGAGTTAATTTTCTTCCTAGTAGCTGGTACAGTGCTGTG
>NW_008824539.1:75672-81755 GCF_000699105.1 Pygoscelis adeliae
GGCCAGAGGAAGAGGCAGAGCAGCACCATTCTTTGCATTGGCAGCCTGGAATTCCACCAGCTAAAGCAGAATAGCAAACTGCAAACAAACACCAGGCAAGGGAAATGAGTTATCATTTTAACTGTTCACCTATTTGAAAGTTGACTGGAAAGCCTAAACATAATGGATATTCTTGGAGGTTTTTTATTATTGTTTTATTTCAACATGATACAGCTGTATTGTTATCAGGATTTCTACTTTTCATGGCCATCCAATTTCCCACCTGACCCATGCATTGTAACATCAACATGCAGGACACTAGATTAATTTAACCTCTCTGTCTTCCCCCCCCTCCAGTTCTTAACAGTGAAAATAATAGTGTTTACCTATGGGGTTGTGCAGATAACTAATTATTTCAGGCTTGTAAAACCCTTTACCCTTTGAAGATTAACATGCTCATAGGTACCAAGCGCTCAGACAGAAAAGCTGTTTGTATATGCGATGTGATGCTTCTGAAAAATGGCATTTCCCTTCAGTGAAGGCAACTCTGAGAAGGTCACTTTGATTTTATGATCTTCTTCACCTTCTTTTATTGGATCACAAGGCTGGAGGGCTTTCCAAGAGGTCACCATCCACTCAGTACCAGCTTATGTCTTCCAGTACAGGCTGGATGTGCTCTGGGGAGATGTTTCTGGACTCTCAGCAGCTCATCCATATCTTTCTGGGAGTGGCTACACCAAACTGGACCCAATCATCCAGCTGACACCTCCTTGATTCCTTGATGCTGTAATATTCTACAGATTTAAATACCTGAAAGAAAGAAGATTTTAAAGTCAAGTTTCTCCATATTAAAACTTACTGAGCTCCTGGCAGTTTTGAAGATAATGGGATTTCATGTTGCTTCTAATTACAGCAATATTTCCTGTTATTCCACCCTAATTGGAACATTAGCTGCATATTTTAATAGCATCTTAATCAACACGGAATTAACACTGTTATTTTAATAGTCATTACAATAACCAAAGTAATAGTTTCCAGGAAGCGTCCACCCAAATTTCCTAACTTTCTAAATAGGGGTGCAAATTCAACACCATTTAAAGTAAGACATGTTTTTCCAGGAACAAGGGATTTATATTTGTGCACACACACAGGCTATGCAGTCAAGTATTCTGTGTATCATCTTTCAGAAAAAGTTGGCAGAAAAAATAAGTCATCAGTGGACAAAAGCCAGGCAAACTAACTGAAAGGTGATATTTATATTTGACTTATGGGATCAGATTCCACTATGAATTCCAACCTTGCAGTGTGCTCTAGGAAAAAGCCAGCCTCCACCGACATCCTTTTAAAATTTGTGTGCTTCAGCAGCAATCGCAGTAAACAGTTTCTTTCCCCCTAGCTCCAGCTGTTCCCGGCCCTGTGCTTCAGCAAGATGGTCTTCCAGGTGGACCAACACAACTGGTTTGGAGACATGCTAAGACACATCTCGGTGAACTGATTTGAGTTAAAGTTATCTTCCCATTCTCCTTTCTCCTCTGCTTTTTTTGCAGGTTTTTTATTCAGCTGTATCATTTTCCCAGTGCATTTTACTGTGCTGCACCACAGACAGGTGGATAGGTGTGTTAGCATATCTGGGAGGAATGATGCTCTCGGTCATTAAATGATCCCCAGATCATTAAAACACAGGCTCAGACTGTGCTTAAATCGCACCCTGTTATTTATTATTGCTATGATTATTATTATTTAGGCTTTGGACAGCAGTACCACTTTAGAAAGCTACCTTTTTGACCATTAGAGACAATAAAGAAAATCATAAAATAACACTGAAAGAATTTGAGGAAATACACTCGTTGTTTCTAAAAAGAATAATTTAAATAGAATTCTTCCACATTACTTTTGCTTGTTTTATTATTAATTCCTGCGTTGGAATAAATCATGAACTCTCAAAAAAAAAACCCAAAACCAACTTTCTGAAAAAACAGTAGTTCTTTCCAAGACAGCTACAAGCTTCAGTTGTGAATTTAGATCTCCTAGGCAAAGTGCTGTACATTGAGCTGTACATACACACTTGAGAAACCATCCTGCTCGTCTGTTCACGAAATTAATTCCCATAATTGCTAGAAACTGTTTGAATTGTTCCATATAGCAAGTGTCTTCTCTTAAAAAAAAACAAGTTTATAGGTGCAACAAACGAATCCATACTAGCCTCCTCCCTCCTAAAAACCTCCAGAAGCAAGGCTCTGCAGTTTCACTGTGAAGTAAACAGGATGAGCGCAGTCATGCATAAAAGCATATAGTGCTAAGATGGATTAAGTACCCTGCAGTAAAAAAATGGTCAAATTTTATAGTGAGATAATGATCACGCATGAATTAATGCTCTGAAAAATACATCTCTGAGTACAGCTTTCCATTTTTTAAAGGCATGTATTTAGGACATTGCTCTTGCAGAGAGCCATCTGCAGAACAGCAACAACTGTCTCAGTAAGGAGTTAATTTCAGAGCCTACACAGGACCATAAAAATGCTCATATTCTTGCACCTTTCCAAAACAGGCAAAAGCAAAGGCAGTCCTCAGTTATGTTTAGGTTCTGTATTTTTCAAAATTAGTTCCATTATACTGTGCTAACAGCTTCAGCAGCAGTAGGGGTGATGATACACCAATAAAAGTGCAGCAGGGTTTGTAAGGAGATATCATTTTTTTATTAGACAGATACAGCTGAAATAACTGGATAGCTTTTGTGCACAAGGATCCTTTTTTCAGTTCAGTTTTCCTTAAAATTAGCTTTTTGTGAAGCACTCCAGGCATGTAATCTTTGTGTTCTCTCCTTTAAAGTTGTGGCTCATTACCACTCGGGTCATGGTTAGCTCCCAGACTGGGGAACTGACCTGACTGAATAACAACCACCCCTGGAGTTTTTACTCCCGAAATTATTTGCAGCCAGATCATTTCCTCATATCACTTCACTGTAGTCACACAACACTTCTACTTGTACAGGTCAAATTGACCAGGATTGGGACAGGCTAGAAATAAACGCTTTACTTGGCATTATTTGCCAAAATTCTAATTATAAACATTCAACAGCTATCTTCACATCTGTTGTCACCGAAGGAAAGTCTCCGTTTTTCCCCATGCAATTGCTGCTGGCTGTGCTGATCCCTGGACTAGCTCTGGTGAGCACTGGATCCTTTGCTGAGCTGGCTCAACTCACAAACCCAGCAGAAAGCAGTTCACCTTCTGGAGGATTTTGAGCGTTTTATTTTTGAGGGTTTTTGCCTCCCCGAGATAGCGACTTCAATTACCTTACAAAAGAGACCAGTGCATACTATAGCTATCAGGAGGTTACGAGCCCAACCACTCCCCTTGGGGACAACAAACCACCACATTGACTTGGCTCCTCCTTGTATGACTTTGCCCTCAGTCTGAGGGGTTTTGTAAAACACTGATAAAACACAGTGTAGGGAGGTCTTATAAGAGATTTGATAACATTTTGGCTTCAAGAGAGCAGGTAACAGCTTACCTCAGCCTAACAATAAAAGACAAGTCTGTCACCAAACACAGCAGATGTCCCACGTGTCTCACACACATACTGGTACTAATTTAAGGCTGTATTTCACGGACAAACCCAGGTATGTCAGTGCTTGTGAGCTGGGAGGTTTTTTTCCATGGAAGTAATTAACTCAGAATTACTATTGGAGACAAGGCACAGGGAGTTTTTACCTTGCTCAAACAGGCAAAATAAACTACAGCTCAAGAGCAGGATTGGAGCGAACTCAGCAGGCCAGACTGAACTTAAACCACCTCTGCCTGGTCTCAGCGACGATTTTACGTCTCCATTATGTAAAATATGCCTTATTTGCAATAATCTGTTGTGACTCCAAGGCAATTAAAGAGAAACCCCTATGTTTTTGTGCAGTGACAGCCTGCAGTGGCTACAAACTGAAACTGAAAATTGAGGTTCAAAGCACAGTACAAATGCAGAGAGGCAGGATCACCCAACCAGCATCATGGGGACGAGATGAAGATACCACGGACCTTTTCTGCTTCTGCTTATAAAACGTGAAGAACTGTAACAGAGACATTTTCCTAAGGTCACTGGGAACTTTTGGGTTGCTTTCGGAAAGTGTGGAGCCAAAAAAAAAAATCTCGTTGGTAAAGAAAGGAGACAGGATGGTGCTGTGTAGCCACACGTCATTAGACAGGCTTGATCAGGAATGGCAAGGCACATGCACTCATATGGCAAGTCCAGCAAAATGTAGCTGCCTTTAGGAAAAAAAACCTAGAGCTCTTTTTTTTTAATGCCCATAATGACACTATTGGCCAACGCAGTCGGCGCTGTGAACTGAAACAGCATTTATTTTCTTGTCTGTAACATGGAGGAAATTCTGCTTTTCCTACCATGTCAGTGCTTTAGGATCCTTAAAAGACTGTCCCAAAACAAGTGCAATATGTTTTTATCTCTTTGTCAGCCTGAGTAAAAGCATCTATTAGCTGGTTGTTCTAAGAATCAGCAACAAAATGACAAATTAATCCTTCCCCAAAAGGTTGAGAAGATGGCGTAAAAGCAAAGTGATAGTCATAAAATAACGTACTACTTAAAGCAGTTAAAATTTACTGATGTAATTCCTAATCTCCTGATTTAAATTAATAAAAAAAAATAGGACACTTCTAGTTTAAACCTAGTTTAGCTCATAAGTGAGTTAGTTAAAGCTGAACTGTTCAAATCAGTAATAAGACTACATGGAGATTTATACCGGTTTAACAAAATTGTTTTAAATCTATAACCATTGTTAAGCTAGTGCATAATTTTCATAGCCAACATAGAACTATACGCATTTATTGCTCCTTGGAAAGGGGACATTTTTTATATAACTTTTTTTAAATGAGGGTATATTTACTCATTAGTAAGCGTTTTAGCCTTCTTGATTGCATATATAACTTTGGGGATGTGAAAGCGTGCACATTTTTAATCTGGAGGGACAGTGAAACAAGCACCACTTCCCTGCACACTCAGCCATGCACTGGGCTGCACTCAGAGGCTCATGGCTCTGTGGAGACGCCTCCACCCTTCGACAACACCCGTCCTCTGCAAACAGTCTGTCTGGTTGCTGGACGCGCAAGCTTTTGCATGTCACTTCCACCTTCAGGGGGAATGTTCTGCACTTTTTGCTGATCGCTGATGTGTACAGGGGCTCAAAGGGGGCACAGGTTTTTGGGGTCCACACCCCATGGAGGACCGGTGCTGTGTGGTTTCGCGGTCACGACGCATGGCTGCTGCGGAAACTCTGAGTCACTTTGTGTCGCTAAAACCCGTGGTGGACAAGAGGCCTCGTCTGCCACAGCTGCAAGGCGCTCGCCTGAAGTAACACCAGGGACCAAACCCGCTGGCCTGCCCCTCTCTGCAGGGGACTTCTCCAAGTGCAGAGGCCTGGGGCTGGGTAGCAGGGCAGGGGCTCTGGGCAGGAGGCTGCCCTTTGGGGGGAAGTATGCCCTTTGGGGAGGTAGATGGGCTTTGGGGAAGAGGATGCCCTTTGGGGAGGTAGAAGGGCTTTGGGGAAGACGATGCCCTTTGGGGTGGAGGATTCCCTTTGGAGTGAAGGATATCTGTTGGGGTGAGGGATGCCTTTCGGTGAGGAAGATGGCCTTTGGGGAGGAGGGTGCCCTTTGCAGGAGAGGATGCCCTTTGGGGAGGACGACACCCTTTGGGGAGGAGGCACTTCGGGGAAGAGGGTACCGTTTGGGGAGAAGGACCCCCTTTGGCAATGACACCTCTTGGGGTGGGGAATGCCTTTCAGTGAGAAGGTTGCCCTTTGGGGAGGTGTGTCCCCTTTGCAGGAGAGGATGACCTTTGGGAAGGACACCCTTTGGGGATGAGGACACCCTTTAGGGGCAAAGACACCCTTTAGGGATGAGGACACCCTTTGGGGAAGAGGACACCCTCGCGAGCTGGGTGAGGGCCCATGTCCTTTCACGGCCCTCAGGGGGGACACAGCATGCCCCACCTCTGCCGGAGCTGGGACATACAGACAGACGGACACACCCCGGCCTCCCCCCCGCCCCCCACGACCCACAGCCCGGCTCGGGCCCCGCAGCGGGGGTAGGCGCGGAGG
>NW_008824539.1:82143-82551 GCF_000699105.1 Pygoscelis adeliae
CCGGCGAGAAGAGCGGGGCGGGCGGGGATCGGCCGCTCCGTGCCGTGAGGCCCTAAAACCGAAACCGGCGGCGGGGAAGCGGGTGCCTGTCTCGGTTGTAGGGTGTCTCCGCACCTGCGGGCCGGACCCGCGCTGCCGGCTTTCCTGCGGAGCTCCCAGCCGGGCTTAGAGCAGGAAAAGGTTAATTGGGATTAAGCAGCGTGAAACACTCGCGTTAGTCTGGCTCCGGGTGACCGCTGCGGGCAGCACTGTTACTCTTCTACTTGAGTTTTTGGGGGTTTTGTTTGTTTGTTTTGATTTGGACTCAACTAGACCTCTCCGTGAGCACCACTGCCTCGTGCCCGTTTGCTTCTTCCTTCCTTCCTCCCTCACAGCCCGCCAGATACCTTCCTGAAAGTGGCTGGTCCC
>NW_008824539.1:82566-95243 GCF_000699105.1 Pygoscelis adeliae
TTGCTCCTTCCTTCCTTCCTCCCTCCCCCACAGCCCGCCAGATACCTTCCTGAAAGTGGCTGCCCCCAGCCGCAAAGCGTGGCGGTGCTTCTGGGTGACACCTAGCCAGCTCCTGGGAGGCCACCGGCTGTGAGAGCTTGCTGCCTAGGGAGCCTGACAGCATCAGGAAAAATAGAAACAGCACTTCCCTTGAGGGGATAGTAGTGGGGAGTTATTATTTAATTACTGTATGTCAGTATTATTTAAAAAACAGTAGATACTTCACATTTTTCTAAATCATTTGCTTTTTGATCAGATGAGGCAAGTGGCAGTAGGAGCAGTGGGAGGTGAGTGGTGGAGGGAGTCAGAGCGCTGGTGTGAAGGAGCGTGGGGTGGCCGATACCTCATCCCAGATGTTTTAGGGGAAGATTTGTCATTGCAGACACAGTGCCTGAGTGACACAGCATCAGAGTCCTGTGTAGCTGTATAGCAAGTTATGTTTAAATAAGCTGGTGTTTCCCAGTAACAGCTGCTTGGTGCTGCTAATTAAATGTGCAAATACTGTCTAGCAGTGGAAAAAATGAGCATGTAGACCCACTGACAGATAAGTGAAGTCCTTGAAGTGTGCTTGCTTGATGCCTTTTTGCAGAAGACTGTATTCAACAAGTATGTTTTAGCATCTTTTGGAATAAAACAAATGTTACAACATTCTTTGTACTATTTTTAATTTTTATCTCTTCAACGCAATAATCATGCAATAATGTTTGTATTTTTTGCAGGGCCTGTGGAAAGAAAGGTGCTTGTGAATCTTCAGAAGTTAGATGTGGCTCAGGATAGTCTGGGAAACTATGGTTTCTTCACTTTGATTTACAATCAAGGCTTTGAAATTGTGATAAATGACTACAAGTGGTTTGCATTTTTTAAGGTGAGTTAACTTGGTGCGTTCTGCATCCCTGACTGTTGCTAAAATGGCCTGTAGTTAGGCTTCTCTTTAGTCCCTGAGTGCCACGGTGGGGCACTTGGGACACTTGGTTATCTTTGGCTCTAAGGTTTTCATGGATTGCCAGATAAAAGACTTCTTTTTAACATAAGGAAACAGTTAGCAGTGGCTGGATAGGGAGTAGAGGGAGGGAAGAGGTATTTAGATTCCACACTGGGCATTATCTGAAAAATCTGTTCAATGTGCTGCTGCTTTCCCTTCTGGGCATGCTTAAAGCAGTTGAAGGCCTTCACTAAGCTAACTCTCCCGGTGGCCTGGAAATTTTTTTTTTTTTTCCAGTTTTCTTGCTGACACCTTGGACCCAAGTGAAATAGCAAACATCATTGCTTTTATCTCCTTAAAGATGTTCTCAAATGCATGAAAACTTTAGAAAGGCCACCTGCTCTCCTTGCTGGAGGATTTCTAGGATATTTAAATTTTATTCCAGAATACTACTTTAACATCTAAGGAACCTTCCTGCTGCTTATAATTGTTCTTTCGGAATAATACTGTTACCTGCAGTCCCTGTTAATGACTTAAGGTCAAGCTGAAAACAGTGGTGGTAGGCGGGGATAGACAGAAGACCCACTTGCTAAGGAGCACTCTGCTGCTGTCCTGATGAGTGGCACTATGAATCTGGAGGGTGGCTGTAAGTAATCTCTGCAGGATGACTTTGCTACCTGGGAGACAGATGTTTTGTACAGCAAGACTGTTCAGGTGGTTAGTGCAGCCCTCGGCAGGAGCAGTGAACATGTTTCTTGGTTGTTTCAGAAAGCATGATGTTGTGTCTGGCTTCAGATGAGCCCGATAGTAAACACCCAGGCCTTGTCCAAGCATAAAATCTCTGAACATTGGCTAGTAGTAAGGAGGGTGAAGAAATGACTTTTGCTTTAAATTGTCTTTCTGGGAACCATTGTAGATAGTTTATTTCACAGCAGCTGTTTTTGAGTCAGTGTTTTCAGATACTAACAAAAGTGAGTGATCCAGTCTTGCAGGAGAACTGTAGTCCTTACTGAATAGAAATGATGTATGAGGCTCCGATTTAACTGCAGCTTCCTCCTTGCTGATTGGAGCTCGCTTAAGTTAAGGGAAAAGGCTGTGTAGGTTGTTTTACAAGACTGATGGTGAAGTTGTTTACATGCTCTTTGTCATGATTTAACCCTAGCTGACAACTAAGCCCCACACAGCCACTTGCTCACTCGACGCCGGTGGGATGGGGGAGAGAATTGGAAGGGTAAAAGTGAGAAAACTCATGGGTTGACATCAAGACGGTTTAATAGGTAAAGCAAAAGCTGCATACTCAAGCAAAGCAAAATAAGGAATTCATTCACTACTTGCCACCAGCAGGCAGATGTTTAGCAGTTTCCAGGAAAGCAGGGCTTCATCAAGCATAACTTAGGAAGGCAGACACCATAATTCTGAATGTCCCCCTTTTCTCCTTCTTTCCCCAGCTTTGCTGAGGATGATGTTGTATGGTGTGGAATATCCCTTTGGTCAGTTGGGGTCAGCTGTCCCGGCTGTGTCCCCTCCCAATTTCTTGTGCACCCCCAGCCTACTCGCTGGTGGCGCTGTCTGAGGAGCAGACAAGGCCTTGATGGTGTGTAGGCACTGCTCAGCAATAACTAAAACATCCCTGTGTTATCAATGCTGTTTTCATCACAAGTCCAAAATGTGGCACTGTGTGCGCCACTATAAATAAAATTAACTATCTGCCAAGATTAGTGTACTCTTATAACTGTAAATTTTTAAAACAAGAATGCTTCTGCATAAGACAGCGTCTTCTCCTTGAGCAAAAGCAAAGTGTGAGAAAGAAATACCTGATACACAAATGAGAGAATGTCAAAGGTAGTGACATCAAATTGCCATGATGTGCACTCCTCGTAGGCTTGGCAGGTAATACAGCAAAAACTACGGACACTGAAGGGCATTCTAACTAGGCAGAATTACTCTGAAACTTCTCAGGCAGGGACACGTCTGCGAGCTTCCCGACAGTGGGAGGGCCTGCCTCAAATGTGGCAGGAATTGCTGTCTCCCTGAGGACAGTGGAGCACTATGTTATAGTATTGTCCATGAAATCAGGCTTGAGGTGTCATCTCTGGCAGGTGGAATTCAGCAGTCATTGCTGGCCTTGGTGGACTCATCTGAGGAGAAACGTAGTTGAACTAGTGAACTGGGAATCCTTAGGCTGATATTTTACACTGAAATGTACAAGTTGCTTTACAAGCCAGCATGGTGAGCAGTTGAAACAAGTGTTGATTATCAAACTAATTCTTGAATGTGAGGAATTTAATCATAGAAACAGTGAGTGGCCTGCTCTGGAATGTAAATGGAGCTGTGAGGCACCAACTTGAAGACAGTTGAGAGTCACTGAAGGCTCTCCTGCTGCTATCTATGCCTTGTGAAATATATCCCTGGAAGATGAACACTGAGTCAAGTGACTGATAAGCGCTGATCTCGTGTATTCCTCTATGCTTATGAAAATGTAAATGCATTGATTTGCAAGATTAGTCTTAAGCAATATACCAAAACTGTGTTATAGAATAATTTAGGCTGGAAGGAACTTCTGGAGTTCATTTGATCCAACTTGCTGCTCAAAACAAAATAAGTCAAATATACCCGTGAGCAGTAGCGATGCACAATAGCTTGCATTTCATGGTCATGAATGTGTCTTAGCCCTTTGTAGGTAAATGGATTAGTTGATAGTTCTGTAGTTGTTTTTGGTATTGAGAAATAGTAAGCTTGTTTGGCTCATTGTTCAGTAGTAGGGATTCCATCAGCAAGACATGCTTAAATTAAAGGCTTATTTCCTTAAGTATTATAGAGAGGATTGGAGCCCAATTCAGTTACCCTCTCTGTAATTTTGCTGATGTAACAGAAACAACAGATTACCAAGGTGAAAGTATAATGGCAGAGAAGTATGAGGAAGTACCACAGCACTTAGTATATGCATTTTTTTGCTGCAGACAACTAGCTGACTTTGTTAGGCAACAGCTTGCAATACTGTCTATCTGCAAAACTGTTACTTCACAGTTGTCAGTGGGGACCTGGAGGGAAGAATGGTTCCTTACGAACTGCTTGACCTTGTGACATATTTAGATATGCGTATCTGTTTACTTTTAATCCAGTAAATGTTGCATTACATATGAAATAGAAATACAAAATACCTAGTTCTGGTATAAACTGAAAATGTGGTTAGTTCTACCAAATGCAGCTAACGCTCTTGTAGGACCTATTCCATCATCTTCTACTGTAAAGCTTCTAGGGGACAAGTAATATACTCTGCTCAATGCATGCTTCAGAGGTTTTTGAAGAATGATTACCTATTGTTTAAAATACTATTACCATTTGCAACTGAAAGTAACGTAAACATAGCAGACTTCATTTGCTTAGTGTTGATCATAATCTAGAAGCCCTTGGAGTAAAATACGGTAAACTAGAATGCTAATTGACGAGGGCCTTCCTCCCTGGAAATGCAGCAAAAGGAAAGCATAAAAGCAATCTCTTAGAATATTGCTTAGCTTTAATTGCTATTAGAATATGGAAAGTTCCAAAGTCCCTTTGGAATTCATGGAAAGGAAGAATTATCTTTGCTGGCAATCTCTTGTTTTACAGCAAGAAGGTACAGAACTAATATGTTTAATACGGAGTAATTTGCTATTGTTTTTACTACTTGGTAAAATTGCTTAGTTTCACTTTGAAATAACCTTCCAACGTGAACACTGTTCTGGGGTTACAGCTTGATTCTGGAATGACTTTTTGGTTCAAAGAGCAGTTTGTGGTGGTGGTTTCCAGAAGAAAGATTTCATGCTGATGAGTTGTTTCAGAAGAGCAAAATCGTTACTCCCCACTTTCAAAATACTGATTTTTATTTCAGTTGTTATAATGTAATAATTGGGCAGAAAATAAAACTGAAGTTGGTCTCATACCGTGCTTAAAGAGTTCTGATCTTCTGAAAATGCTTACAGGTATCGGAGCAGCTATAACACAGAAAGCCTTGCACGTCTCTTTCCATGGCTGTGGGTTTGAGCTTGTCAGGAAAGTATTCATTGCTTAAGGGCCGCTCATAAATTTCAAGTTCTGTTTTTGTTGCACTAAAGCTAAATTATGTGGCTAAAACCTCATCATGGCGACAGGACAGATAAAGCATCCCGATTTACCTATTATGATCCTTTAACACTTTCCTCATAGTCTGCCGTTGAACAGAGAGGATGGAGTTTCTAGGCTAAATGAACAACAGTATTTGAGCCAATACAGCAGTTCATGCGTTTCAAGCATAGAAATGCAACTGCTGCTAACTGAACTTGCAGGGTATTTTTGCTTAATGTTAAAGAATGACGCTATTAATTACTAACAAGAATGCTGTGGGCTTGTCTAAATGGTGGCTTTAACAGAGCTACTGTAATGTGTGAATCTAGACACAGCCTGTTTGATGATGCATGTTTCAGTGAGTTTTTAATAGCCTTTTGTTCCTCTGGCTTACGAAACAGACACCCACTAAAACTTTAGTAGGGTCTCACTGCCTTTACAAGTTATTTGTTCTTTTACCTGGGACTGTGGGGAAATGACTTTCTACACCAAAGGAGCAGATTCAGTGAGCTTATCAATGTATTTTTTCCGCAGTTTGCTTTAATAGCTTAAGTAAATAAGCTCTAACGGTGTTTTATTTCTAACTATTGTTGCACATAGACTTGTCCCTCAAGGCTTGCCAAGTTAAATGCAGCATCCTACTCCGTTCTTGTATTCTGCTTCTCGCAAGTCATAGTTACTCTGCCTGGTATTTTTTTGCAGCACAAAAGAACTTCTTTGTTTATGGGAATGCTCTTGTTTCTTAATGTGTGCTGCTGAAACATCCATATACTGAGCTTGGACGTGAAGTTAGTGTGCTGACTCTTGGCAGAAGCTTGAGCATGTGCTTCTGCTGGATGATATATAAGGATTCTGTAGGGCTATGCAAGATATAAGGCTCTAAAGACTCCCTCCCCCCAGCCCATGGGATGGCAAAAGAAATAGGAACAACATAACATAAAAAGCTAGAGTGAGGCTGAAAGGAAAGCTGAGGCTAACTTGTTTCAATTATTTGAGATCTTTGTAGTATTTATTTAGCATTAAGACTACCACTTTGAAGGGAGACAGGCTCATAAGATTCTCACTGTCTCTTAAGCTAAGCGGTACTACCTCTGGTTTTTGCTAGAGGACATCTCAAAAGTCAGAAGTCTGGCATTTTTTCATATTAAAACATTAGCACTACTTCATCAAAAAGAAAGAAATAGATTACAGAATTTTCCACTACTCAAGTTACTAATCTTTTCCAGACTGACTTGGTGACATCTTTGTCACATCTTTTCCTCTCTTCCCCAACGCCCCCAAATCTGGTTAAAACCAAGGACTTCCGTTCTGAAATAACCAGCCTAGACAAGTGACAGTAGTTAATGTTTAAATTTCAGAATGTTAAAAAAAAAAAAAATCTGAATGCGTTTTATTCCATGTTGCTAAAATAGAAGTGCTAGAGTTGCTAATGCTATTTAATCATGCTGCAAATCAATTGAAAATTAATTTCTAACCTATCTTAGTTGGGCTTATTTACCTGGCAGTGTGCAACTGCTGCTTCCCTAAAGTGTAAATCTGAATTGAAGAATTTCTTTCCTAGAGGAAAGAAAATGCATCTGTAGTTGATATTTGCTATTTTATTATATTGTGTAGCAAGATGCAGTGATTTGTTCTGATAATATCTTCTGTATTTTTGTACAGTAGGGCATCTGCAAGTCTGAATCCTGTTTTAATTAAGAATGTGCTTCCCGTATTAAAATGCATAGGCCCACTTGTAAATTTGATGACAAATAAGCAGTAAATCTTTCCATCAGGCTTAATGTATAGGGTGGTCCTGCCTCCTGGAACTCGAGTCGGCTTATCGTCTGAACATTGCTTAGATTGAGAACAACAGATGTAAAAGAGGATGGGATGGCAGCCTGTGTATGTAGCACTGCTGAATCCCTGTTAAAATGTTGTGTCCAATAAGGGCTCCATCCTTTCCTACTTTTCTCTTAGATTAAAAAATCTAAAGAAAGCTTTAAGCAATTACATCTTTTTTTACCAGGAGTAGAATTGAACATGCAATTAGATTATGTCATGATGACCAACACAGGAAAGACTTTACTAAAAGTATACTGTACCAAAGAGCTTAACCTAGGTTTAGGTATCTAATAGCAAGCCTTGAAATTTAGGTACATGAAGCCTCTTAAGGTTAATTTTGGGGCTTGGCTAAATTCTGGCATTAGGCAAAGTCACATGAGTTGTCAGACTTGAGAAAAATATGCATTTGAAATAGAATTAAAGCTTAATGTTTTCAAACCTCAGAATTTGAACTGTGAATATAGTTCGGGTGCCTTTCTACAGGACTTGTTGCAGATCTGGCAGATCCCTGGATGTAGTTTACTTAATGCTGCAGATGTGAGCATTGGCTGATGAAATTATCACATGTGGCATGGCTGCAGTGGTCTTCTATTAACTTAAAAATAGAAACCATCTTCTTAAGTCAGGAGAGGAAATGCATGCAGCAGTTGTCCAGCAGTTGCTGGTGGTCACAGCTGTGTGGCTGTTGTCCTCCATGAAGGATCTTGTTCTTTGATGGGTTCCACAGATGTGCTGGGTACTGTGCTGGCAGCTTCAGTTGAGTCTGGCACTGTAATTTGCATCCATCTGAGTCAGCGGTTGTTCATGCAGTGGTGCCACGCTGAACTAGTGCAGCTGAAGTTAGTCACAGCCCTGTATGACTGTTGTTTGGGCAGGCATACTCATAGTAGGTCTTCTGAAACTGATACAGTCAGATTTGCTAGATGTAATCTGTCAGAGCCCTTCTCTGGTCACAATAAGAAATGCTGCATGTGGTTTTAGCAATGAAAAACTGATTTGACAGTGTATCTTCTGGTAGTAAGCAGTGGGTGTCATTGTCATGGCACCGATGATTTTGCTATCCCATTGTAGTTCCTCTAACACGTGACCCATTGGGGACTTAACTAGGTTGTAGAAATTAAGCATAAGTATTGGGTTTTTTAAAGGTTTCTCAGCCACTTCTCTGCATCAGTGGCTCTCAATTAGAAAGGGGGGGGAGGGGGAAGTAAACTGGGACCTTATGGGTATATTTCCATTTCCTAGCTGCAAATGGCTCTTGGAGTTCAAATTCCCTTTATCCAGATGCCATTAATAGGCTATAGTCTCAAAGTCTCCATGTCCCCTTTTTAAAGCCAATTCAGCAGTAGTATATTAACTGCCAGTCTACAAAAAGATAGTTGCAGAGGACTTGAATTACTTAATTTTAGGCTTCCACACAGACTGTCTGAAATGTTTTTTTGGGTGTGGTGGGGGTTTTTTTTTGTCTCTTGTCTATCTTGAAACATTGCCACTGACTGTACCCTCACCCCCTTCCCAGTTTTGTTGGTATGTTTGAACTGGAAGAACAGCATAAGAAACTTGCTGAATTCACTTCCCTGAAAAATAAGTTGCACAAATGGTGTGAATACTGTTCTGGTTATCTACATCTTGAAAAAAGCCATAAATTTAATCTCCAAAAAAAGGAGAGGGATTTCTAGGGAAAACAAACAACAAAAAGCAAGGCAAGCTGTCATTTTAATTTGCTAGTTAGCAGATAACGCATTACCTTTCCTCTGTGAAGATAAGTCCCAAATCTGTTCCACTTGTTATGAATTAATATAATTCTCCATGCTAGGCAGCACCTGCATTTGAATGTTGCAGGAAGCAGGCCTTTTCATTGAGTATTCTTCAAGTATTCAGATGGAAGGCCTGTACTTATCAAGAATGGTTGTGCTTGGTCTTGTTTTAATCTATGGCAGCTTTTAGATAGACGAGACAAGTAGGTATTAATTTATACTATCATGTAGAGCCAAATAAAGCGCTCTCACAGTAACTTATTGATGTAAATTCAATAACTTATTGCTTTTGATAGTGTCTGGATTTCTAGAAATGCTGTTCTGAAGAGGGTGTTTCTCAAAAGCCATCTCTGGACCTTGCCCTTGGTATTTGGCCAAGTGTGGTTATTTCCCATATTGCACAATCTTGCACAATAAGGTAGGATGAACAAGGTAACAGCTCAGCCTTCTACTGCCCCCATCCTGCTGTGGTCAGCAAACATGCTTACCTTGCTAGACAACCAAAGGTGTAGATGTGATGCCTTTGAACTGGGGACAAAGCAAATTCCCATTGTTATAAAACAGTCAGAGGATTAACCTCTAATTTTATCCCTCTGATTGAGAGACTTAATTATTTCACTCTGTGTTCTCCTTCAGATTGCCCACAGAGCCTTCACATTGTCACAAACCTCCCAGTCTCTTTATTTACTTTATTTTTCCTCCTGAGGCATTTCCATCACAGTCAGCCGCCACCTTCTTCAGTGAAGAGGTTGAGCAAGCATTTTGTTGAAACATAGCTACAAAATCCCTGTACCATTGTACATGTGCAATTCAAATGGGATGTGATTCAATAAAGTATTCTTGGACTAGGAAACTTGGATTCCATTTAAGTGATTTGCGTGATTAGAAGAGTCAAGTTAAAACTTTTGTTGCATGGGGTTTTCAGGCTCCCGTGTAACTTAATACAAAACAGACTTTAATCTTAAGAGATGAGTAAAGATCCATTCACACACACCCCACCCCCCACCCCAGGACATTCTGCTGTCAAAGAATTGCTAATCCAGGAAACTTAACGCGGCTGGGCCAAGTGTTAGTGCTAACTGTTATATGAAGACATTTTACTGAATAGATAAACTTATTACTCCTCTTCAGTGGTAAAATGAAGACTTGTGTGGCTGAATAAGGAAGTATTAGGACTTGGGACTTCAGGCTTTAGTAACACTCCCCTCACCGCCAACTCCAAATGAGTTGCTCTCAATGGATCATCATTTCTTACTGTCTCATTTTGATAGTTCAGGTGAAATTGTTTCTTGATGCTATTCTACTACAGCTCAAACTTAAAGCAGTTGCAGGAAGTCTCATCTTTGGTTCTGACTTCTAAAACAGAAATGCTATAGTACAGTTCTCCCTGAGAGGTTACTGGGTGAGAAACTTGCCATCCTCCCTGTGTTTACTTTTCAGGCTGCCATGAGTCTTAGCTTCTCAAACTTTTGCAGCAGTCCAGGGTTAGTTTGACTAGTCACATATTTGGTGCAAGAAACCACAGGGCCTTGAAGAGAAGGATAGGTACTAAGAGGTCTTTTACATTTTGCTTCAAGTAACTTGAACCCAAACAATTAGCACCTGTTAGTTGATACTGATACTAATGCATGCTTTGTTGCTAGAAGTGCAAGTCATAACCTGTTTGTCTTCCTCTAGCAATTTGATAAAGATCAGTTTCTTTCATCTGCTTAACCTTTTCTTGATGCTTCTTTGTCTTGAAATCAAACATGATGCTGGTTGATCTGGAATATGCATTTGGCCACTTCCTCTGAAACACAGGTAAAAAGCAGCTGGGTAGGTAGGGACTACTGCTATGCTAACAAATGCATCTACTCAACACAAGCATAACCTCTTCACATTACAGTACAAAAAGGAAGGCCAGAATGTAACCAGCTACTGTAATGAGACTCTACCAGGATGGGTGCATGATGTACTTGGCCACAATTGGGCTTGTTTCAGCGGACAGAAGACTTCTTCATCTCCCTCAGATGTCCACATAAATGAGCTACCTCTCCAGAAGCCCAGGGGAAGGTAAGCAACAGATAAGTGACCTTTTACTGGAATAAAATGTTTGGTAACTGTGCTTCAGGTTTCGGTTAAAACCATATGGACCAATTCTGTGACTGAGGGCAAAGTTAATGCCAATGATAATGCTGGGAATAAACCTGAATACAGAAAGGCAGAGGAGGGTGTGCCTGTCACATCACACTTTCTCCTTCCGTCTGTGGTGAAGCCCAATTACAAAACTGGCAAGTCTAAAGAAGATGATTGTAGCCTTCTAGTTAGTGTCTCAAATTTCAGAAATCTTGCCTTGATCCAATAATTGCATGTTTCTTTATCAGTACCTACCTGAAGACATTTCCAGAGTTAGTCTTTTCCATGTTCAGTTTAGAGAACACATTTACTTTTAAATCCCAGTCCTTTTCTTACTGTTTTACTTGGTTGCTTTTGTTTGCAGACTTTCAAGTAGACGTTATGTGCACAACTTTGACTTTGTAAATGCTATCAATGCTCGACAGAAGTCCTGGAGAGCAACAAGATACAAGGAGTATGAGAACGTTGCCCTGGAAGAACTAACTAGAAGAGCTGGGGGTCTCTATTCCAGAGCTCCAAGGTACTAAGGCCTTTTGTTTTGCCATAAACCCCACTGCTTCAGAGAATCTGCTTGTATTTGTCCTGGCTTTTCCTAGCTGTGTTTTGGCTTGTAGTTCAGATGTTTAATCAAGTTTCAAGGCCTTCCAGCTCATTTTCACGGAGTGCCAACATATTTGTTCATTTGAATGATTATTCTGAGCATCTGTTGTCTCCAGTAGTTGAGACAAATAGGGTCATCTACCCTTTAATCTTGCCCAGTAACTTGCTGCTGAATTCATTTGTGCAGGGAAGAAGTGGGGACAGTCAGTTGTCATCTCACTCCTGCCTACCCATCAGCTGCTTGCCATAGTCACGAGTTTCTGCTTGACCATCTTCCTGGTTCTGCTAGTTCATACTTGCAATTAAAAAGCAATGAACCACATTCCGCTATTAAACATGAATAATAGAGATTTTCTGAGGGAATTCACTGGTTGCTTTGATAACTTGCCATGCCTGCAACCAGGGGCCTCTAACAAGAATAGGGTGTCTCAGTGAAGAAGCATGAAGTAGCCCCAGGAGTGCCTTCAGGGTCTTGCAGATCACATGGCAGAGAGTGCTAATGGGGAGGGACACATGGTCCTCTACATTAATTTGAGAACTAGATTTCTTTGATATGAAGATTCCCTTCTTTACAGCTGTTTTACTTTCTTTGTATTTTTGCTTTTTCCACTCTGACACTGCTGTGGGTAGGAATGCTACTTACTTTTCCAAACTGTGGCAATTGTATGTTTGTAGAAGAAGGTCCTACTATACAAAAAAATTCTGATTTGCATGGGAGTGTCATGCAGATTATCATGGTTTCATCCTGTAGGCAGAAGTCTCCTTGGAGATGGTCTTAAATACAGGAACCTGTCAGGAAGCCTGCTGCACCATGTAGTGCCATGACAGTATTTTGTTGGCCCCTCATGCTTTCAGAACAGACTCCAGTGTCTAGTGTTTGTGAATGGCACTTACGGGACAAGCGTCAGGTTATGTGAAAGCTGAACGCAGGAAGCTCTTGGCTTGCTGATATATGGCCATCACTTGGCTGCAAGTGGTAGATGAGGGCAAGTAACATTCAATACCTCTTCAACAGTCATAGTGAAAACTGGCTCCAGGGAAGTCTCCAGGGCAAGTGGGACTGCAGTTACTGAAGTGTTGATGTAAGCCATGTCTGTGTCTGCAATTAAACAGTCTGTAGTTGCTATCAGTGCATGCTGCCAAGGCAAGGTACCTTCTGCAGTCAAATATTCGACATACCTCTTGGTGGCAGAGGTGTAAAATAGCCGTTGCAAAGCTGCATTGCTGTAGTCACTGAGAGTTACCTCAGCACTTCAGATCGGTTCAAAAATATTTGACCTCACCAGCTTGTGGATAGTTCATAATATAGTTCCCTCAGGGAGAGATTTGAGTAGGTCTTG
>NW_008824539.1:95276-95848 GCF_000699105.1 Pygoscelis adeliae
ACTCAGCTTAGATGGAGACTATTTCAAATTGCTTAGCGTGAAGTAAGTGCAACTAGTAGAAGCCAGAAGATGACAACTGAGCATTACGTGATTGTTTCCTTGCCTAGAGTGTGATGTGTTACTCAGAAGCATTTTCTCCTCTTCAGACCAAAGCCTGCACCTCTAACACCTGAGTTACTCAAAAAAGTTTCAAGCTTGCCAGAATCCTGGGACTGGAGAAATGTGAATGGTGTCAATTATGTCAGTCCTGTTCGGAATCAAGGTAAAAAAAAAAAAAACCTCTGAATGAAATGCTGTAGAACTCCGTTGATGTACTTTGTAATTTGCTGTTAACAAGAAGGTTTTGTCTAGTGTCTCACAGTTGACAGATTGCACCTTTACTGTGAATAACCTGCAGAAACTGGGTGGAGTCCTGGCTGACAACACTGTGCCAAAATAGAAGGTGGTACTGGCTTATCCAAACAGCCATGTCTTTTGCTGGAGTGAAAACCAATTACCACAATGCCCTGCATAAAGACAGCTGTCAAGTTTTGTCCAAACAGTCTCAGTCATGGTTTTCTGCACGCTGACAG
>NW_008824539.1:95896-115322 GCF_000699105.1 Pygoscelis adeliae
TGATGGCAAATTATCATGCAGCTTTAATGAATAAATTCATGAAAATTGTTATACTGCCTCCAAATCTTATTACCCCGACAACTTTAGGAGTTACTTAAATGGCTAGTTGCAAGAGGAGGCGTCAGTCACTATGAAAAGTGTGGACACTGATAAATTAGGAATACTTGTAAAATATATTTTTTCTTTGCCCCTGTGATAGGCAAGTATTTAGCTCAAAGTAGACTTAAAAGGATACCATTCTGGTACATGTTTATTCTATAGGGAGTGCTTTTATACCACTGTGGTGTGAGATACCTGAATTAGATAGTTACATACTGGAGGCCAGGAGTGGACTCCGTTAATGTGTCCCTTCTCTGATCCACCATTTCAAAATAAATTTGCATCTACTGGTAGCTATCTGGTTGCAACTTTGAGGGGAAGGGAACATAACATTAGCATGGCGGGGAGGGAATCATTTAAATCACTGTTTCCTCATTTATGGCTAAGTTCTTGTGCCAAATTATGCCAGCTGGACTCCTGGTAGCAGAAGAAACATAGGAAGGCTTGTGGGAGTTCTAGCTCACAAGCTGACACAGAGCATCACTGAAAGATGGCAACAGGAAATGATGTGGTCCTGTGTAGGTGTGAGTCCTGTACTTTCTTCTGGTGTGAACTGTGAAAATCCCAAGGGCTCTTCTACCTTCCAAACACTCGGTCCCAAACTTACCCTTTCTCCATTGTGTTGCTTCAAAGTTTCTCTAAATGAGAACTAGTCTGTAGCTTTATTATTAGAAGCAGCCTACACTTTTCCTGTAATCTGACAATCCATGCTGAGTATGTTAAGTTTTTGTGGAATATGCATTCTGCTCCATTAAGTAAGAATTTTAGCTTTCAGACTTAAAAAAAAACAACCCATAAAACACAAAACAAAACCTCCAAAAGATGACCTTGTGCAAAATAGTGCTGACATACGAATTAAGTCTTGCTTATGGTAGCTTGCATGACTTTCTGAGCACTGGATATTAATGCTTCATTAAAATGATGCTATTAGAAAGTCTTAGTTGTATATCATTAAGATTATTAGATGACTAATTAGAAAATGCCATGGGGGAGAAGGCTGCAAGCAGTAAGATGCCAGTTATGTGGCATATGCAGAGAGAATTATATGAATTACAAGATCATGGCTTCCCAGATCTCACATGCTTGTGGAGTCACTGCTCTTTACCTAAGGAGAAAAAAATACAGCATCTGAAGTGGACAAGAATTACAAGGGAAATGTGCATTCCCTGTAGAATACCTTGAGACATGGCAGGCTTCATGCAACTGCAGTTGTCTTGGACTGTAATATTTACTGCCACTACGTTAGCATCCCTGCTAGTATTTCCTATAGTCAAGAAAGTAAAGGTTGAGTTCTCAGGCTGTTTATAGAGCAGTTAACTGCATCTTTGAGCCAAGAGATGTCGTCTTTGAAGGTAGCCTTGTCGTTTGTTATCAACTTTACTGGGGGGAGAAGAGGGGAACCTACAGATTTCATTAACCTTAGAGTGCAGTTCCAATTTCTTGCTGACTTCTTTCTGCAAGCTTTTTCTGCAGATGAAAGTAGGTGAAAAGCCTGGTCAGCTGATTCCTCACTAGGTGTGCTGTGTCTCCTCCTTACGCCTCATAATGTAACAGCCCTTTGCAGTAGAGTGAGTGGAACCTGATGTGGCTGAACCTTTGAGTGACTCTGGAAGAGAATTTGTGGGAAGCCTCAGAAAAACAACTACTCTTGCAGCTGTGTTGGCTCTCTGCTGATACAGTGTGGTTGTCATGCTATGGGCCTCGAAAATACCATGTAGTAGCAGGAAAGAAATTTAGCAACCACCCCAACAGACTTCAGACTGAAATGGTTGCGTTAATTGTATTTTTTACATTTTTGCACACAAAAAGCAACAAAGTGTTCTGCAGCGCGGCCCATCTCAGATGCTGTGACTGTACAATGAGTGGGAGGCACCTTTCACTGCTTCAGTTTGCCCTGCTGGGCAAAGACCATTCATGTTCAGGCTGATTTTGCCCCTTCTCTTCAGAGATACGTCTAACTGAGTGAAGGTACAATTTCATGAAGTCTTGCTTTTGCAATAGCTCTGCTTTTGTACACCTACACAGTTCAGGAGAAAGTATTTCATTTTGTTCCTCAAACCTCCCTCCTTTTCATAGCTCTGCAATATTTGACTTTCCTACTGTCAGGAAACAAAAGGATATCGGGCACCTTGGTGACAATCAGTAGATACAATAGGACCTCATCCAAGTAATTGTCCTTCCCTGTGATGCTTGTCATTCCACTTCCAAACTTTTTTAATGTGTTAGTGGAAGCTCCTAGGGAGTGAAGAGGCCTAAAACTAGAAGCAATGCTGAATTTTGATGCAAAAGTAAGGAGACTTAACTCTCTGCCAGGAAACAGAAGAGAAATTAAGGTGCCTCTGAAAAGCCAGTGTAAAAATGACATGCACTTGGGAAGTAAGGGGAGCTGGGATGAATGCACTGTATCAAACCTTGTATTTATACCACTAGACTCTCAAAAGTCAGTTACTTTAGGCGCAGCTCTAGAGGTGGAATACTTTTCCAACTGAAAATTACAGCATTAAATCCATTGATAGGTTGAAATAATCTAGAACAATATTGTCATCGTTCACTTAAAATAGTTCATTGCCCCTTAGCATATGTACTCCATAAAGGGTTATAGCCTGAGGCAGTAGGTTATGAGCCTTCTCAGCCCTGCTCATGTGGTCCTTGTAGGTCCGTTCTGAAGGAATAGCATAGCTCTTAAATGATATTACTCAGGAGCAATATATTGTCTCTTATTCTTGAAAAAGCTCAGTGTTCCTTCAAAAGCTGTCAGAACTGTTTTTTGAATTGCATGCTTAAAAGCTAAATGTATGTTTAAAGTTTTTGCTCTATCAGTGTTAGGTCTGGTAGGTTTTGACTCTTCAGTGGACTCTAGTGATAGTTGTATATGAATGCAGGTGACTTGCCTTGTTTATATTGCTGACTGCTCTCTGTGGTTCCTTTTTCTTCAGGCTCATGTGGCAGCTGTTACGCATTTTCTTCCATGGGCATGCTCGAAGCAAGAATACGTATCCTCACAAACAACACTCAGAAACCGGTCTTTAGTCCTCAGCAGGTTGTGTCTTGCAGCCAGTATTCTCAGGGTAGGTACACTAATGTATACAAAGATAACTTTCAGTAATGATGATGCTGCAGAAGGAAACTGTATATTAAAAACTTCCATGCCTTCCCCATAACCCACGATTTAGTTTTTTTATAAAGTATCTGGCAGGCTATACTTTATAGTACTTCTTCTTTTTGAAAGATTACAGAAAATGTTCAAGAGTTGTCAGCCCACCTTACTGTAGGGATGGGATTGAACCAGGAGTAGGTGGCCTCACACTCAGGGTGTTACTGGATTTTAGGTAGATCTACCTGGGAGGTAGGGAATATCTAAGGAGTAGGGCTAAAAATATTGCTAAATTGCAATGCATGCCTAGAAAAAACAGAACCAAATATCATCCCAAAAGCATATTCAGAGGGAGAAAGAGCATATGGGGAGGGGGAGATGAGCAAAAGCAATGACTAAAGCTTTCCAAAGGACAGTACCTGTGTTAGGACAGGTCTTTTTACTGTATGTAACTATAACTGCTCTTCCTGATGGGGAGTGTCAAGAGCAATTGGATGAGAAGGTGGTCCATGCGTTAGTGTTCCCAGTATAGCTCCCACTGATGTGAATCTTGTCTTGCGTGTTTCAGAAAGCTAGCTGTAGCTAGCTGGAATATTAGGATTATCTAGGGTCACAGCAGTTTGTGTTCAGTAGTGTATCTAAAAGTATACCAAAAGATTTCAGTAGGGGAGTCTCCCACCTCAAATAACTCCAGAGAATAAGCAGGTATTTTTTTTTTAGGTTGCGATGGTGGTTTCCCATACCTCATTGCTGGAAAGTATGTCCAAGACTTTGGTGTGGTGGAAGAGGACTGCTTCCCTTACACAGCCCAAGATTCTCCATGCACTTTCAAGCGCAGCTGTTACCACTACTACACTTCTGAGTACCACTACGTTGGTGGCTTCTATGGGGGCTGCAATGAAGCCCTGATGAAACTCGAGCTTGTTCTGCGTGGGCCAATGGCTGTTGCCTTTGAGGTTTATAGTGATTTCATGCTTTATAAAGAGGGGATTTACCATCACACTGGGCTGCAGGATGGCTTCAATCCTTTTGAATTGACCAATCATGCTGTCTTGCTGGTGGGCTATGGTACAGACCCAAAAAGTGGTGAGAAGTTCTGGATTGTGAAGAACAGCTGGGGCACCTCGTGGGGAGAAGATGGTTACTTCAGAATCCGCCGTGGCACTGATGAATGTGCAATTGAAAGCATTGCAGTGGCTGCAACTCCTATTCCAAAATTATAAATGCAGAGGTCTTCATCCATCCAGTGCCTTGTCCCCAGCCATGAGAACATACTGATTGTTAGAAACTGCAGTTAAAATCTGTCCCCTAGCTTGAACAGGGGAGCTTTAATGAAATTTTCCAGAACAGAGCAGTTTCCCTAGGTGAGAGGATGAACCCTGTTAGTTCTGCTCTGTGCACTGAAGGCTTCCTCTCAAGTCTGACAGTAGATCACCTAGAATGCAATGGCTGTTTTGGTAACAGTGGTGATAGGTACTCATCACTGGATATACATCTTCAGTCACCAGCTGCATTTTCTTCCATGGACAATCTTGAACTTCAGATCTCAGAGGGAAGCATCTGCTGTGATAATCTGTAACTACTCTGAAAAGACACTGTAGTGCCTTAGTTCTCAGAAATCAGGTGGTCACTGCAATTTAGAACATGTGTGTATTGGGGAGGGAAAGGGCAATTACACTGATTAAACGGAAATTTTAAAGCTTTAAGTGTCCTGCAAAAACTGCATGTCAAACCCTTAGAACAATAAAAATCAATTCTACATTTCAGGCTGTTACTAAATGTTCCAGTTCTGGATTTTATTGCTGTGCTTTGCAATTGATCATCTCAGAGTTCAATAAAAATTACCCCACTCCTGTAAGAGTTTGTACTTGTGGAAGTAGTTGGTTCTTTATTTCAGTGACCTGTCTTAAGTTTTGAACTTCCTGTCAAGAACTTTTTACTTTAGCAGGTTCTAAACTGATGGGGAAGGAGAATGAGAGGGGAGAGGAACTAGGAATCATTCAGCTGAGGCCAAGATTCTCACAGCAGCATCAAGCAAAGTTGTCCAGGAGTCTAATAGTCCTTGCTGTGGATATGGGATAATTCATTGAGTAAATTGGCTAGTTCCCCAGTAATCCTGCTTAAGTCCTCTCTGTTAATCTGTTGCCCTATTCCTTTCAAATATAGATAGAGAAATAGAGTTGAGGCAGGTGATTGCAACACTTGGAATTAACCATTTCTTTCTAGATGAAACTCAGCTGCAACACAGTACTTGGTTAATGCAGCACTGGTCTTTGCTGTTCTTCATGTGAGTAAATAGGAGTGGCTTAGAGGCAAGTCCTGGTTTCATGCATAGAAGATGACTTCTCTGGTAATCCTCTGTTAAAATAATGCGTGACAAAGTAGTTAGTATTTTTATATACAAAATACAATCTTATCTCTTCATTTTAGGGTGCAGGGAAATTTATAAGATACAGAAGAATGGAACAGTTGTCTGTTTGTAATCAACATATCCCATTTAATGTGGAAGGGAAAACTCCCTTTTACTTCAGTAGCAGAATTTCACAAGAACTCCTTCCTTGACTCTAGTTTGCTCAAATTGAGGGGCAGGGGAAGAATAGCTTCATGGTTTTGGCTGTTCTTTTTTTGAACCCCCTGCCAAAAACTACCACACCATGTTTGGAAATTTAGACCTTGTGTTTTGGTGGAATTTGAACAAGAACCACTAGAATAGCTTATATTGTGCATTGGCCATTTTAGCTGAGGGATTTGGGGGGGTGGGGGAAGAGCTTTTACCTTGTTCCTTCCCACTTGGATTATTTGGTGTTGCTGCAAAACTGAGAGTCCCATGAGGACTTAATCCCTTGGTAGCAGCTGCAATTCTGCCACACACCTGTTTGCCTGAAATACACAACCAAGCACACAACACCTTTTTTCTTTGCACTTCTCCCTTTCTTCCCCCTTCTCCCCTATTTGTGCTTTCCTTGGGGAAAGTTTTACTGGGGTGGGAGAGGCAATACTGCTTTCCCCTGACGGTGCGTGGTTTGAGTCTGCTGTGTTATCAGGCATAATAACGGTGTGATAGTTCGTGTGCTGATAAACAACTCTCAGTAGGTCACCCACTACCCTTTTGCCAGGTATTGATTTGAATTACAGTAATAAAACTGAAGCTAAAAATCACTTCAAACAGTCAAGGATGGAAGAAATTGTTGCCTGTGCTTTCATTATAGAAGACAAGACTATGTTGGCTGCGGCGCAATGCCAGCAGCAAGCTTCCTGCTATGCTGGTGTTACAGCTACACAGCTTGACCTAATTTGGATGACAGCTTCTCTATACATAAGCAGCCATGTTGACACCAGTGTAAACTCTCATGAGGTGCAGTAGATGGCTGCCTTTGTGTAGGTGATCTGCAGGCTTGTCCTGCTACCCTGAGTGCCTGCACGGATTAAATGCATTTTGAATATCCCATGCATTTGGAAGCGTCAGTTCTTAATGAGGTATTTTCATGAAGTTACAGCTTTGTATGGATGTGCTAGGTTCTTGGATGTCTTTAACATCACTTGAGATTAAGTTGAGAATAAGGTTATAAAAGCTAGGTATTTTTTACTATTTTTACTATCCTTCAGCGTTAGGAAATCAACTCATTATCATCAAACTGCTGCTGACACTCGTGGTACTACTAATATAAAAATACTTGCTATTCACCATGCCTTGTATCATGTTAGCTACATGTGTTTTGAATAAGATTGTGTGTTATTTTCTTAGAAATCCTCGTGTCTCTCTGTCACTGCTTGTGTGTGGCAGCTGCACTGGTGCTAACGTGAGGATGGGAGAGTTCTCAGAGCAGTCTGTCACCATCACCACCTCCAGCAACTGAAATCAGACGTACTTGTTTGCTTCTGGCTGACTGTGGTATGTGAATGTCCCTGCTTTCTGTATTTCAGAGTTGCACAGAGAAATGTCAGTCAGCCTGACGGAGCTAGTTATGTGGCCAACATGACATATTTGGATTCTCAACTTTTATCTGGGATTGTGGGCCAGGTACAGAAAGTATATTCGGGAGCCGCAGGCTGAAGACCAGCCAGAGCATTTCCTTCCCGCAAGCCATAAGGGATGCAACTGCAAGAGTTGGTAAACCCTAGAAGTGCGGAGGTACCGCTCCACTTTGTGATGGTGCAGGCTGTGACACAGCTTCATCCACTGGTATCCTTCCAGCTCCTTGGAAGCTGAGGAGTGGGGCTAAGCTTGGCTGTAAGGAGTACAGAAGCGTGGAAATAAACTACTGCCAACAAAATAGACAGAATGGAAAGATGTGGGTCTCTGCAACTTTAATTCACCTTTTTTTAAGGGGCTGTGGTTTGCTTCGATGGCTTCTACCTATAAATGATGGAGTTATCTGGAGTAGCTTAAAATGGGAAACAAGCTATCGCTCAGGAGAATAATTACAGGTTTGGCAAATATGCCTTGCAGTGAACAAGGAGGGGCACAATCTATTTAACTTACCAAGGAAGGTTAATAGATAATGTCATGGCTGATAAATACTTACAGGGGAAACAGAGCTGATCATCAGCCCAGGAAACAGAGATATTAAAAGTTCGGTGTTTTGAAAATGAATACATACAGAGGACAAATGAGCTCTAGCTGTTTAACAGCGAGCGCAGTGAATCCTTAAAATCTGTCAAGGGCTGTGGTGGAGTCTCCATCACTGGAGTTGGGTGATTTTCTAGTTTGAGGACGTCCCCTGGCACAAGAATTGCTCAGGGAAACCTGCGGTTGGTTTATGAAGGGGACCTGGCCGGATCATCATAACTCCTTCTTGCTCTGTGATCTGAGGACTTGAAACACAAGGTGACTTTTAACTTCCAAAGATGTCAGTCTAATTTTGCATCGTAAGCTTCCTAGATGTGTTCAAACTGCTGAAATTTGGACTACGTAATTTTAGAGTTGTAATGGTCCAGGGATCTTGGGAAGACAGGGAAAACCAGAATGTGCACCAACGGAGCTTATTAAAATAGCAAGCCTGGGAGAATATTCTATTTTGATAGCTGCTTTATTTCCCCCCCAAATGAGCTGCACTCTCATCCATTGCTTTCCTCTCCATTGCTGGAAGCTTAGAACTAGTTTGTAGAGTGGAGTTAAGATCATTGGACTGCTTCAAAAGGTTCTCCTGCTAATGTCAGACTTCCTACGACCTCTGAAGATTTTAATCTGTATTTCTCAACTACTTGGCTTTCAAGGTGTGATTAAAACAAGGTTGTAGGTATTGTTAATTGAATAGATGCAAAGATGTCAAATGGAGAATTTTGAAAAGCATTTTTTCTCAATTTTTGTATTTAAAATGGGACAAATGCTGATTTTTATTTTTTTTTTTAGGAGAAAAAAGATGGAGTAAGGAAGCATTTTTTCAGTGGTTTCAGTCTACAAAACAGCATCCTTTACCAAGATTTTCAGTTTTCACTTGCTCATTCTTCCCCTCCCAAACACCATAGCATGTTTGTTTTTTTCCCAACCAAATCATTCATTTCTTCAGAAAAGCTGTTTCTGCTGTGTGTTAAAACTCCCTTTAAAACATCAAAGCTATCACTGATTTCACTTTCACCTCGAAGGATGGGACTTACTTAACTCTGTTCTAGACGATCAGCAGGGATAGAGCCACCTGATGTAGCTGGGGCTGTCTTACTTTGGGTTGAAATAACGGAGGAAATGGTGTGGGCTCCACATTCTTACGCAGAAGAGCACTGCGTAACTCCTGGAGCCTCTCAGGGATGTGGTGAGGAGAGAGGTTTGGGGGGGGTCTGTGCCCAGGTCTGCCAGGAGTTTGTGGGAGCTCCGGGGTGTTGCAGGAATGGGGCAGGGACGGCTGCAGGGCGTTCAGGTCGCAGGTGGCCTGAGTTGCTGTGCAGAGGTACTTGTCCCTGCTGAGTGTCTCGCAGCACAGCCTTACTAATGCCCTCATTTGCACCACTTCAGCTGAGAGCAAAATAACACCTGAATTGTAAAATAAAGTGTATTAGCTAGGTCAGAAAGCCTGTGGGTGCTAACTCTCTTGTACCCAGACTGATTCACGGCTAACTCTGGTTTCCCCCACCACAGTGCAATGTACATGTAGATGTTATCTTCAGCTACTTTTAAAAAAAGTTGATCTCAATTTGAACCTTGAATTTGAAATTTTGAGGGAGAGCCCAAGCGTATTTAAAAAACAACTCCTTTCCATATCCTGAATGATATGGGCAGCACATGATAAAGAAAAGGTGGAAGCTTTGACTACAGTATGAAATAATAAAACATACTTGGCTACCCCTTCTGAACAGTGAGTTTTAAGTGAAAAGGCTCGCACCCTGTTTGACTGAGAGCCAGGGTATCTTGTGTGCTGAGAAGAAGGTGTCAGGGAGTGCAGTTCAAGCAAGCTGAGGTTTCTCTGCTGGTTGCTATGGCTTCTGGACGTGCTGTCAGCTGAAGCAGTGTGTGAGCATATGTGTGTGTGTATGTTTAGGTTTCAAAAAAAATAAGAAGCATTTAATGGCAGCTGGGAAGTTATTAATGACCCGCAACATTAGGAGGTGGTCAGGTGCAGTACATTAACAGAGCATCAGTTTTTATTAGTTCCCTCTGAATGACAGGTGGGGCAGGAGGAGGAGAAGTTGAAGCCTTTCTGTACAGGCTATAAACAGGCGTGTGCATATGCAGAGTTTTTCTATATCTGTAAGAGGAAAGACGTGTACTTCTGCCAATTACTCCTAATCACTTCATTTGGATCAGCTGACTTGATCCAGCAGGTGCTATTTAGCATGAGATGCACAAGCTAAATTAACGCCCCTCTCTCATGGTAACATCTCGCTAGGCTGATGGTTTAGCTCTTTCTTCACCAAGCACGTTTTGCTATTTGCACTTTAGGATATATATGCATGCTTGTACTTGAAGTGATCCCTGGGACCTCTGATTTCCCTCATTAAATAGAGAATATTTTTAAGGGCTGTGTAGAAGGGCTGATATCACTTTAGCAATACGACAGGTGATAAATTTTAAGTACTGTCATAAGCACCAAAGATTTAAAAAGTGATGTCTTTGCCCTAGGAGGATTTCAGAAGTTTGGAAAACATTGTGCATTCTTAAATGTCCAGCAATTCCAACTCTGATGCTCTGCATGTAAGATGGGAGAAATTTCCAAAAATATTAACTAACTGTAGAGAATCCTTACGATTATATTTAACAAAGGAAATACAATATATATAGCATGCGGATTTTTTAAAACCTCATTTAATTACCTTTTCCATTACTCTCTTTACTTATTCAACACTTGTAACAGTAATACAATATAAAATGATGGCTTCTTCTATTGTTTTGTTTAGCATTTAGCCAGAATAAATAGGATTTTTGGTCTGGACTGTACATGACTTTTCCTCTCATTAGCATTGGCGGATGAAGGAAACTAGAGTATCTCAGAAGATAAATCTTCCAGAAAGGAGACATGCCGTGACCTCTGGGAAGCCGTTACTTCACCTGGAAACCAGGATACCCAAAGCAACAGTGTCTTGACTTTTTGCTCACTACTCTGCTCTTGGTTCTGCTGCACCACTTCTTGCTCCCAGCCCCACTTCTGCATCAAGGTTCTGATAAATCTCTTGAGCCCACTTAAAATCCTGATCCTATTTTGGGACCCTCTCACCTCACCTTGTAAGTGTTTGGGCATAAATAGGAATACTCCAAAAGCTGAACATCTGGAGATCGGGTGAGTAAGTCTGCAGTCTGTACTGTACTGTCGCTTTACACGACGATTTCCTTCTAAATCTCATACATTAATGAGGCTGCTGAAGCTGTGAATTTTGTCACTCAGTTACATTTCTCCCTCCTTTTCTGAAGCCCTCTATTAACCTTGGGATTATATGCACACATTTAAATTTCAGCAGATAGTAACTGCAGGAGACTGCATCCAGTTGTGGGGGGAAAAAAATCAATTATAAGAAATTGACTAAAAATGTCTCTAGCCAAATCAGATACATAAAACTCAGCTGTGGGATGATAAAATAGAAGCAATGCAATGCTTCTCTTCACAGAACGTATCTATTTTCCATGTGTGCTGCCCTGAGGAAAGAAGCAGAAATAGGGTGATTGCATCTTCCTAATTGCTGGGGGCTGGTTTTTCAGCTGTAACATTGAGAGGGTGATTTTTTTTCTTTTTTAATTAAAGAGGCTGGCAAAACAGAACTTGACGTTAGCTCTATCTTATCCATTAGGATTGTAGAGGTTTGTAATAGCAGCATTAAAACTGCTCCAAATGGCAAATGAATGGGGCCGTCTGGATGTGGAAGAACCAGGAGGGATGGCAGGAGGTGGGCTGTAGGAAAGGTGAATGCCGATGGCGCCTGGATTGGCAGCATATTAAGTTCCCAGCACATCTGCATGAAGTCCATCAGGACACCCAGAACAGGTAACAAAGGGCAACCTAAAGCAAGGGACATCCTACAAGAAGGTGCAATCTAAAAAAACCAAACAACAAAAGGACAGATCACCTATCATCTATGCCATTAAGAGGTGATGTCGAGAAGAAAAGGACAGATCCTTTTCAGCAGCATCCAGGTAAAAAGACAAGATACCTTCATAAGCAAATCCTAATGCTTCACAGAGGTGGGACAGAATGGAGAGGCAAAAGATCATGACCATTTTCAGATCCCAAACAGTACAAGAAAGACTCATGCAAAACCTTTCCCCTCCTATAGGTCTTTTGTTCAGTTTTGCTACCCTGCTACTAGAGAGAAGCAATGTTAATTACTACAAAATCTCTGGCTGAAGAGTTCAACTACAGGTCTCCAAGGACAGCTCCCTTCCTCAGCACTAACTTGTGTGGTGTTCTGAACCTGTGAACGATCACATATGGCAAAGCTCAGGTTTACCTTCTAATTCGTTTACACCCTTCCCAGCAATCCCACTTCCACAAAGAAATGCTGGCTCTGCCATAACAGGTGATAGCACTCGTGTTATGGATCAAGTAAAAAATCATAGCTGGCAGCCTGGTTCCCAGTGGAAAGGGCAGCTGTCTCTGCTAAAATGACTTCCAGAATGGGTAGGGGTTTTTTTTTGTTTGAAAAGAGTGCTAAAACCAGGATAAAAGTGGTCAAAAAATGTAAAAAGCTAACCCGTTCTGGCATTTCTGAATTACTTAGTGATTTTTTCTTATTTTGTAATGTGTTCATAAAAAGCTACAAAAAGGGAAGGTTTGAGAAAAATATAAAGTCTCAGATGCTTGGCAACATGTCCTGGTATTCTTTTTATAGATATATATATATACACACAAAACAGAAAGGACTTTTTTCTCTCTTTTTTTTTTACAGTTCAGGATGCAGCCAAAAGTCCCAATCTGGAAACCCTTCACCAGATGGACTGAGATCCACACAGTATTACTTACCCTCCTTATCTCTAACCTTCGCTTGTCTTGCCTGTTGAGATAAGACTTTCAGGACCAGGCCTTGCCACCATCCAGAGTCTGAGCAGTGTTCAGCACGCAGGAGCCTTTCTTGTTGAGCCCTGAAGCCCTTCGCCAGAGCTCAGGCTAAATAATGAGCAGTAGATGGTGGAAGGAGCTGAAGCCCAGCACTGTCTTTATAAACACTTCTATTGTGTCTTATTCTCTTTTCAAAATCTTGTCTCTGGGCACCAGGAAGAAAAGTGGTCTTCTGGCTGCTGTTTTTGGGTCAAGTGGCTCCTTCTGGAAGGACATTTGAGTTGCTCCTTCCCTGGAGCATGAGTGAGAGTGGTGGGCAAGGGGAGACCTCTGGAAGGAGAAGCGGCAAAGGGAGAGCCTGGAGGATGAGGGGGACCGATGAAAAGGGCAAAACACACCCAGGCCTCAGAGAGCACAGCAAGAAAAGGTTTTCTTTTGGTGTCCCAAGGAGTCTACATGAAGGTTGCTGAGAGTGGGGAAGCTTGAAGAGTTGCTGTGAGCAAGATTAAATGGATGTGAACCTGTGCTGCAAGGAGATGGTGGGCATATTTTCATCTCTTTGCATTCCCAAAACCATGGCTTTGTTCTAAATCCTGTTGTACTAAAACCTACCTTTAATGTCCCAGTTCCTTTCGGTAGGCCGAGAAAAGGTGCTGTCACATTGACTGATGTGGTCAACACAGGTGTCCTGTCCCACGTAATGGTCAGCTCGGTGCCTGGTCCTGCTCTTGAAGGAACACGCAGACCTACATGCTCCACTGAGGCCACTGCATGTCTGAAAGCAGAGAGTTTTTTGGGGCAGAAACTCTGATGTAGCTTGGCTGGAATACACCAGGTGAGGAGCTGGCTCTCTGGTCAAGAGACCACTCCGTTAAACCTTTCATTAGGCAAAAATATTCACTGCTTTTATAAGAAATGCTTGCTCTGAGCAGGATATGGCTTTTCTTGATGTTTGGCATTTGTGACAATGTTTTGCAGTTGGTTTGTGTGGGCTGCATGAGGGCAGTATTTGGCCATTGCAACAACTTCATCACCACATGAAGTCAGCACAAGTCTTCAGTCAGAATGGATCGTTCCTGTGTCTGTGTAGGGCAAGGAGACGTTAGACCTGGGGAAACACTATGATTTTTGGTTGTATTAATGAAAAATGAGATCCTGGTTCTGGCTAAGAATGAGTGAAAATGAGGGTTCTGGGCTTTGCTATGTTATTAATAAAAGCTGCTGTAACTGGGGACAGTATGGACATATAGTCAGATCTTGGGCTTAGCTCCTCATGCAAGTGAAATGCTGTGGCAATACATTTATAATGTGCCTCAAGAAATGATTTTTTTTATTATTATTAACAATAGGCACTAATATATTTCTGTGTAAAAATGTCCAGAATCATCATACTTTCTTAGGAACAAAAAGGGGAACAAAAGAAGCCTTTTTTTCAAAAACCCCCCAATCCTCATCTCTGCAGGTATAAAGCAATTCCTTTCTTTCTTGACCTTTCTCTTGAAAGAAGCAATAATAATGTTTCAGTTGCTCCTGTGAATGGCAGTGTGATGTGTCCCTGAAAGGTAATAGGTATGCAGTTCAATATGTCTCTGCCTCTCTGCAATCAGTAACGGGCAAGAGGTTGCTGCCTATTTAGAAATTCTCTAAACTAGGTCATTACTCATGTTGCCTTTCACTTGCATGTTATGCTCTTACATCTAAATATTGAGGGTTGGGCTGTGATAAGACACAGTAAGTACCCGTAATGACTGGTTCTGCCTGTGATTCTGAATCTTGAATAACCATGGAAAACTCTTCAATAAACTAGGGTGAATTTCTGCAAATATTAAATTGTCACTGGAAGAAAGAAAACAGGGTGGAAGTTCAGGAAATCATCTATAATTTTCAAGCACTTTATTCTTGGCAGATAAATGTTATTTACAGTGAGCAAATCCTGACTCTCTGAGCAATGTCACTGGTTTCAGTGCAACTGTCCAGGCCACAAAACATCAGTCGCTATGAGTAAGAGTGTAGGATCTGCCCTCCATTTTTGGGTAGACTGATACCCACAGGCAGCAGAACTTACTAAGCATCCCAGACAGATGTTGAAAATTGCCATCAGCACTGGGTGTTTTGCACAACTTCTGTGCCTTTTGCAGCTGTTTTCAAGATGAAGGGGTTTTGGCTTGTTGGTTGGTTTTTTTTTTAATAGCATTTTTTTGGTATTTATAAAAATTTTCATAAGCCTATCAGCCCTTTTTTTTTCTACTTCTGAGTAAGGCTTGGTTTGGATCAATACTTTCTTTATAAAAACTGTCAGCGGTGCCTCAGGAAAAAGAAGCTAATGGCACTGATCATCCCAGACTATTGCATGGTGGCCAAGCATACTCAAGACACCACGGAAATGACCAGAAAGGCTACCCCCTCCCCAGATGGATCATTTTGGGATTTGTAAAACTCTCCACACCTTCCCAACAGCACTTCTATTCTTGCAAACTTGTTTTGGCAATCAAGGGGACATTGTTCCTGTCACCACTGGAATGCAACTTTGATGGCATTTTAGCCTCTTGTTTCTATGTAATGCATCCAGTGCTAGATGTAGAGTTTTACCCAGCTACCTGAAGTCACTGCTCGCTTTCCCACAGCTCAGCTATGCTGGATGTAGCAGCATCTGCGGCTGAGACGAGACCTGAGGATAACAGTTTTCCTCTCCTCATCGCCTGAGTCCCAAGTGGGTGTTTAATTTTCTCTGAAAAGAAAGACTTGCTTGGACTGAACCAAAGCCTTGATACATGAGTGCTTCAGGATGTTATCTGTTGGCTGTTGAAGGGTTTAGCAATCCTGTTTGTAGCCTGCCATAGAGAGAGACTAGAAAGAGAAACACAGGTCACAAATAGCAGAGAAAGGGGACTCTTGCACACATAACAGCAGGTGATTCTTTACCATCTCGGTATGTGTCATTTACTGGTAATGACATTTTGCACAGATAAACTGCCTGGCATACTGTACAGTTTATGGCCACCACGCTACTGTACAGCTCACCTTCATGCCCATGAACAGGAATCTCATAATTAATCATCTCCTTGTGCATGACTGCTTTTCAGCCTCTTCAGATGCAAAATGTACTGACAACGGAGTATGAATATGACTTGACTGTAATATGAACTAGTCTATAAACCCATTGCACCAATAATCTGATTAATTCAGCGTATCAGTCAGCTATTAGAAGCCTCTGAGCTCTTCTTCTGAGATACCCAGAGGTCTTAAATTTCTCTGACTTGGCAAGGTACTGTGGATACTTCATGTCTTCCATGAAATAGTCAGGGCCACATAGCATCAAGCCCTCTGGGTATTCATTATTCCATGCCAAACATAGTCTATTCTAGTACAGTAAAGCTCTTGGGAGCTTTGCTGTGCACACCATCCCCTCTGAGACAGTTGGAGACAAATGAGGCAAAGAGGATTGCAGCTGACAGCACTGTATGAACAAATTGCTTGATTTCTCATATAACGGGCAACGACTGTAAGGCTCCTAATCCATAATGACCTAAACAACTTAGATGGACCTGCTCCTTAAACTGAATCTGTTCCTGAATGTCTTTTTTTCCTTGGTATTAGAAATATGCTTACGTATTATGACCTTCCTCAGACATCTGGAAGAAGCCTCGGATTCACAGGCTCTGGTCCTCGGTCCTCATAGGGGACTTCAGTCACCCCAATATCTGCTGCAGGGACAGCACAGCAGGGCAGAAGCAACTTTCTGAAGGGCATTGATGGCAACTTCGTGACACAGGTGATTGAGGAGCCGATGAGGGAAGAGGCTTTGCTGGACCTCATACTTACAAACCACGAAGAACTGTATGGCAATGTGAAAACTAGGGGCAGCTTTGGCTGCAGTGACCATGAAAGGGTGGAGTTCAAGATCCTGAGAAGAGGGAAAAAAGAAAAAATGGGGTTACAAGCCTTGACTTCAGGAGAGCAGACTTCAGCCTGTTCAGGGATCTGCTTGGAAGAATTCTCTGGGAGGCCCTGGACAGAAGAGGGGTAAGGAGAGCTGATGATTGATTTTCAAGGATTGCCTCCTCCAAGCTCAAGAATGGTCCATCCCTACGTCCAGGAATTCAAGCAAAGGCAGCAGGAGGCCTGCATGGATGAACAAGGAGCTCCTGACTAAAGTCAAACATGAAAAAGAAACATACAAGAGGTGGAAGCAGGAACAGGTGACCAGGGAGGAATATAGACTCACTGTCCAAGCCTGCAGGGATGGACATAAGTGCCAAGGGAGCTGGCTGATGCCATTGTGAGACCACTCTTGATTATCTTTGAAAGGTCATGGTGAGCAGGAGAGTTTCCTGAAGACTGAAAGAAAGCAAATTTTACTGCTATCTTCAAGAAGAGCAAGAAGGAGAATTCAGGGAACTACAGACTGGTAAGCATCACCTCTATCCCAGGAAAGGTGATGGAGTAAATCCTCCTGGAAGCCATTTCGAAACATAGGAAGAACAAGGAAGTGATCTGGTATAGTCAGCATACATTTATGAAGGGGAAATCATACTTGACCAAACGGATAGCCACCTATGATGAAATGACTGGGTGTGGACAGTCTTTTGACACTGTCTCACATAACATCTTCATAGACAAACAGATGAAGTATGGGAGGGTTAGGTGAATGGGCAGTGAGGCAGATTGAAAACTGGTTGAACGACCAGGTTCAAAGGGTTGTGATCAGCTGCACAAAACCTAGCTGGAGGCCACTGACTAGTGCTGTACCCCAGGGATCAATACTGGGGCCAGTACTGTTCAACATCTTCATTAATGACCTAGACAAGGGGATATGTTGCACCCTCAGCAAGTTTGCAGATGATACAAGATGATTGATACAACAGATGGGTGTGCTGCCATTCAGAGGGACTTCGACAGGCTGGGGAATTGGGCAAAGATGAACCTCATGACATTCAACAAGGGGAAATGCCAAATCCTGTAGAAGGAGAGGAATAACCCCAAGTGTCGGTGCACGCTGGGGGCCAACGAGCTGGAAAGAGCTTTGCAGAGAAGGACCTGGGGGTCCTGGTGGACAACAAGTTGAACCTGAGCCTTGCCGCAAAGGCAGCCAACATCCTCCTGGGCTGCATTAGGCAGAGCATCGTCAGCAGGTTGAGGGAGGTGATCTTTCACCTCTAATTAGCACTGGTGAGATATACCTGGAGTGCTTTGTCCAATGCTGGGCTCCCCAGTGTGAGAGACAAGGAGGTCTGAGTCCAGCAAAGGACCACAAAGATGACTAAGAGCTTGGGGCATCAAGGAGAGGCCGTGAGAGCTGGGACAGTTTCAGCTTGGAGAAGAGAAGGCTCATGGGGATCTTATCAATGTGTATAAATACCTGATGGGGTGAGTAAAGAACACAGGCAAAGATGGAAATTCTATTTAAACATAAGAAAAAAGCTTTTTAGTGTGTGTGGTCAAACACTGGAACAAGTTGCCCAGAGAGATTGTGAAGTCTCCATCCCTGAAGATATTTGAAACCCAACTATACTTGCTGTGAACAACCTGCTCTCACTGACTCTGCTTTGAGCAGGGGGGTTGGACTTCCTGATCTCCAGAAGTACCTTCCCTCCTCAGTGATTCTGTGATATTTTAAATTATAATGAATACAACTTACAAACCATACTCCTGATAAACTTTTATCAGGTAAAGGGAGTATCTTTTGTTGTTTTGTTCCATGGTTTAAATTTGCAGTTTTGGGACCCAATCCTTAATGGAAATTATTTAAGCCAATGCACATTAATTTAGGATCTATTTTTATAAATATCCCTGCACACGAAGTTGGTGCTGCTGGGTGAGCACCATTAGAGATTGATAGTCTCCGAGAATCAGACTTAAATCTACTTGAATCAGACAGCAGTTTTGCTGATGTGATTCAGCCCTGTTCTTAAACATTTTCTCTGTGGAGGACAGGATAGACTAGTCTTTAAGCTCCTGCTGTGAGGATTGCATATGGACCCTCATAGGAGGGCATAATACAGATTACTGACTACCAGAAACTTTCTAGCTTAATTTAGACATACCTATCTGTAGCACTGTAACTGTCTGATCCTCATCACACAAGCAATTCACAGTACCTGAAGAGGGTTAAAACTGCTGCACTGTCAGTTTGGTCCAGGCTTTTGTTGGTAGCACCCTGCAATGAGTGTGATGGTTCAGTCTACAACCTCAGAGAGTGCTCTTACACTTCGTTTCTTGAATCTGAGACACGGCAATGTTCGTTTGGAACTGGCACATTTCAGACTAATTCTGTGCTGTATGATGCTTTCACTGCCATCTGGCCTCAGGGAAAAGCCATTTTACTTTTCCCAGAGTATTACTGACCCCCTGTTATTAGATTTTACCCATGGCAGACATTCTGGTCCTTCCCCTTATTGCTTTTCAAGTTGCACTGCGTTGATGTATTCCCAGGTGACTGTTCAAATGCACTTGGTGTAAAATGCACTGCAACCCACCTAAGATTTCTCTGCAAGCTCCAAAGGATAGATCTTAACTTGGATTTTATTAGGCTGTGTGGATCTATACGAAAATAATAAAAAAAAAAAAATTCAACCTTGAGAAAAGGCAATTACATCAAATTATTATTATTATTATTATTATTTTTTGAGTCTGATGGAATAGAAACATGTGTTTGCACAGGTAACTAAAACCATCTGAGATGCTCTGAGGCATCTGTACAGGGCTGGTGGATATGGAAGGTATATTGAAATGTGCAACAAATAGCCGAGCTGGGTCCCTTTATAAGACTAAGAGCTTGTGAGAGAGCCACAAACTCTCACTCTTCAAATACAAT
>NW_008824539.1:115333-119692 GCF_000699105.1 Pygoscelis adeliae
GCTGTTAAAATTTTGAATCGCTTTCCCTGTGTTCTCACTGTTTCTCTGCCCTGAATCCTATCTTGCCTTGAGGTCTGATCTTGTGGGATCTCTAACCCTAGAAACATTGCTCTAAGGGGCAAAACTGTAACCTCAACCAGTAACTTGTACCTGTCTAAGACTTTTTAAACAGGGCTGTAATTGTGCTAGAGGGAAGGTTTTAGCTGGTTTTGAGAGGTGTAGTTCCTGAGATAAAACAGACACTGCATAGACTATTCCTGCAATCCGGACCTTGTTTTGTAGGACAGCTGGAGCATAATTCCCGAGAGGTAACACTTGGGCATGCCCATTAAGTATGTTTGATGAGTCAATAGTAATATTTAACTGAGTGTCTTAATCACAAGAACTGTTGGAATGGAAGAAGGGAAAATCCAAACTAATTAAGTCTTTCTAGTCTAAAAATAAAATTGAGGGAATACACCATTTTGTTAATCTATTTCTCTGTAAGAGATTATTCTCGCCATGATTGACTATTCCCATAATTAAGTCAGTGAATATGCTATGACTGAAATGAGGAAGGCAGTATATTAATAAAAGATGAACAGTCTCTTGTGCAGCTAACAACTTAGTATTTAGTCCGTACCCCAGGACTAATTGGGATATGGAAGTCTGGCAAAGAATTTCAATGATGTTTTGTATTTTTTTTTAAAGCATAACATAGAATAATCTTCTATCATATTAATTTGTGTGTGTGCATGTATAGATATATACTTATATATACATACACACACACACATGTGTATTTACCATTTCCTGGATTATGGTCTCATTTATATGATATGATATTCAGTAAGATCAATGTGATGGCATATAGGCCAATCCCTTCAAGACATTCAAAGCTACCAGGTATAGCTGTGGTGTAAAACCCCTAGATAATTAGATGGCAATCCTTTAAGTACATACATTTGTAATAGTTTGAATGTGTTTCCGTAGACAAAAACTATTACCTCATGGTTTCAATATCTCAAACAATATTGTCATTTTTAGAAGGTATGTTGGCAACAAGCGTGGTGCTCAGTCAGGATTGATGCCTTTTTTTGTGGTATATGCCATGCAAAGAGACGGAGTGATAAAATCCAGGATGCATTTATGCTGTCCTTGATTCCTGTCAACATAGTTGCATCTTCAATTTTATCACTTCTCTCAGAGAAAAAGATCCCTACTAATGACAGAGAAATAGTGAGAAGTTCCTGAAAGTTATCACTGTAAAATGAGTTTCACTTTTATGCCGAGGCCAACAGTCTGTAATGCCTTAATTTGATGGAACTTTCTTAAATGTTATTATTTACAACAGAGACGTATAGCATTTGTATCAATTCCTGCCAATTAAAGTAGAGTGTTAATATACTCTATTAATATTAGTATAGGTATTAAAATAGAGATAGCAGAGCATTGGATGACACTATTGTGGCAAGTAGTATAGTGGATAGACAGGGAATACAAAAATAAAACAGCACAGACATACATAATGTTGCGTGAGACTTTAATTATTATTTACATTGATTTAATAAAGTTTAAAATGTGTATCTTTACCAGAGAAAACACAGACAACCAAAATATAAACACTGAAATATCAACTAAATTGGCGGCAGGTTTACATGTTCTTACTGCCTGGACATTGTCGAAGCACCTGAAGCAGCAGAATAAGGGCTCAGAGACACCATCTGGTTCTCCCAGCTTAACAGGTTACTCCATGTCAGCTGAGCCTTGCTAACTGCCTACCTGTGGGTGGCAAATGCAAGCTAATATGGTTTATATTAACTGCCCTTAACTGTGGTCTCAGCTAAGACAGATTGCATTGTATCAGCTCCAGGCTAAGTGTGCTTCCCCCGACACCTCTGCCTGCAGCAAATCATTGAGTCACAGTAACCTGGTTGTGTGCCCGAAGGGATCAGCTGGTAACATCAAACAAGTTTTGCAGTGATCACTTAAGACATGACCAGCCCAAATTATCTGCAATCCCCCATGACAGTGCTTATTGTTCCTGCAGCAGAGCTGCAAATGAGCAATACATCCACACCTCCCTGTCCCGGTGCTTTCAGATGACAATGAAGCCAAACTGGTACAGACATAGTTCAGGACGTGGGAACACTCCTCCAAAAAGGTGGAGCAAGGCAGGGCTGAGGGCCTTATCCTGCCTCAGGAGCATTCAGCAGACAGTGTCTATAAAAGCCAATTCACCATGGAGTTAGGAGATCTCCGTACAACTTTCACTCAGCAAGACGCTTCAGTCCATGCTTCACTGTAGCTCAGCGAATCATCCCTCTAAATGCAACGAAGCCTTCTGCATGCTCACCCCACATCTGAACACCTCACTGAACACCTCGCTTGTAGCCCTACTGCCATCCCGGGGTGGCCTTGATTAAGCCTGTGAGGAGCTCATTGTACTGGGGTGTTGCTGGGCCAAGAACTTAGTCAGGTTCAAAGAATTGAAACTTAAACAAATAACACGATTATCCAGAGCTATTATAGCTAATGCTAACAAAAACTTTGGAAAAGAGGCAAAGCCTCATGCTTCTGGGTGTAGGCCAATCTCTAACTACACTTACTAATAGTGTACGACCTCCAGTTACCTAATATCTGCTCACGGTGATCTTCCATGCACTGTTCTCTGAGCATTGGCCATCATCGAAGAAGGATAAAAGATCAGGTGTAATTTCAACCTCATCCAAAACACCAATTTTGTCATTTCCTAAATTGCTAAAGCCTCTCAGCCTGTTCTTTTTTTAACCTCTAAAATGGGAAATCTTCAACTTTAGAGGGGAATTGTGAGTGCTTAGAAGTGCTTGGGTACTGGATCCTCTCCGAAAATGGCAGTGCTGTGAAGGTAAGAGTCACAGCCCGCACACTACGAGTAGCAACAATAATAAGCTTGAATCATGCAAAGACAGTAATTGATTGGAGTGAACCGACTTGCTTCTCAAATTGTAGTCTTTTCTGATGTCTGTAGCTAACAAGGCTAAGCCCTTTAAAATTTTCTCTCCAAACAGAAGGATACAATTGACAGCTTGTTTTTGGAAAGAGAATTTATCTTATTGAAAAAAGGCCTCTTATTAAAAATAAAAAGTTTCAAGGAAAGTAAGACATTTTTCTTCTCTAATTATCCATTTCCACTTTGTGTGTGTATATATACAAACTTTAAAGTTTGAGTTTAAAGACTGATGATAAAAGATTGCATAACATAAGTGTTCTGAATTCTTTGTCTACTAAAATCCAGCTTTTTGGATAGATGACAAATTTCTAATGCCATTTCAGTGCACATTTGGATAAGAACTCCATCAAATAATATTTCAGTAAGTGTAAAATGTGTTTTCATTTTATCAAGATCATCAATAAATGTAAAAACCATTCATGGATGAGTTTCACAAAGTATTAAAATTCTGGGAGTTTGCTATCAAAACTGCTAAAAGAATCAAACACCTCTAGGCAATGGATAGGGGTCTCCAGCTAAGCTGCCAAGGTGAAACTGTCACTGTGTTCTTCGTTGAAAATATAGGGTCAATCATGTCAGTGGAATGATTTACTCAAATGTGTTCAGTTGTTTGCAAGTTTGATATCACTTATGTTGGAAAACAGAGGACCGCTGAGACACTGGCATTCATATGCTCTAATGCTCTTATGCTTTCATAACTCCTGATTATTGGAGTCATGGGATAAATCTGGATTTTTTCGCATTTTAGAGTCCAGTTGTATGAACAAACAAAGCATGAGCTGTGTGCCGCATTCAGCAAATGTGAGCCTGCTTATAGGTACAGACAGACAATCACAATTATGTTAATGAAACTTAAAAATATGTATCTGTTATAATTAAATTTACACAGCCCTCCTAGCATGGACACATGTGACGATGCTTTATATTGCTATAACTGCCACTTCTAGAGATGTAACTGCATTCACGCTGGCTTACATTGATTAAAACCAAATCACATCCAAAGTTAAAGTCACGCTGGTTTAATTTTTGCACTTTAATGGAGGTGTGAAGCGTCTGAAAGGAGATTTCTGCTTTTTTGCAGTGACTAGCATTTTAAAGATGTCTGGAAAAAAGCATAGGGTGATAAATTATCACCAAGAAGACAGCGATTAAAAAAAGTATGTAAAACTAGTGCACAACAGAAACACTGTCCTTCCAGCGAGGAGTGAAACAGGGAACAGGACGGTTGCATGACTTTTCCTGCAAAGTCTTTAGTAGCCAGACTAATCCCAGACACACCTCCTGCTGACCTTTACACACATACGCACAAAACTTTCTGGGAGACTTTCTTCCCCCAGTCTCTTGCTTACTTCATCTCCCAGCAGGGCTGCCTGCTGGACCTGGTGATC
>NW_008824539.1:119761-125301 GCF_000699105.1 Pygoscelis adeliae
ACCTACCTTCTCTCCTTCCCTCCCTGGTTCCTGACTCCCTCTCTCTCCCTCGGGCTGACAGGATTCCTCGGGCAGAGCATGCAATCAGTTCACAGGGAGCAGCCGCAGCCACAGGAAAGATGCAGAAGCACAGTCAGAAGGAGCACCTCTACAAGCTGCTGGTGATCGGGGACCTGGGAGTGGGCAAAACCAGCATCATCAAACGTTATGTCCACCAGAACTTCTCCCCCCACTACCGGGCCACCATCGGGGTGGACTTTGCCTTGAAGGTGCTGAGCTGGGATGCTGAGACTGTGGTACGGCTGCAGCTCTGGGATATTGCGGGTGAGTACAGAGGAGAACCCTTTGCCCCATAACCCATCCAGAGACAATACAAAATATAGACCCAAATTCATTTGTACTAATCTTTAAGTTGGAAACTCCCAGTGCCTATGCGGTGAGGGAGACGAGACTGAAGAGGGAAAACTTTAAGTGCAGACTGACATTTCGGAGTTTCCCTAAAGCCAGCAGATGCCCAAACAAGGGGTGTCAGAATGAAACCTGCCCTGCCTGATTTTTCTCCCAAGCCCTTAGACACGTGCAGGGACACGGGCACCTCTCTCCAAATGCCCCAGGTCTTCCCTGGCAGCTGCCGCTGTTCAGCTTCCCTCATTAGACTAACAGATCTCTGTGATGGGAGGGAGACTAACAAGAATTTCCTGTTACATCTATTTAATTTGGTGGAAGAGATGAGGGATTCGATAAGATGGTTAAAATTATTTTTATAGTTTAAAAAATAAGGAAAAAGTATCACTGAGTTACTTTATCAAAATACCTTCCTTCTTCCTTTCCTTCCTCTCTGTCCTACCTTCCTTCCTTCGGCCCAGTGAAATGTAAACAACTTCTAACATGCTTTGAAAAGAGAAGCGTTTCTATTTGGCAATAATCCTGGTTGTTAAAAATGTATTTACTCATGTCTTCTTGTCCTTATTCCAACATCAAGCAAAAAAAGATAATTTACTCTCTGTGGGGAGAAAGAGTAAAGAAGTCCAGCTATCCTTGCATGCTTACATAATTAAAAAACACAGAATTCGACATTGTTGCTGTCAGTGCGTCAGGTTTTTTTATATTTGGCTTCCAATTAAACCCACAACTTTTTATTTTTGCCACCCCCATTACTAGGAATTATTTTTATTCAGTCCACAAAATAAAAGTTTATCTTGCTGGCATATTTCGCATGCTATAAGTAATCATTTTTCATTTAGGGTATGTAGGAATCCAAATACAGGTATAACACAATAGCTTACAGCAGAAAGGACGACATTTTAAAAACTCAGTTAAATTAGGAAGTTACACTTGTTAAGTAGGGAATAGAGGTGAAAATTCTATCAGCTGTTAGGCAGCTGTGCCAGCCTGTGGCCTGAGCTGTGGGTTCAGTGATCTAGTCTGGAACGGCACCGAGTAAAACTAGTGAAATGAGAAAATTCTTGACATTCTTATCGGTGGAGGGAGTGCCTTTCTTCTACACTTAGCTGCCTCATGTCTGAGCTCTGAATTTGGCACCAAGGTACTAAAACTTATGCAACAGCACTGCTTTATGCAAAACCTGCATAACCTCAGCTTTTTTACACATCAGTATAGTCTTGTGGTTTTATGATATTAAATACACATATGCTCAGTTTTCTTTATTAAAACTTGGAATAATGGGGAAAGCGTTGCTTTTATTGCTCACCAGTGACCTATTATAACCATAAATATATACACATCCAGCAAAACTTTGCTGCAAGAGAAAAAGCATTTAATAGTAAATTCTGAACGCATCAGATCTTAAAGAATGCATTTGCATGCCTTGTTTCAGAGATTTATTACACTACTAATCATGTGCTGGCGGATCATATGATGTAGCTTTCAGTCAGGCTGCAGAAGCAATTATACCAAGTTGTAGTACTGAATGACTAGCACGCTTTCTGAGTTATCGCACATGACAGAGAGAATTACAGCATAGTACTAAATTTCATATGAATTGCTCAATTCAAAGCATCTCTGTGAAGGTCAAGACAGTGCCCGGCAATAAAAAGAGTTGCTGTCTTGTTTTAGTGACTTCTGTGTAAGGAGCTTTAGCTGTTGATGGCTACACATAGAAAATAAGTTCTGTAAGCAACACACTGAATTCAGATCAGAGTGGTGCTGGCATAGAAGTTACCACAAATAAGGCATCTGGCTGGTGAGAAAAAAAGTTGTTTAAAAATGAAAGCAAAGTAAAATTGGTTGGAAATATGGAGGGAATGGAAGTGTTTTATCCTGGCTGTGGCTGGTCATATATCACCACTTGCAAAACAGAAATATGCGAGGATAAGAGGGAGGAAAATAACATCTCTGGTCTCAGAACATCCTCTCTTTTGGCAGAACCTCTGTTATTAGGTCATGTTTTTCTTTGGGGGTAAAGCAATAAATTTTCAGTCTCTAACCAAACTGAAGGATGTTGTCTTAGCATTTAGGACATCTTGAATTGAAGCAAATGTTTCAAATGTATCAATATATGAATATAGTTGTATATATATGTGTGTGTGTCTATCTCAGGTATCATTTTAGCTCTTACATCCTCTCCTCCCCCTCCATTATCCAGTCCATGAGCTTACTACTAAGCATGATGTGTACTCTTCCTTGCACTTAACTGTGTGGATCGGTGGGTAGTAAATTGTTTAACAATCTAGAAATAATTTTCTCAAAAATGTTTTGAGTAAAACTAGTGTCAAGCTTATTTACATTATTAGTAGGATTTACGTACATGGTGACTTCATGGGAGGAGTGACATACTCCAGCTGTGGTAGGACTAAGCAGTTTACCTTTGTTTACCCTTACAGACATAAGAAGAAAAAGCAAATTTGGTTCATCTGGTGCTGTCTAATTTCATAGTTAAATGTAGTTTATATTTCTGTAACATATTTTTCTGTAGGCTTTAATTTGGTAAACACAACTACAATAAGATCTAATAGCTAAATGCTGAAACTGCATTTATTTAGATGAGAGATAAATGCTGAACAATAAGGATAACTAAGCATTAGAAAAAATAATTCGGAGATAAGGTAGGTAGGTAGGTTCTGCATCACATATTATTACATTAAGACTTGGCTTTTTTTTAACAGAAAATATATTCCTGAAGCTGGTGTTAAACGGGAATAACTGGACAAAACTTCATGGTTTATGATGTTATAATATCTGTAACAACACACTGGCATTAAAATCTATGAATTTATGTCTGATCCAGTGAAGTGCCTAAAGTTTTAAGTGACTGAATTTTCACTATTCTGTGTGGGAGGGGATATACATGGTAAAATTCTCCTTGTCTTTAATATCCTCCCAACAGTTCCATTTTATTTCATTGAATGTCCCAAATTTTCGCTTTTGGAGTTCCTGTCCCTCTTGAAGTGTGCCATCGCCTTTACTGCTGTGTGATACATCTTTAAATCTTGCTCCTCAGTCAATTTTTTTTTGTTTCCTTATTTTTTCTGCTGCCTCTGTGTGAGTGTCCTTTAAATTCATTAACAGATTTTTAGAAGGAAAGCTTTAAAAGAAACTTAATCATATTTTGAACAAGGCTGCTGTGGTGGGGGTGGCCCTGCAGATGCAGGCTGGGACTGCTTTTGAAGAAACCAACTATTGCAGACAGCAGATCCACGTGTATTTGCTCTTCACGTCTCTGCAAGGCTGCTCTCAGTGCTACTGTCCATGTTTTGTGTCCACACAGCCCTGAGATTTCTCTGAAGACCAGTTTTAGCTGCAGATTTACTGCAGGGAGCAGCTCTGTGAGTGCAGCGGAGGGCAGAGAGCAGCACTTCAGGGCCTCCCCCCCTCCCCTGCTACTTTTTCAGAGTCGTGTCAGCATCACCATTATCCCTCCTGCTGCGTATGTGTGGACTGGATTATTCATTGCTACCAAAAATATGTTGGTTTGCTTTTACAAGGCTGGATCTCATCTCATAAACAGCTGGTCCGATGCATTGGAGACATCCACACAACACCAGTGGTGAAAGAACAGTTTCATTTCCTTTCCCTGCAGCTTTCACCTTCGGAAACAGCAGTCTTTGCACAGATATAGGCAAATGTCTCTGCAGTTGTAAAGTTTTTAAGATTATTATGCTTCAGAAGGAGTAAGCGGACAGTTCACTAATGCCAGGCACAGCACATCCTCAGCGGTTTAGGATTTTAGTGACTACTAAGCATTGCAGTGCATATGCATAAATAAGATAGTCATGGTGATTTCTAGGCTAAGTTACCTTGAAATTACCGTTCTGCAAACATAAATAAGTCCCTCGCTGTGATGGTTTTATTTCAGTATAGATTTGTGGTGGGATCCGTGGGCCTGATCTTGCTGACAGCCTGCTTTTCCACATTCTGGGGTGGTGAACACCATCTCAAGGCTGGTTTAAGTTTCAATCCATAAAGAAAATGACTTGAATTCAAGGGTGAAAATTCTGAAAGTTATTTTGAAGTGAAAGGTAAAAAATGTTCAAATCTTCTCCACAATTTCCAGCTTCTCAGTGTTGGCTAAAGGCCCTCTGTAGAGCATGGTGGTTCCCAGAAGCTTTTGCCTCTTAGGATGAGGGATGGTGGCAAGAAGTAAAACCCATTGTAAAACTGGGCATTAGGCAGTTTTAATAAATTTTTATCTGGCACTCTATTTCATACACTGTGGGCAAGATGGTGGAAATTATCTGAGTTTTAGGACTTTATCATTAGTTTTTATAACTTTATCAGACATGATAGTGATTAATGGAAATTGTAGATTTCTGTACAAGTCATGCTGGCAAATTTATGTGGGGTGAATTTTTATAAACTATGAAGATTCAGCTGTTGATTGCTTTAAGCCCATGAAATGATACCTTTCCCTGCTGCAGAGGTGCCACTGAGATTAGGATAAATGTGCAGGCAGGTGCCATTCAGACAGGGAGTCCTTCCGTTTAATGGAAATCTTGTTGTTTTGGCACCTTGGTCCCACTGGGTTCACTTCAAAATGGGGTAGGATTCATCTGGTTTAACAATTAGACATCTTATACTGAACCATCTGAGTATAAGCTACTCACCCTGGGCTCGCCAGGGGCTTGAGGGTAGAGCAAGCAGCTCCGGTGCCGGCAGGATCAGCAGAGGAGCGCTCCAGCGCAGTGCACAGGGGGAACCTCGGGGGGAGACGAGAGAGCTGCCGGGGGCCTGCGTGAGATGACAGCAGCTGAGGAGACCTGGGAGGGGCCAGGAGCAATGGCGGCCAAGCCCCCCCCACCTATAAAAGAAGCCCCTGGGGAGCACTAGTGACCAGGAGCGCTGCGAACAGGGCGGGCAAACAGGGCATGGTGCGTCAGCAAGGTCGTGGCGCGGCAGTTTGCACGGCAGTTCATGCGGCAGGGCGTGCAGGAAGGGCACTGAAGCTTGGCCACCTCGACCAGGGAGCAATGGTATCCACCCGCCAGAAAGCCATGACCTCTCTAAGCTCTGCACCCACCACGACTGACGCAGCTTCCCAGACAGAGCTGCGGTGGGAACTCGCTGCCAGCCAGGGGTCAGGC
>NW_008824539.1:129084-131156 GCF_000699105.1 Pygoscelis adeliae
GTCTCTTCTCCCAAGTAACTGGCGATAGGACGAGAGGAAACGGCCTCAAGTTGTGCCAGGGGAGGTTTAGATTTGATATTAGGAAAAATTTCCTCACCAAAAGGGTTGTCAAGCATTGGAACAGGCTGCCCAGGGAAGTGGTTGAGTCACCATCCCTGGAGGTATTTAAGAGACGTGTGGATGTGGTGCCTGGGGACATGGTTTAGTGCTGGACTTGGCAGTGCTATGTTAACGGTTGGACTCGATGATCTTAAGGGTCTTTTCCAACCTAAATGATTCTATGATTCTATGATTCTAAATACCTCCATAACGAAGCTTATGTGACCACTCTTAAATGTCTATCCTTCCTGAGAAGATGCCCTCTAGATACCTCTTCTCAGTCTCTGACTATAAAGGGACCCTAATCTTAGAGACACCCAGTTAATTTTTTGGAACCTGAACAAGGGCTGATGAATCCCAACGTAAAGCACTGTCTCAGTGGGCAAAGGTCATCAGACTCGTGTGGTTTGATGCCAGATGCCAGTGGCCTTGCAAGGTATGCAGTAAATTACAATGGGCCAGATCAAACAAACATTTCAGAAGTTTCTGACCCTTCCAATGAAAAGCAAAACCCATCTTCCCCAGTCCCTCTTGCAATAAAGCAGATTCTAATGTTCAAGGCTGCCTGCGAGATACCACCGAATACCTAATGGTTGATCTATTTCCTAGCCTAATTACTGCCTGAGCCATTGTGTTGCTGAAAACCTAAGGCCATATTCTGACACCTTTAATACATCAAACAGTGCCTATTTTCATAAGTAATTCTGCTAAATGAAAAAGTTTTAGGAACCTCGTCTATTAAGATAGGTATTTGTTCACATAAGGGAGAATCTTTAGAAAAGAGTCCTCCTGGATCCTTAGACACAATATTTAACTCTTCAAGCACAAGGCAAACACTAGAGACCACTTTTTTCACAATGTAAATTAAATAAAACTAAAGCCATTATGGAAATGACATAAAACGAAAAGTCTGTGGTTTAAAAACCATCACTTTTTCCATTCAAAGTTGCACAATGTCCTTATGCCAAGTATGTTCATATATTAATTGCAACTGATGGGGAAAAAGACCACTTCAAAAAGGGTTTAAGCACTTTATTCAGCCAGCAGCTCCATTCTTTCTCTTTCTTTGAAGTGATTGATAATGGAAATTGGTGAGCTCTGTCCTCCTGCATAAAGCTGCTATTATAAACACGGTGGCTTTTCTGTGCAGTGAAAAACCTAAGTATGTGCAAAACCAGCTGGAAGCAGGAAGAGGAATCAGTGTCACAACATTTGTGAGAACTTTGTGAGCCACTACTATCCAGAAGATCACATCAAAAGAGTCTTTTATTCCTCTAACAACTTTGTTTGTGATGAATGATTTTATGCTGCAAATTAATAATTAGTTCATGTTCTATGACAGCATGTCCCACCACACCAAGCTGAGTGGTGCGATCGGCATGCTAGAGGGACAGGATGCCATCCAGAGGGACCTGGACAAGCTGGAGAAGTGGGCCCGTGTGAACCTCATGAGGTTTAACAAGGCCAAGGGCAAGGTCCTGCACCTGGGTCAGGGCAACCCCCGGTATCAATACAGGCTGGGGGATGAAGGGATTGAGAGCAGCCCTGCCGAGAAGGACTTGGGGGTACTGGGGGATGAAAAGCTGGACATGAGCCAGCAATGTGCACTCGCAGCCCAGAAGGCCAAGCATATCCTGGGCTGCATCCAAAGAAGCATGGCCAGCAGGTCGAGGGAGGGGATTCTGCCCCTCTACTCTGCTCTGGTGAGACCCCACCTGGAGTACTGCGTCCAGCTCTGGAGCCCTCAGCAGAAGACATGGACCTGTTGGAGCAGGTCCAGAGGAGGGCCAGGAAAATGATCAGGGGGATGGAACACCTCTCCTGTGAAGAAAGGCTGAGAGAGTTGGGGTTGTTCAGCCTGGAGAAGAGAAGACTTTGGGGAAAACTTATTGCAGCCTTTCAGTACTTCAAGGGGGCTTATAAAAAAGATGGTGGCAACCTTTTTAGCAAAAAAAAAATTCTATGATTCTATG
>NW_008824539.1:131460-159437 GCF_000699105.1 Pygoscelis adeliae
CAACCCAAACTATTCTATGATTCTATGATTCTATCTTAGATAGCTGTGTCCCAAAAAGACCCAAGTTTACCTGTTCTTACATTATCTACATCTCATCTACAGTGCATCTCAAGAACTTTGCACGAGAAGTATAAAGTATGACAGAAATACAATATGCATCAAAACCTATTTGTATATGTTGCTGCTTGCCTCACTGCTAAGTTTCTAATCAGACCTTGACTTGTCTGAAGGCGCCTTCTTGCAGATGAAAAAAAAATTGCTCAACAAGGAGATTATTGAATAGCACATGACTTAGCCATTCATCTGATTAGCCCACTGATAGGAATCATAAGACATTTTAATAAAGTATAGCCATAAGAAATATTCAATATGACCTCATATTTCCCAGAAATGTTATATTTCTATCTTGCTTTATCAATGGGACACAGTGTTTGTTTAAGGTAAAAAAAATCTAACATGAATTTGGGGAGGACGGTCACCTACTTTTGGTTTCTGTAGCATGTGAATGCCTTTCTCCTTATTGCAAGAGCTAGTGCCTAAACCCAAAGATCAACATCGCAAACAGATGGTGTTGACCCCTTAGTGCGTTCAGTGCTATTTCCATTAAATGGAACTGCATGGTCTAGAAGTCCAGTAATCAGCACTGTTCAGTTCTTAACCCAGCCTTACATTTGACAGCACAATTTTCATCAGATAAAACCGCCACAGGTAACCTTCCTAGGGTCAGAGGCAGACTGCCAATCTTCTTGTCTTACTAACCTACTCAAAATCATGCACATTGAGAAAATAAGGCTAGAAACAGGTTTCCATTGAATGTTGTCTATTTTCATAGCACCTTTTCTCAGCTATGGGAGCATATGGTTGAATACAAGAGTTGTCTTGCTTGAAGACTGCTGTTGTCGTGAGATGTTTCAGGAATTTATAATTCTTTTTTGGATCACCGCTCAGCAGTAGACATCAATGGAAATTCTATTTTTTCACTTCAAGAAAAATTCTGTGTAATTTGTTTCCATTCTTGGAAACATTTTTTCAAAGTTCCCATGAAAACAGCATATATATTAACAAACCCACAGCTGATCAACATACCACATCCTGACGTCAAGTGTGTTAATTTTTACACTGTTAATCATGTAAAATGATAGATATTTACAAATGTCCGTGTGTGAATATAATAATATATTGTTAGCTCACAAAAATACTGTGAATAACTTCCCAGAAAACACTTTGCATTCAGCAAATAAAACCATAAAGATTCTGAACAGATCTAGTGTGAAATGTCTCCTCCCAGATCTTTTCACTGGAGCAATACAGCTCTTCATATTGCTACTGCTGTGCTATTTCTTAGAACGCTTTCCACGTTTGAAAGGCTTTAAATTCACCTTTCTCACCTCTGTGTTTTAGTTTGCCAGTAAAAGTAAATTCATAATTACTCTAATGCCTGGTATGGCTGCAGAGCTTATTTATGTTACTGTTGATGATTATTATCACTTGCATGAGAATATGCAAGATCCTCTTCATGCATGAGCAGATCAGTTTTGTTAGATGTTTCCCACAAAATACCATAGTTTCAAGGAGCTTCCAGTCTGGTACCTAGATTTTTTGTGACTCCTATTTAAAATCCTATAACGTACACCAAGACCCTTGGTACTATCCTGTCGTGGTTTAACCTCAGCCAGCAACCGAGCACCACACAGCCGCTCGTTCACTCCCCGCCCCCCGCCGGTGGGATGGGGGAGAGAATTGGAAGAGTAAAAGTGAGAAAACTCATGGGTTGAGATAAAAGCAGTTTAGTAATGGAAATAGAATAAAATAATAACAATAACAATAATATACAAAGCAAGTGATGCACGATGCAATTGCTCACCACCCGCCGACTGATGCCCAGCCAGTCCCCGAGCAGCAGCCCCCCCGGCCAGCTTTCCCCCAGTTTATGTACTGAGCATGACGTCCCATGGTATGGAATGTCCCTTTGGCCAGTTGGGGTCAGCTGTCCTGGCTGTGCCCCCTCCCAGCTTCTTGTGCACCTCCAGCCTTCTCAGTCGGTAGAGCATGGGGTGCTGAAAAGTCCTTGACTGGTGTAAGCACTGCTCAGCAACAACTAAAACATCGGTGTGTTATCAACATTGTTCTCATCCTAAACCCAAAACACAGCACTGTACCAGCTACTAGGAAGGAAATTAACTCTATCCCAGCCAAAACCAGGACATATCCACAGACCTAGAAATCTGGCAGTCTAATAAGATTGGTTATTAAATTTCCTTGGATGTTTGCTTTAAAATTCCTTTTTCATGCTATACTCTCTTGCATTTTCATACAAATGTGTCTACCATAGTACTTATTATTTAGACAAAAAGTAGCTTTCCAGAGACTTACAAAATGAAGTCCTACCTTCAGTAATGTTCTCTTAGAAAACCTGCTACGTGAAATATTGACCTCGATTGGAAGCAGTGATTTTTACAAGGTGGTGTTTTTTTCCCCCTCCTCCTTTCTTCATCACAGGTCAGGAAAGGTTTGGAAACATGACCAGGGTATATTACAGAGAGGCCATGGGTGCATTTATTGTCTTTGATGTTACAAGACCTGCAACATTTGAAGCAGTGACAAAATGGAAAGAGGATTTGGACTCCAAGTTGGTTCTTCCAAATGGCAAACCTGTGCCGACAGTCCTCTTAGCAAACAAATGCGACCAGGGAATAGATGTTCTTATGAACAACGGCATCAAGATGGATCAGTTCTGCAAAGAGAATGGGTTCGTGGGCTGGTTTGAAACATCAGCCAAGGTAATGTTTCCATTTCTTTTTAAATGTTTCTCCAAGTACAGAGAAATTGGTTCCTAAAATAGTTCACTTGGTTGAAATATGTACCTTGCAAAGCTCCTCTCTTGGTGGAATTAATTAAAGGTGAATTTGTAAATTAATACATTTCTATTTCTTTTAGGCCTCTTATTGCAAAGCAAATTATATGCAGTGTTCTGAAATGCAGCTGCTCTAACATGATAGGCCAGCAGTAAAGTATGTAACTGGTCAACAACTTACTGTGTAATAGCCTGGGGAGGAAGATGACCTTTGGTAAGGCGCAAAAGCTACCTCTTATGAATGATATGAGGATATTTTTCATAATTCTTAACAGTGAATATTATCTCTAAATATTTATATAACCACTTTGCCTGAGAAATGCTGATTTGAGACAATAGCTTTATTGTGTTAGATTCCAGAAAAAAAGTCAGTCTATTTTAGCGCTTGTACGATGCTTACTGTTATAAGCTCTCATTCTCAAAAGCCTTTTCAAAAAAATCACAAAGCTGGGGAAGAAGGAAAGATCAGTGGTCAAAGTGCTGAATGAGCTGCTCTGAGGTTCAATTCCTTGCCTTGGTACAGATTTCCTGGGTGCCTATAAGAAAATGGAGATAAAAATCAGAAAGGGCACTGGGACTTCCAAAGCATAAAGGCCCAAGGTACAGTGGTCCTGTATATCGATTTGAGTTTTCTCAGACGATCTCAGTGAATGCAAGATTTGGAGAGCTGGCATGTGAAATATTGATTTGAACGCAACAGCTCAATGGATATTGTGTTTATTGTATTCTCCAATTATGAAAGCTGGTGTCATCATTAACAGCTCTGGGGAACATTTGAATGTTTTAAATGTAAACAGTTTGGCTCTGGTTTGACCTTGATTGTTAGTAGACTGAATCTCTCAGTGCTGCATTCAGTTGTTTAATTTCTTTTAAGCACTTTATGAAAGTTACTTAAGAACCTTTGGAGTGTATACTTTTATTTTACTTTTCTGGTCTTGATCCTTCTTCAGGCATTAATATTTAAAAGAAGTCTCACTTGTAATCAGCAGAAGTAACAGCAAGTGACTAGCAGCATGTCGTAGTCTGCCTCAAGCATTGCATGAACTCTGGGCTGAGATGTCTTTGTGGTCAGTGTCTTTGCTTTCCTGCCGAATGGGTCTCAAAACTAGTCACTGTTTCTTCAAAATGCCATTTTTAGGGAGATGTTTTGGTCTAGGTCAGTGGGTAAATTATCTTGCTCTACAAACAGGGTACTTCTCATCCCTGCATGTGCAGGACATGGTTTGAATTCAGGTCTGTGGTTCTTTGCTGATTTGTGCTGGGTGAGACCACCAGAATCCAGTGTTCCTCTCTAGGATAACCAAACCTTTACTATGGACAGCGTCTAGTTCTGATTAAGAAAGAGGCCAAGATCTCTTACACCAGCTTCTTTGTGATAATTATGGCAGAAAGCTAATTATTCCAGGAAAACATAACAAAACAAACCAAAAAAACTAGAGAGCAAAGCATTTGGAATAGCAGCTACAAGAAGAAGATGTGGAAAGTTGAGGGGATTATTACAGGACAAATTATTATTATTTGTATAAGAACTACATATTCTTCCCCTTTTCAATATTCTGTTAGGTGTCTAACTGTCTTTCAGGCCACAAATAACATGAAATATCTGGTTGCAAGTATTGGGGATCCAGTTCACCGGTGATGTGTAACACTGTATATGGCTGTTTTCTTCAGAATTACTTTTTCTTCATTTCTGACATGTGCATGAGTCTACATTTTCTGGAGACAAGAACCAATTCACTGAAAACTAAGACCTGAGGGCAAAACCATCACAAAAAATCATGTGGAGAGAAATGAATAACAGACTGTTTTAAAATGCCTGCATCTAAAAGATTTTCAAAGAGAACGAGAGGGAACGGGATGGACCGTTATTTAAAGGATACAGGGCCATAGTTTCATTATTCTAGGTTTGGATCAGCAAAGTCATGCAGCTGGTCACTGCTTTTTAGCCTATGAGAAAGGAATCTGTACCATGAATTCCATATGCTGGTCCCCAGCAAGCACCTGTCCACCTCTTAAAAAGAACCACCACATTTATTGTGCCAAGGGCCATTGCAGGCCATGGCAGAGAATGAATATACAAACAATTTCAAAGGCAGCAGAGGGGTTTTACCGTGATGATGGAACCAGTCTTGGGCAGAACTATGGAAGTGTAAAGGACAATTAAAGTTTAAAAAAGTCACAACAGAGGAAAATTTAGTCCAAGTTTCTCTAAGCCACATAGAATTAAGGGTTATTTTAAACAAAGGAAATACATAGATTTTTCTTACTTTATTGAACTCGGAAACCCAAGCAGTCCTCAGGTTACCAGTGCAATCATGTAAGAACAGAATGAAATCCAGTTATGACAAGTCTTATCTTCAAAAGCCATTGTGAAGGGAGCAGTGAGAGTTGAGGACATGACTCTCTCATCGGACTGTTCTCTGTTGCTATAGACTAAATGCTAGGATCTGTTATTCTGCAATCCCCACACCTGTTTTCCGCCCAGAGTTGGAGGCTTCTGACTTTAAAATGATGCAAAGAAGAATAATTCCACTAAAGGCGGTTGAATCACAACATTTAGGCTAAGTTAGAGCAGTATAATTTCCCCATTTGGTCTAAATTCTGAACTAAAACCTACGCATTTTTTCTAAACAAAAGTTATTATTACTATTATTTTAAAATATTGGATGTAACATGTATCTGGTATTCTTTCAGCCTAGGGAATATTAAATAATTGAACTTGGATCTGGGGAAAATAAAAACCTAGCTACAGTTGCTATAGAGAATAGAAACTCTTTTCTGAAGCAGAACAGCACTAACAGAGAAGTCATCATATTGCAGCCAGCAGTTTTAGCAGTTCAAATAAGTAATAACTCTTTTCTGTGGTATCCTGGAATAATTAGATCTCCAGAGGTTTTCTGGAGACATGCTTGGAAATGTTATAGCCTTCAGAGCAAACTGAATATGATTTATGCATTTTGGAAAAACAAAGGTGATTATTTATAAAAATACATCTTTTAGTTCTGGTTGCCTTGCAGAAAGTATCATGCTATATATGTACCTACCATATTTCAAACTGTCAATAGTTTGAAATTTTTGGCTGTAGCACTGGCAGATTACACCAAAAACATCACTGTATTATTCCCTGGTGCTGTTTTTCTTAAGTTAACAACTTTGACATGAATCATTTGAGCCACCTAATGCATTCATATGTACTAGTTTTGATTCTTACATTAATCTAAAGGAAATACTCAGCCTGTTCCAATCTTCTGGTCCCTATGAAGATAGAAGAACTTGTTCTGGTAGTTTGCCATGTAAGAGGGCCCTTGTGGTGCAACAGCACAATGCAGCATAGTCATAAGTTACATATATCTCTCTCAGTGGAGAGCCTGGTCTCTTTTACATATGGTTGTTTGGTTTGTTCATATTGATTGCTGTCTAAAAGGCACATCCCGAAATAGTCACGAAATAACCCTTAATAGTAAATTCTTTAATAACTTTCATTACCACAACTATCGTGAAAGATGCATTTTTTTAAAAGAAGGAAATTTCTCCTTCCTGTCACACAATTAATTATCCAGCATGTGGCCGGAGTAGCTGAGAGCTCTACTCACATTTCCAAGCCTTTAAACTGTTTTCACCACCATTCCTAGCTCAAAGAGGTGAGCTTTTGACTTGGATTAGAAAAGCAGCAATTTCAAGCTTATTATCACTTTATAATGAAAATGGAATTTGTGCATCAAAACAGACAAGTCAGGCAAAACTAAATGTGCTTGAAAATACCTACTTCAGAAATGACTTGAAATACCTGACGACTGACCATAGCTGTGCTGTGATTATGCCTGAGTTCCTCTTTTCCCTGCTGTAATTCTGCTGTCAGCAATACAGAAATAGGTGAAAAATCTTTTTGTCTAAATTGCCCAGAAGGGCTGGTAGCCATGCTTTTCAGATCCTTACCAAACTAGGCTAAGCACACAGCTCCTTGTCTGCTGAGCTTCGTGGCCTGGAGACTGAATGAGCATTGAATCTCTGGGCTATTTGGACACATCCTATTTGGACCAGGAAAAAGTTATAGAATCTTTCCTCCTCTAGGAAAGGTGGATGATAACATGTCCCTTCTCCAGCTTTTTTCTGACAGGCAGTCCACAGTGTGTCATAGTACCCAAATGTTGGACTAGGAATCAGGAGTCCTCTTTGCCACTGATCTACCACTTTCTGAAGGTATCCTTCAGAAAGTCACTCTCTCCTCTGATCCAGCCTCTTCTTCCATAAAGCAAGGACAGCAATTCTGCTCATCTTACCAGTGAGCTCTGTGCACGAACAAACTCTACTATCCTTTGTTTAAAACACAAATTCTTCAATTCTTCTGACTGGACGATTATTATGAAAGTTGAAAAAAACAAGCTATACTGCAAACTTGCAGAGGAACAGGATATGTGTTTTCGATTTCCATAAAGACAAGCGAGGTTTGGACATGTATTTGAATTAGGCTGACACACTACAGCTAATCTGTTGATCTGGTGACTGAAACCAAAGCAATCCATTTGAGACTGCCAGACCCAGTTAGGGATGTGTAGCTCCCTACATTGTCTTTTTAATTCACTCGAAAAAATCTCTAACCAATCTCACCACACAGAGCCTTAGAAGATATTTCAGCTTCTGCCATAAACCAAGAAATGAAGCTACACCTAAGGCAGAAGCTTTCAGTTCAGATATACAGTCACTCGGTGCAGAATCCTCTGCAGAGTTTGTTTCCTGTGGCTAAAAGGAGTTGCTTTGGATCATCCTACAGGTATTACAGCTGGCCTATAGCTCTCTGGATCACTTTTATGAAATACGTTACTTAGTGCTGGCCAAAAGCTGGAAATCCACAGAATCACAGAATTGAGAGCGGAAGGGACCTCTGGAGGTCATTTAGTCCAACAATTTTGTTGCAGAATATCCAACCAGCTCTAAGAATTCAACTACAGAAATTATCTTGTTCTCAGGGTTGCAGTCACAGCAGTTCACATCCATGAATTTCATGTTCATGCATCCAGATGGCTTTTAACTTGTGTGGTTGTGTTTCTAGGTTGTGTTGTGCCACAGCAGTATGGCACAACATCGTAATAGGACTCTGCTGCCAGCTGTTTCCAAGGGAGTTCTGCTACGGGAGCATGTGGAGCCATTCCCTCAGATTCCTTGCTCCAGGGGAGTGCAGGTTAAAACACCTTGAAAGTCATATCCCTGCTCCTGGATTTTAGAGCATTATAGAAATAAAATGTGGAAACTGTGTGATTCTCACTAGGTTCCCATCTAATACCTGAATATTTCAGAATTTGTAAATGTTTGCTTAAGGGAAGTTGATTTTCTTTAACTCCAGTAATAGAGTGGAAGGTCATGTCTCTAAACGGTGCTGGCTTAGACCTCCCCAAGTGCCCATGTTAGGTAGCTATGTTGTTCTTCACCCTGACGTTCAAGGTAAGACTCAGAAGCATCAGATTCAGCCGGAGAAAGAAACTACCCAAATGTAGGAAGGGAGCAGTTTTATAACAGAAAACAACCAGACAGACAAATCTAAGATACCTGCATGGCAAAGAAAAATTTTCATTTCGAAGTGAGACAGGCCCATAAAACTAGCAAAGGCCTTTTTTCTTCTGTAAAGAGCTAAGAGTCAGTCTAGTCTGAGGGGATTTATTTCATATATTAAAATAGAATGTTCTACATGTTAATATTCTGCATCTGCATTAGAGCTCGCAGATAAGGGGGAAGGCAATCCAGAATGCAAAGAAGCTTGCTGAGCTTATGTACTGCTTTGAGACACATTCAATAAAGTATTTATTTTCCCTTCTGTTGATTGTTGCATTACAAGACTATGACATTATTTCCCATAGCGATAAGTTCAAAGGTTGCAATCGTGCAACTCTACTTCCCTGCCCCAAGTTGCTATCCTTTCCCCAAAACTGCCCTTTGAAAATGTACATTTGAAGGAGATTGATCTACAAAGCAAACTGTAATTTAATTTGTGTCTTTCAGTGTCCCTTTCTGGCTTTCAGAGATTGCTCAGAGTTATTCTTTTTGCCTTGCTTTATTTGGTAATAAAATAAAGAGTAACGTGCTGATTTTCACTTTTGCATTCCTTCTCAATGGGGTCAAGAGAAAGACCGACTCAAGTAGTCAGACATCATCACAGGGGCTGGGTTCAGGTCCTTGCTCTGGCAGACATTGGCAGGTTGATGCAGGGTAAATCACTTAGGGCTGGATTCACAACTTAGTTCTTGCATCATTGACTGTGACAGTGTCTTTCAGGTGCTGGAGCTTACTGAGGCACAAAAGTCACAGAAACGGGTTAGGCATGTCAGGGGACAGGGCAAGGGGAGATGCCCAGGGAAGGGTTTCATAAAAGCTAGCATGCTAAATCAGGATGTCAATGTGAGAAGTAGAGCAAAGCAGGAAGAGAGGACTAATAGCAACAAAGGCACCAGAACATGGGTAAGATCCTTCCTTTTTGGTCTTGCAGTAAAAACTCTCCCACAAGCTTCGGGAAAGAAAGGTGTTGTGTTCCTGCCTTATCATGAGAAGACTTCAAACTATGCCATCTCCCACCTTCCAGCTAGCCACCATGTGCTGGACCAGGTTTCATGCAGTTCTCTCTGTTTGGGGCTCTGCTTTTCTCCATTTGATAAATGGCCATAGCAGCACTTCCCTATCACAGAAAGATGCTGTGAAGATAAACACATCAAAGATGTGGTGCTGAGTAATGGCAGCCTCAAAAGTAGTATAGGTAGACAGACCTTCCCCAGTATTTGGAGAACTGTGAAGATAAAAGTGCCCTCAGAGCAGGCTGGAAAATAATCTACAGCACTACAGGTGCATCTAGTACCATGTCAAGAGTTAGATAACCCCTGAACATCTTGATGTTCAGAAGTGGCTCCACCAAGGAGGCAGAGTAGGCCCCTCAGTATGACCTAAAGAATTTGCTCAGAACATGAAAGGAAGTTAGTAAAAACAAAAAAAAAAAAAGAAGAGAGGAAAAAAAAAGAAGAGAGAAGAGAGAAGAGAGAAGAGAGAAGAGAGAAGAGAGAAGAGAAGAGAAGAGAAGAGAAGAGAAGAGAAGAGAAGAGAAGAGAAGAGAAGAGAAGAGAAGAGAAGAGAAGAGAAGAGAAGAGAAGAGAAGAGAAGAGAAGAGAAGAGAAGAGAAGAGAAGAGAAGAGAAGAGAAGAGAAGAGAAGAGAGAAGAGAAGCAGAGGCGAGGAGAAAGAAAAAAGTCTGAACTGCAGCAATCATCACAATTCCTGCGGTGTTTTGTGTAGAACAAAAGCCATAAGGGAGATGACAGTTAAGGCATTTCAACATAGAGACCCACAGAAAGACATCGTTTCACTCTGTTGTCTCGCCTGTATTTTCTTTCTTTTTTGAAACAGAATTATTTTTATTTTTAGGCATAATTGGGGCTGTTTCTATGTTTTAGTACAATTAGTAGGGTGTCTGTGATTATTCCTCTCTGTCCAGTCTTACGCTCTGGTTGTTGGTTTCTTTGTATTTGTTGGGTGGATTTTCACCTACTCCTTTTTCTCTGCCCTTCCCTAGATTGCCTTTCAACACCTCCTGCCTTCTAAAATTACCAGGTCTCTGGGTGTCTGTGTTTGGGTAGCAGATCACCTTCTACTGTCTGCAGCTGCTTCGCTGCCTAGCAGAATATTGATTTTTTTTTTTTTTTTTTTTTTGCAAAACGCATTGTAAGAGGAGAGGTGCAGAAATCAATATTTCATTAGACAGACCAGAGTACAGCCATGTCTGATCCACAGACCTGGGACACAGAGTAGACACCGTAGGATTAGGGTTGTAACAACAGACAATAGTAGCATCAGAAAGGAAGCGGTCAAGGCATAGAGCTGGGACAGCAGGAGTTGCTTTGTTGGCATGAGCATATGCTCCTTGCAGAGAGTGAATTAACATGTCGCTTCTCATCCATACCACGTACCAGTTGTCATCTGAACCATGGGAGAAGGCTGGAGCTAGACACAAGCTCAAAAACAGCTGTGCTGTCTGCCAGGGTCGCCCTTCCTCTCTTACTCCCTTTGTACCCCAGCAGAAATTTTCATCCACACAGCTTCGACAGTTCATATAAATGTTCGGGATAAGAAAATGCCTCTCTGATCTAACACACATTATGGAAAGGACTTTTTATTCCTTTCCTCTCATACAGAACAAAAAGCAGAATTTTAATGGCATGGGTGCAGATGCTTTGAATGGTGAATCCTCGCAAACCAGCACATTTTGCTTGAAGAAGAGCTCAGTCACAAACTTCAGCAGGCCCATCTGAAGGGATGATGCTCTAGCAAAGAGAAAGGTGGGCATGGACTGAAAGTAGAAGCCTTTTCAAGTGGAATGGCCAGAGCCAGGGATGACCCCTATCTGTATCTAATTCCACTTTACAGATAGTCAGTAGATCTGGGCAGACACCTGCCAGGAAAACAGCAAACTCAATCCAAAATGCAATTAATAATGTAATAAGAAATATGGATCAAATTTGGTAAATAATTTCATTAAGAAGGAGAAAGAGCAATGCAGAAAAAGAGAAGCTTTTAATTTTTGTATTCCCAAAACTAAGTATTTTTACTTTTTATTTCAAAACAATACTTGCATATTAAAATTTGGCTTTCTTCCTCAAAAAAACTAGAGAGATTTAAAAAAAGGTTTGATAATCCAATTTCACTTTGGTTTGCATTCTGGCTGAAGTAAAACAGCATTGTTTTTTCCTTCTGAATTTTTAGGCTGGGGTCTGGCACATGGACTTCCATCTATCACCAGTGGGGTTGAGGGATGTCCACCTATACTCATTTTATGCTTTTGCGAGCTTGGGTTCCTTCTCCCTTTCCCACTCTTACAAAATGCTGATCTTAAGCCTCTGACAGAGATGGTTTCTGTTAATACATCTGAACATTAATCAGTTTGGGCACAATCTCAGATAGTCACTAAGATGATGTTGAAAAAATGCATGCTGCTATCCCAAGAGAGAAGCAGCACATGGGTAAATGATGCTTATCAGTTCATTAATAAAGGAAAACACAATGCAAAAGATTTTTCATGGGTGTTTTTGTGCATTTAAAATCCTGTTTTGTCTTTAGCTTTCTAAGCAGTACAGAGAGATATTTTTCATTGTCTATTTTTTCTAATAAAATTTCACAGTGTTCTGAAAAAGACTTTTGGTGCATGCTTGAGGAATTCGCTTGTCTGCTCTGAGAGAGCCATGTGATACAGTAACATTTTAACATCTCAGTACAGAGCTGATTCCCAGCTCTGTATTACTTTCTAGGGGTTAGTATGTAAATGACTTGTCTAAAGATTGTTTTTTTACAACCAGCTGATATTCTTTACAGGTCAAATTTCAAATATTTAAGTTCACTTGTGTAGTTGAAGAAACCCATGAAATCTTGGCACTAACTAACGTCTTCAGTTGGATCCCCAGATTTCAGCTCTTTACCGTGGTGCAAAGGCATGGTCAATGGAGTTTGTGGAGCTTTGCCATTGATTTCAAGGGGATTAGAAATCAACCTCACACAATCCATTACTTTAGCTTTTGATCTTCATATAATTGTACCATCTCTACTGAAACATACACACATGTACTTTGGTTTCTTTCTTTTATAGCTGAACTTCGTACTTAAACATCTCATCTGACTTTTTTTGAACATACACATGCAAAACAAAAGTTTCACATATTAAATTTTACAGGTTATTTTATTAATGATGCTGAGTTAATGCTGAGCATTTGCTGAAGGTAGACTTCATGGCATTGTGTGCATGGATGTTTATGGTCTCAGTACAACAGGCTCCAGATTCAGCGTGGAAGCCTGGGTCAGTTTTAGATTGTAAATAAAAACATAATCTTTATGGAGCGAGAGGAGTATGTGCATATACATAAATATATACATATATATTTGTATACATTTCTATATGTATGTATGTGGGTGTGTGATACAATTTCCCAGAAAATTGAAGCTACGATGAGGTTTCTATCTCCTGTCATATAAAATAAGTAATCAATGCCAACAGTTAGAATAGAAGAGTGTCTTTTATGCCAGAAAGCCTGACTTTTCATTCCAAACATATCGGTGGCTGTCATAAAAAAAAAAAAAATCCTTACGCAGTATTACTGCTTATTTTATATGCTGTGCTGAGCTGTGTCTCACTGATCAGGCTGTTTCAGCTTTGCTTATTCTACAGACGCAGTAAGGTTGCTGCAAGTTAAATGTGCTGTTGAAATAAGGCACATGTAGAAAAAGATGTGCTTTGCCTTTTGTTCTAAACCCCTAGAGTGAGGATTTCTGTCTTACAAATGAAACCAATGGTGATATAGCTCTTCTGAAGCAGTACATTGGAGATAATGCAGCCTCAACAAAAAATAAGTGAGGACTCCGAATGATATAGAACTTTTTTTACTGTTTTGTGAATAACTTGAGATTGTATCATTTATTCAACAAATCTGGTTCATCACAGGTTTCACTGTGAGAATTGTATACAGAAATCTTCCTGAAAATGTGGGAAAGGCTTTAAAAAATAAGTGCTATTGATGGCTGTAGTTGCTGATAGGTAATTAATAATTTGAAAATTAGAGTAACCGTTTTTCAAGCAGTAAAATGTGGATTTTGGAGCGTTATTTCAGGCATCTGTCTTTAACATCCCTCTGGCATTTGTTTGTTTAGTTTATCGAAGCAATCAAATCACCAAGAATTTAGGGTAATTTAAAGCGAGCTCTGTGTATAATTTAAAGGAGATATGAATCATAATATACAAAAAACCTACCTACCTTAAAAACTACAGTAAGCATTATGTAATACAGTCAATTTTTAAAAGCTGTTTATTAAGGAAAGTAAACTGTTCATGTTGCCTAGAGAAAAAATTAATTATGCACAGAAAATATGCAGCATGGTGTGATTAATATTGACTAATCAACCTCTCTTTCTCTTTCACTTGCAGGAAAACATAAACATCAATGAAGCTTCCAGATGCTTGGTGAAACACATAATTGCTAGTGAGAGTGATCCAGTTCAGTCTGTTGAACCAGATATTATAAAACCACACTTGAATTCCTCCAAGATTGTCAGTTGTTCGGGTTGCTTTAAATCCTAAGAGACTTCCAGACTATTACAAGAGCTGAACAACTATGATTCACAATGTATACTTTATCCAGCGTAGCCAGCCTGCCCAGATTGTCCATAAGCAGATTGCCATTTTCTCAAAAATATACTTAACTTTTTCCATAACTTTGACAGCTGAAATTTATTATGAGCTGTTCATTGATAGCAACTATTCAAAACTGTCTTTGGCTACTGGTCGAGTAAGACTAATGGTGATGGCTGTGCTTTCCCAGTTGGGTAGCACCAGCAGTGATATCAAAACCTATTTCTTTGCAATGTAGTTTCTGAAAGCTCATATTTGTGATGAGACTGCAGTAAGAGTCTACTTGTCCATTGGTCTTCCAGCCCGTCTTCTCGATACCCTGACGAGGCAACCATCATCATTACACTTTTTTGTCACCCCTCACACTTGAATGATCTTGTTTCATATGAGGAAGATGATGATGACAGTGAAAATATAGCTGTTCAGAAAGAGGCAATAAAAATGTTCACAATGAAATATTCCCATTGCAAGTTCAGTTTCCTGGATAAATTGGCAGGATTGAACATAGAATCATAGAATCATAGAATGGTTTGGGTTGGAAGGGACCTTTAAGGGTCATCTAGTCCAACCCCCTGCAATGAGCAGGGACATCTTCAACAAGATCAGGTTGCTCAGAGCCCCGTCCAGCCTGACCTTGAAGGTTTCCAGGGACGGGGCATCCACCACCTCTCTGGGCAACCTGTGCCAGTGTTTCACCACCCTCATTATAAAAAAAATTCTTCCTCATATTCAGTCTAAATCTACCCTCCTTTAGTTTAAAACCATCACCCCTTGTCCTATCACAACAGGCCCTACTATAAAGTCTGTCCCCATCTTTCTCATAAGCCCCCTTTAAATACTGAAAGGCAGCAATAAGGTCTCCCCGGAGACTTCGCTTCTCCAGGCTGAACAAACCCAACTCCCTCAGCCTTTCTCAACATTCAGTTCTCCAGAAGAACTCAGCTCGTAAGACTGAACCCTAATGCAGTTTTTCCTGCCCCTTTCTGAAGAGTTAAATTCACATAGTTGTTAATTAACATTGTCTTCAGGTGAATCAAGATGAAACAAGTCAAGGGTAACGAGTGACAAAACAGGGAATTGGGGGTACAGTCTCATAGTTGAAGCGGCTGAGAGTTTTCAGAAAGGTTATTCTAGAAAGCCAACATCTCCTCTGAAAAGCACTCATTGATTTCCTTCCTGTCTCTCCATCCTTCATGCCACAGGTGTTGTCCCTGTGTGTTTAAACTGTGTATATTCTCTAAGTCCCTGCATGCATCCTTCCATTATGTTGATTCTCATGGGAAAATTCACTATCCACGTTATAATGTAACAGTTAAGCTTTTCAGGAATGCATCTGTGTTGAATAGCAGGGTATTTGCTTTCTGAGAACATTCTTCTAAAAAACACGATTGTATGAATGATCATAGGAAGCAAAGAGAAACAGTCCTAAGCAACACTCCTGGAATATGTGCAGAATTTGTTGAGCTGTACTGTGGAAATGAAATGGTTGATTTTCAGTCTCACAAAATATGCAGGTTGGTGGAGTCATTCAGACACGTATGTCTAGACAAGAAGTCTTGACATCTGGCTGCAAGCCCCTGCAAGACAAACTTTCCCTGTCTCCTGCCATAGACAAATCACTTCCATTTTCTTGTTTCTACTGAGCCTTTTTCTTCTTAAGCCATGAACTCTCAGTGGCAGGAGCTGTCTTCTGAGATGGGTTTCTGTCCTTAGAGGTGAGTAACACCATGGAGGGGAGGAGGCAGAATCTCATGACCTCTTGTGTTTGCAGACATCACTGCAATACTTCACTGAATATTTAGTTGGAAATGAAGGAGTAAAACTCTCAAAGGCTAGTAAGTAGGTGTTGGGTAGAAAAAAAAATAAATCCTCAAGCTGACCTTATCCTGTGAGATCTACGGGGCTCATGTTTCTCTAAAGTTCAGCCTATTACTGAATGAGCTGTTACTATATAGGCGCTGCAGAGGAAAGTCAGGGACAGAGGCATAACTTTTTATGTGCTCTTCCTAAAGCCTTAAATTGATACATTTTTGTCACAGAATTTTAGAATAAGAAAGCAAGGTCTGTGGTTTTAAAAATAAAAAGCCACATCCAGAATAAATCCGCACACACACGTAGATGTAAGGTTCCATATATATCATAAGCTGGCTTTTTTTGAGGAGAGTAATTTTCAAGTTGTCTTGATCACAGTGTTATCCTTTAACACCTGTGTTAAACATCCTTTAACCCCTGCTGTGATCTGGGTCAAATACCTTAACCTTTCTGCCTCAGTTTCCTCATCTGTAAAATAGGGATTGATGTACACACCTACCTCACAGCACTCCTTGAAAGTTACTGTTGGCACCATGCTTTGAAGATATATGTTATACAAATGCCAAGCTCTATTACTGCTCAGAATGAAATATGAGTGCCCTCTAGCATAAATACATGGTGCTGTAATGCCTTAATATTCTAAATCTGTCCAGGGTTTGTCTGTGCTGCAACAATTAGCTTCAATTATTCCACCTGAGTTAACCTAGTTGAGGTTATAAAGCAAGGTGTGACTGAATGGGATGATTAGATTAGCTGCAGATGGGTTGAAAACTGAAACTGTGGCTGCACAGATGTTGTGGTACTAATTTAATAATCTCAGCAGCAAAGCTCCAGTTCAGAACTAGTGCTAGATCAGCTATTTCAGATTAAAAGCATTATCTAAGTCAAGTAGTATGGATGCCTTATTAAGGGTAACTATTCATTCATACCTTGAGCCAACACTGTGGGGAATGCAAGCACCTGGATATTCAGATGGCTTCCAAAGGGCTAAATTTTCATGAGTTGAACCCCATGCTTTGACTATAAATTGGGATGCCTCAGGTGAAGCAGAGGAAGTTTTAATTTCTTCCAAAAATTATTTTGTGCTCAACTTGCAACAAATATAGCAGTTGCTAGTGTGTTTTAGTTATCTTCAGATCACTTGTCTTTGGTGGCTTCTAGCCAATACGCGTTAAGCATAATGGTAACTTTCACAAATGTTTGAGAGCTATGGCTAAAGATCTGGTATAACAATAATTAAAAACCCACATAAATAAAACACTTAAAGGACAGATCTTTTTTTTTTTTGCTTCACTGTATTGTATAAACCTGCTTTAAACTATGAACTCATCATCTGTTCCCCTTGTTTCTATTGTGTCAGGTTTCACTGCAGTCACAGTTCTGGGGCAGATTTCCCACCTCTGGTAGATGGTGGACAGAATTTGGCCAATTTCTAGACTAAGGACTATACGAGGTATAAGTTCTAAAGTAATACATATTTACACTGTAAGAATTAGAACAGTATCATGAAGAATCAGGCCTCCTTAGGAGGTCACATAATTCCAAATGTTCATTTTTATTTATACTGAAGTGATAAGAATCTGTCAAGTCTCTTTCTATAACACAATAAATAAATGTGTGAATTCCACCTGGGTATCTAGCAAACGGAGCCTTTTTAGAAGGGGTTGTCGTAGGCAGGCAGAATAAAAGCTTTAATTTAGAAGTAATGAGCTCAGTTTGTGCTAATACCCTTTCAGGAACAAATGTAAAATTTAATTATACTGTGTCAGTCCCTAACAGGTTGGATTTCCTTGTTTTTTATTGATACATTCTGTGCTATGTCCTCTTTGCTGTCATTAGGGACCAGGCATCTTAATTGCATGGCCATTTCAAAATGAAATATTTTCCCCTTCTGTTTGCAATAAGTAATAAAAGACACGAGTCTCTATTGCCTTCCAAGCGGGCAGAGATGCTGCAAAGTGGATTTAAAATTAATTTTCATTCTAGTTCTCCATAAACACCCCTCTGGGTGTCCCAGCACTTAGAACCACAGGCTGATGCGCAAGTGAGGTGCCAGGCACGAGGGATCAGCCCGAAACACTCATGAAAAATGGTGTCTGAGCATCTCCACCCCAAGGCTTCATTTACCAACTCAGGCACAACACCAGTAATGACAGGATGCCTTTCATTTTCCATCTTTGAAGCTCCATACAAACAAAATCTCATGATCCTAAATACCTTGGGAAGCATATACGTATTACTGATAGGAAAATGGATGGAGTGAAAGGTAAATATTACTTTATTATTCCAGAAAGATCATAATTTATTTGACCAAGCTGAGCTTTCAACAGAAAGCCATTTGGACTCTGAAAATCAGGCTTTGTTCTTCCTATGCACCATTTTTTTAGATCATATCTTTTCATTGAACTTTTTTATTCAGGAATAGTTTTTCCCAACAGTACCTTGTGTATGCAGCTTGAATTGTTGTACATCAATATTTTATCTTCAGACTCTTTTTTTTGGCTTCTATTTTAACCTACCTGACCACATAAAAGAGGGAGGGAGGGAGAAGGTGCATGTTTAAATAGCAGTTTTGTTTTACTTCTTAAAGCAGCTTGTCTAGCTGGATGAAGTGAAATTGGTAAATAAATGTGGGATATGCAATTTTATGTCAATTGCCAGTAAACAATCAATGAAAATACATTTTACTGCACCAATATTTATGCATGTGACTGCAGGTTCTATTGTAATAAAATACGATATTTCTGACAAAACATGGAATATGAGTGTTTTGTAAAATTAATTCATTAGCCAAAGTAAGCATATACAAGTAGCCACAAGCTAATTCAGCTTTCCTCATATGTAGCCAATCTCTGATATATATATTTAAATAGTTTCATTTAGACTGTTTAATTTCTGTACAACCTCTCTTTAAAACCACCCATGTTAGTGTTTCACATTGATTAAAGGGTTACATGTCTGGAAGAGAAACTTTCCACCTTTTCTCCCTTCATCATCCTATTTGATATGCAATTCCAGATGCAGTTTTTACGGCTCCAGCTCTTCAAAGAACTCAGTTCAAAGCCTGATTTTACAGGCAGAATTTTTGGCTCACAGATAGATGCATCATCATTTTGGGGGCTCATTATTAACCACACGCTCAATTCTTGAAAGTCTGGCTGGGTAATAAATGGCCTACATTTGCAAATTGGGCAGCTGCATGTCTAGGATGTAGTAACTGCATTTGTCTTCAGCTGTCAGGGCAAGCTGGTACCTGCAGCAATGTGACACACTTGACCTTTCATGATTCCCCAGAAATATTAGATTGTTTTATTAATTAAAAAAAAAAAAGAAAAAAAAAAAGGAAGTGCTTGCATTGTGAATCTAGTGTTTTTAGCTTTTCTGCAACCACAAAAAAAAAAAATTCTGGTTTTGTTGCCTTTTTTCATAATGCAACCTGACATTCTCACACCCTATGGCTGGAGGTGCTGCAAGACCCACAACCAATTCCCCAGCATTTAGTGTTACAGTTGCAGCTACACTGACCGATCAACTCATAACAATGAAATATCTTTCTTTGCACAATTTCAGAATACTCATTTCCTGAAAATCATCTTCTTTACAGTTGCAGTACGTCAGCTGCCTAATTAAGATTGGAATCTCTGTGTTTTATGTTCCAAATGCAGTAGTAATAGTTTACAAAGATAAGATATTAAACTGAGCAAAGCCACAGCACGCGACTCCCCAGAGTGGAAGCTGAGCAAATGAACATCTCCTGGTAGACTTCTCTGCATGTCAATAGTGGGAGAAAGTTGTTCCAGTCTAATATTTGCCTGGTTTCTTCCAGGAAATGAGCTTTCACTTAAGCTGTAGTAGCTCAATTCCACTGCAATTGGTAACATTTGCACGTGGCATCTACGGAGTTTAAGTAGTTTTAAAAGACAAGCTACAATTTCTTTCAGAAATGGCATCTTTCTTAAAGGTTTAAAAGTCAGAGGTGCCTAAATATTTTCTCAGTATATAAAAGGCCATTTTGGGTATCTAGCTCCCATGATAATCTATCCATGTATCCTCGGGTTTTGTGAATTCATGACTTTGGCTTTCACAAACCGTGCAAGGAAAGGGCCACTGCAAGATGTTGCTTTAGCAGAGACGCTTCATCCACATCCAAAGTCCTGCAAAGGAGATGAACATAATGAACGGGAAGGCAAGGAATATGGCTGGAGTCAGGGTGACAGAAGCATCTGGGATGGGGCCAGGACCAATTCAAGAAGCACTCAAGGGCAATGAAAGATGCTCAACAAGTTTCTCAGCAAGATGCAGAAATCACTTAGTGAAAATCTGACGCAGTCTTAAGCTTTTATCACTTAGAGGTCTATGAATTTTCTAGGGCACAAAGAACTGTGTTTTTATCTTGTGTGCCTTGAAATTTACTTCTTTACTGGCTGCCTTGCCAAAAATGCCTAGTTTCTTTCAGGAATTCTCTCTCTTTGGCCTTTGGTGATGTCTTATCTCCTTGTCTTGACACTTTGAGGAGCTTTTACCAGAGTAAAATTAGGACTGAGGTTCACGCTGCAGTCTTATGCACCTTGCATCCAGATCATGCCTCCAAGGGCCTCTTGTCGTCCTGCATTAGCATTTCTGATCACTGGTGACAGTCGATATCGCTGCAACACATGGCTGATAAAGAAAAAAGATACTTTAAACCATCCATAAACCAGTCTGCAGGCAAAGCGTGCTAATGTGCCTTGTCTAAGCATAGCTGGCATTTGAATAAACTAAAAAAGTTAGAAACCTGACAGAAGGTAAAAAGAGACGTTTCCCAAAGGCAACTGCCCCTGGAAGTCTATGTCTGCTGCTGGGCAATATACAGGTAATGGGTATTTAAGGCTTCATCTGAGCCGGGCTAGCATGTCAATCCTGTCCTGGGGGTTTTAACTCTTGGAGGAAAACCTTGATTCCATGCCTGAGGATGATGTAGAGGTCAGAAAACACAGCACACAGCCAGTATGTAGAGGTGTCCTGGTTTCGGCAGGGATAGAGTTAATTTCCTTCCTAGAAGCTGGTACAGTGCTGTGTTTTGGATTTAGGATGGGAACAAAGTTGATAACGCACCAATGTTTTAGTTGTTGCTAAGCAGTGCTTACACTAGCCAAGGACTTTTCAGCTTCCCATGCTCTACCGACTGAGAAGGCTGGAGGTGCACAAGAAGCTGGGAGGGGGCACAGCCAGGACAGCTGACCCCAACTGGCCAAAGGGACATTCCATATCATGGGACGTCATGCTCAGTACATAAACTGGGGAAAGCTGGCCGGGGGGGGCCCCCGCCCCGGGAACGGAGCAATTGTACTGTGCATCACTTGCTTTGTGTATTATTATTATTATTATCATCATATTATTATTACTACTATCATTTTATTTCAATTATTAAACTGTTTATCTCAACCCATGAGTTTTTCTCACTTGTGCTCTTCCAATTCTCTCCCCCATCCCACTGGGGCAGGGGGGGAGTGAGCGAGCGGCTGCGTGGTGCTTAGTTGCCGACTGAGGTTAAACCACGACAAGAGGGAAGCAGCAGTATTAAATATACCATGTTATTTTATGAATTTCTTCAATTTTCCCTGACAAAAGCAATATATTGACAGAAGTGGACTATTTGACAGGACCCTGTATCTTCCCTGGGAACTGTGTGCATAAAAGGTGTTATTTCCAGACAGAAGTAAATCTCTGAGAGGTCAGTTATAGCGTATATTCTGAAACCCAAAGAGATGTGTCAAACCACTGACTGATTGTTAAAGAGCCTTATTTCCTTGTTCACTGATGGTTGTGTGCTTATTATGCAATGGGAGGCTCTGCACATGACAGCAACTACACAGCTATTTAGCCCAGATGTGTTTTCAAATTTTGGAGCTCTTTATAATGAAGACACAAAGGGAAGCTGGGGGGGGGTGTGTGTGTTTATACCTGTCGTGGTGGAGTAAACCCTTCCTGGCATCTCATTGTGCTTTGGAGAGAAAACATAGTTTAGACTTTGCTTTAGACTTTGCTTTAGTTTAGACTTTCCTTTAGTTGTATCTGCTAGATGAAAAAGGAATAGGAGTTAGAATCTATTATTTTTCCCATTAAATAAAGTTGTTATTAGCTTATTTAAAGCTAATAAAAAGCATAGCTTTTTATAAAGCATAAACTTCTCATTTCTTTAGCTAGGACTAATAGATTTCTCCTCCTAAAAGCCTGAATTGGTTAAATGGGCCAGTGGAAAAGCTATCTTCCACCTAAGCATTGCAATGGGAAGAGGGGTTAATAAATGATGAGATTATCCCACTCCCTTTAGATATTTTATAAACAGGATGTATATAATCCGTAAGCTATGTGGGGGGATCCATGCAACCTAGGCAGATGAAATCCTAAGACCAAGTAGCCAGCATGAATAATAAACCTTTATGGTAATAGACCTTTATAGTAGCATATGAGAATATGAATCTTCTGTGATAAAACACAACATCAAAGTTCCACAATTTTTTAACCAGCCTGAAAATGCAGAATATAATATAGCGTGTTTTCCATCTGCGCAAATGTTGTCTGGAGGCTAGGCAGGCACAGTTTACGTCTAAGTGACTTTAAAATGAGACAACTTATCAAGGTGCCCTTGAAGGCTGTGACAGTGTATCAGCTATTTAGACATACAAAGTAAACAGCATCAACTATGTTTGGAATGAAGGGGAAATTTAAATGAAAAGCAAATCAAAGCAAATGCTGAAAGGAATAGAGAAATGAACAGGTCAAAAGAAGTTGTTTTGTCAGACTGCTTGACTGGCAGTTACCACTTACGTAGCAGGGAAGCACGTGTGTGCATGGTGTAAGGGAGCCAGCCCACCCTGCCAGATTCACCGGCTGCATGGAAAGAGGTTTGGTTCAAGTCTGGGCACAGACTGTCCGGTCAGCCTTCTGTCAGGGTCATGGTGAAGGATGGCACCTCCAGCTGTATCCCAGGTCACGATGTTGCTCTGGGAGGCTCCCAGGAGTGCAGCACCTCTGATGAGGTTCGGCAGGACAAGCTATTCAGTTTTGTGCTGGGCCAGCAGCTCTTTGACAAGCAAAAGTAATCCTATCTATTAGTCTATATTCCTCACTATGCCATGACATGGAGGTTCATTCTCCCTCCAGACTAGCATGGATGAGCACTGTGGTACTGGCTGGGTTGTTTTTCAGCAGAGGTGATGAGACAGGGTTCTAGTACATCCTCGGTGTCTGGATGCAGTGATGACTCTACCAACACCAGCTGGAACTCTTCTTTTGAATCACCTAATCCCAGGAGCGAAGAGGCACAGGGATATATGGAGCACAGCTCTTCAGGTGGATGCTTCCTCTTCCTTTCATGAGTGACAGTCCAGCTTACTTCTACCCTGATTTCTGAGTCTGGTTTGTATTTTAACTTGGTTAGCTACTAACGACTCAAAACATTCACTGTCCAGGTCACACAAGTGGTGTCCCTCAAGGGTCCATACTGGGACCAATACTATTTAATATCTTCAGCGACATAGACAGTGGCTTTGAGTGCATCCTCAGCAAATTTGGAGATGACACCAAGCTGAGTAGTGCAATTGATTCACTAGAGGGAAGGGATGCCATCCAGGGGGACCTTGACAGGCTTGAGGAGTGGACCCATGAGAAACTCATGAAGTTCAACAAGGCTAAGTGCAAGGTCTTGCACCTGGGTTGGGGCAACCCCCGATATCAATACAGGCTGGGGGATGAAGGGATTAAGGGCAGCCCTGTGGAGAAGGACTTGGGGATTCTGGTGGATGAAAAAATTGAACATGAGCCAGCAATGTGCGCTTGCAGCCCAGAAAGCCAATTGTATCCTGGGCTGCATAAAAAGAAGCGTGGCCAGCAGGTCAAGGGAGGTGATTCTGCCCCTCTACTCTGCTCTGGTGAGACCCCACCTGCAGTACTGCGTCCAGCTCTGGAGCCCTCAGCAGAAGAAATACACGGACCTGTTGGAGCGGGTACAGAAGAGGACCACGAAAATGATCAGGGGGATGGAACACCTCTGCTATGGAGAAAGGCTGAGAGAGTTGGGGTTGTTCAGCCTGGACAAGAGAGAGACTTTTTACCAAGACCTGTAGTGACAGGACAAGGGGCAATGGTTTTAAACTGAAGAGGGTAGATTTAGACTGGACATAAGGAAGAATTTTTTTATGATAAGGGAGGTGAGGCACTGGAACAGGTTTCCCAGGGAAGTTGCGGATGCCCTGTCATTGGACGTGTTCAAGGTCAGGTTGGAGGGGGCTCTGAGCAACCTGTTCTAGTGGAAGATGTCCCTGCTCATGGCAGGGGGGTTGGACTAGATGAGCTTTAAAGGTCCCTTCCAACCCAAACCATTCTGTGTTTCTATGATTCTATGAAAACCAGATGTGTTTCATATGATCTCATTAGGTCTATAAACACTGCTTTGCTGGGACAATATTGAGATATCAGAACTCAAAAAGCCCAATGGTGATGCAGTACAGTGGACTCACTTCTCAAGTATCTTGTTTAGGGCTAGAAAATGCCATGCAGATACTGATACTTTGGAGAGTAAGTCAGTCAGTATTCTTCAGGCAGTTCAGCTCCCTTCCTCTGTAGGGCAAAATACAGGCAGTGGGAGAGGAGGTGGTGTTACAGGAATAAGACATGGGATCTTAGGGCTGATATGGACTCCAAAAGGATACCAGGGTTTAGCAGAAATTAAAAGACACTGTAGCAGAGCAGAGAAGGATAAGAGAACAGGCAAAGTAGGCTGGACTAGATGACCATCTCAGGTCCTTTGTGACCTGAATTATTCTATAATTCTACGAAAAAGAACTAGCATACGGAAAGAAAGGGGAGCTGGGGGCAATCTGAGGGCACAAATCAGTTAGGAAAAAAGAGTCAATAAAGGGCAATAAAAGAAAAAAATATGCAACATAGTGGGATTTTTAACATTTACTTAATAGTAACATCAGACTGTTTGCTGGATATATATTCACACATGGAGAAATTATTGCATTACATTTTCCATGTGCACACACTAATAAACAATTTCAGAGTCTGATCAAATTTTTAATTTTGCACCAATGGTTCTGGGTAACTACCCACCGGTGATCTGTGGTTATGCTTCTGCTTGTCTTTTCAACTTCAATCTATCAGAAAAGATTCACTTTGGAAAACCACTGTCTGGGAGAGGTGACAAAATTGGTACACCCTCAATACACAGACACAGTGGAACAGAAATGGAAGGAACTTCCCCCAGCGACCTTGCTGATGAAATTCAGAAAGGAGCTGAGCTGAGAGGAGGAAGGGGGCGAGTCTCTAGAAACTGTTATCCCAAAAGGATTATAAAAACTCTTCATTTCAGGTAGTTCAGACAGTAACAAATCCAGCCAGCAGAAAGCCTTCAGGGAAATTGCTGAGTGGGGTTGCCTGAGATCAATGAAAACTACACAAATAGGGCAAATTGAGTCTGCCCTTTCATAGGTCTCATAGTTATTAAGAATCAGACATGACGGTAGATGCCTTTGATGTCCTTCAAGGCCAAGAACTATGCTTCCTCCTCCTGTCCCCATCTCCATCCAAGTACAGATGTTAGACTAACAGAACAAAGTGAAATCCCCTGTCCCAAAGAGGCTTATAATCTAAACACTCAAAAAGATATTGACAGTGATTGGAAGTATCGTGGACTCTATGAGTAGCATAATAAAACTAGATGAATATTTATCACATACATTAGATCTACTTCTCTATCTACCCATTTTATATGCCTGTTCCTGCAGTGTTTACTCATCTAACTATATATAAATGACCATCATTTTAGGATCTCAGTAAGCTCATGTGCATTGTTTATCTGAGTCACTCTCCATCTTCACACCATAAGCTGCAGTCTGGTGTGGGATGGCAGAGCAGCATACCTAGAAACACCATGTCTGTGGGATAGTCAGAGGGCTCAGGATGTTGTGGCAAATCCTCTATGCTGTAGCTCATCTCCTCTGCTTGTTCAGGGGAAATCCAAGGCCCAAGCAGTGCTTTAGGTTCCTGGCAAGTGGGAACAAGGACTGATGACACACAACCTCATCTCACGCGTGGAATTGAAGAGGACATTACTCCTATCTCCTGACAAAGCAAGCACATGGGAACGGCTTCAACATGTCACACAAGTCATCAGTTTACAACTCTTGTGGAGTCCCACCTGTGCTTTGTTAGCACAGGCCCATACCACTTAGATGCAGTCTTGCTCACCACTGATTAAACTCTTTAAAGAAAAAGCCAGATCTGAAAGGTGACATAGACACTCAGTGGAGGTCACAGTTCAAAATCCAAAATTGCAGTCCTCAAAACACAGAGGCAGCTGTCAGCCCCGAGACGTCCAGCTCTGCAGTGCCTCAGCTCGTGGCAGCAGCAGTGCTCCAGGAGCCTCAGCTCTGCCTCCTGGCATGCTCACGGACTGAGCAGCTTAGTACCCAATTAATTCTCAGTATTCCTCCACTACACAGCTCCTCATTATGAATTTTTAAACAACAACTTCAAAGTGTTACTGCCACCCTCTTTTCTATGTAATAGCCCGCTGGTTAAATGGTTCAACCTTTTCTTCCAGGTGGGGTTCAAAGCCCCATCTCATGTTGCCCTGATGTGGAGCAAACAATAGAACTGTTGCCTGCCTAGAATAAACCATTTTGGGACCAGGGTTTAGACTGAATTAGAAAAGATTATCTAATCTGGAAGCAAAAGCACTCACTTGGAAAGTATGCAAAGACGTGTATTGCTTTCGCTGCTTGAATTGCTCACCACCCGCCGACCGATGCCCAGCCAGTCCCCGGCAGCGGCCCCCCCCAGCCAGCTTCCCCCAGTTTATGTACTGAGCATGACGTCACATGGTATGGAATGTCCCTTTGGCCAGTTTGGCTGTGCCCCCTCCCAGCTCCCTGTGCATCAGTCGGTAGAGCATGAAAAACTAGAAAGTCCTTGGCCAGTGTAAGCACTACCTAGCAACAACTAAAACATCGGTGCCTTATCAATTTTGTTCCCATCCTAAATCCAAAACACAGCACTGTACCAGCTACTAGGAAGGAAATTAACTCTATCCCTGCTGAAACCAGGACAGCATTTTAGTCCATGTTTTTTTTAACAGAAAGAAAGAGCAGAACTTGTATCTCTCCCATTACTGGCTGGATGCAATAACCAATATGGTACAAAGCCACATGGCCACAGGTTTCCTTTTCCTTCATAAATCCTGAACTGCTTGACGGAGGGTGAATGAGCTTCATCACAGCTTTTATGAAGCCCATGGCCTGGTGATCTGGGGATTGTTGTGGAAGCACAGTTAAGAATCAAGCATAAGATTTAGAGGTGCAAGTTCTATAAAATCTATAAAATATCCTCTGCAGCTTTATAACAGCTGTCTTTTCTCATTTTTATATATTGCCTCTGTGTGTTTATGCATCACAGGTAAACTTTGTGCATAGAAATGAAATAGCTGCACTTGCATTTCTGTAAAGCCAGGTTTGATTTAAGAGATACAAAAGCTATAATTACATCTGGATGAACATCGTTCTTCTGCTCTGATAACAATAAATGCATTTGTGATGGCCACCTAATAAATAAATTGAGGAGGAAAATAAAAAGTGCAAATTAAAACATGCAAACAGGGAGAAATTAATTGCAAAATGTCTTTTAAGTGTTAAGGAAGATATAAGAGATAATCTTACAATGGAGATTAATAAAAGAATACTCTCATTAAGTAAACAATTGCAGGTCAGAATAAATGCATATGTCAAAGAGATAGGGCTGTCAGCAAGAACATGGTGGAGCAATGTGTTGAGATGATTAAAGAAAAAACACGGAAAGTAGGAAATAACATGATAAAATTATTTCAATTTAAACAGGAAAGAAAAACAAATTGCAAATCCACAAGGGAAGAAAAAGGTATTGTAGCTCTTCTTGTGACACATTGAGTAAAGATACGTCAGCAATACCAAATTACTGCAGGAGTATGATATTTATGAGGGGAAATCAAGATTACAAATGGCACCAAAAATCATAGAGATTTAGACCAGGTCTCAGATTTGTATATGCTTAATGGCCACAAATAAACACACTGAAGTATCTACAACAAAGAATTCAAGTAAAAATCTATTGAATTATGGAACTACGGGAGCCCTGCAGTTCCTGC
>NW_008824539.1:159465-170775 GCF_000699105.1 Pygoscelis adeliae
AAGGGAGAGGCAGGAAATACAAAGTCAACAGCAATGCTTTTCAAGTATTCAAAGGTCATGAGGAAAACCATCCCCAAATAACGGCATGTTGGTTTCTGGGTCGTAAGATTCTTTTTAAAACAAAATAAAACCTTCTTTCCTGATTTCTGAACACTGAGGGCTTCATGCAATTTTCCTCCCAGCTTTTCTCATTAAACAAGATCTGGAATAATCCTTTTTCTAAAAAAGACAATGAAAGACAAAATTCCCACAGACCCATGTGATCCCAGAAACTGGGAGCTTAACAAAGCTCAGCAGAAGGATTGCCACTAACTTGTGTTAATTAGCAGCTTTGAGTGACTGTCCAAATTCAACTATCATTTCTGAAAACATTGGCTTTAGTACAATATACAGTCCAATATATATAGTATTTATAGAAAGAATACTATACATACATATAGTATGTATAATTTATGTACAGTATTATCTATACAGCTTACTTAGTAGAACATATAGCAGATGTTAGAGATATGTGTGCCACTGTAGATGTAGGGAAGCTAAATTTGCAAAGGAAAAGAAAGTTCCTGCCAGAAAGCCTGCTCCTGGGTGGGCTCCTCTCCATGGGCTGCAGTTCCTATCAGGAGCCAGCTCTGGTGTGGTCTTTCCACAGGCTGCAGCTTCCTTCAGGGCACATCCACCTGATCTGGCATGGGGTCCTCCACAGGCTGCAGGTGGATATCTGCTCCACCGTGGACCTCCATGGGCTGCAGGGGGACAGCCTGCCTCACCGTGGTCTTCACCACGGGCTGCAGGGGAATCTCTGCTCTGGCGCCTGGAGCACCTCCTCCTTCACTGACCTTGGTGTCCACAGGGTTGTCTCTCACACATTTTCTCACTCCTCTCTCTCACAGCTGCTGTGCAGCATTTTTTACCTTTCCTTAAATATGCTATCACAGAGGCACCACCAGTGTCACTGATGCGCTCAGCTTTGGCCAGTGGTGCATCCATCTTTGAGCCAGCTGGAACTGGCTCTGTGTGACATGAGGGCAGTTTCTGTTGTCTTCTCACAGAACGTGCCACTGCAACCCCCCCTGCTACCACAACTTTACCACACAAACCCAATACAGTCCCAAATCAGCTAATCTTCCTGTTCACATTTCCTCTCATCACAGTTTCCTCATTCCTCCTACTCCTCTTCCTTCAGTGCTGCCCTTGCTACAGCCCACTGCCCCAGTATCCTGTGCTGCTCTGCCCAATTCTACAGCCACCAACCACACTGTGGACCTGGTGCCCAACTCTGCACTCTTGCAGTAGGCTAGCACTTGCTGTTCTTTCACTGACTACGGAAGGCAGCCAAGCTTTGCCCTTCCCTAGCTTCTTCTAGTAGGACAATTCTTGTGGCAGGCTTAAAAATCCCTAGCAAGAGCTTGTGCTTACTAAAGTCAACCAGACAGACCTCTAAAGGCAGAAGACTAGGACAGATCCAGAAAATGAAAAGCAGATATATGGTGGAACAATGGCAGGTAGTGGTTTACATTATAGCACACTGATTAAAGTACCTTTACAAAATGTGTGGAAGGGCAGTCTCTTGGGATTTATCAATCTCAGCATGCTACAGAAAAGGTGATGTACAATTTCTTTCTTATTCCCTGGTGACTGCTATACAAAAGCAATATCCCTAATAGGGTGAAGATAAAAGAAAACCATCCTCTTAGATTAAGTCCCAAGGGTATCTTTCTTTTCTTGGTAAGGAAGATAGAAATACCAAGGGGAAAGATTCAGTAGCTGAGCCACTGAACTGTACCCATCATGCAGCACATGGACCAATTCCCTACAAGATGTTCAGTAGGGTATTTAAATCTTCATCTCCCTGGGGCCACACTTCAACCCAGCAGCTGAATCCCTTTCTCTCACCTTTTCTTGTGCCTGTTTTTCCTGTGCCATATATGGCACCGGTGAATGACTGGCCTCACAGAAATCTTCACTAAAACCAGAGGTGGTCTGGCAGCCACAGAAATCATTGCAATCAAATGAGTCATTAGGCTAAGACTGCAGTCATTAATAAGAAATCTTTTCATTTGCTTGTAACGATGACAACAAAAATAAGCTTTTCTCAGATCATTCTGCTAGCTTTTCTTAGATCTTTTCTCTAACACAGCAAGAATCTCAGGGCAGCAGGACTGCATGAGAGCCAGGGAAGACTTTATGTGTATTCAGAGACCAGACAAATTAGTGGAAGTGGAATCTACTGAAGAACCACATGCAGCTTGAGCTAAGAATATCTGGTAGCTGAGACAATATCAAGGACTTGCACTCTTCTTACTCTCCCCTTGTTGCTTTTGATGATTAGCAGAAATAGGGCACTGTTTCTTGGTCTGACTCAGGATGACTCTTTTTATATCACGCACTAAGTGGAATGAAGTTAGCTGAAAACTTTTTTGGGGGACTACAAGCCTTCATCCAATAGGAAGCCAGGGTAATTGGGCAACAATTTTTTGGCCTGTGTTCTGCAAGAATCATACTGCATGTTAGGAAAATTGTTCTTCAGTAGTCACTTGGAGCCAAGCAATTTCACATCCTGAGTATTTATATTTCATTTCTTAGCATCATGTAAAATGTCCCTTTACATAACATGTTGTGGTGGGTTGACCTTGGCTGGCCACTAGGTGCCCACCAAGCCACTCTATCACTCCACCTCCTCAACAGGGGAGGAGGAGAAAATACAATGGAAAAACTCATGGGTCAAGATAAGGACAGGGAGATCACTCAGCAGCTACAGCCATAGGCAAAACAGACTTGACTTGAGGAAATTGATTTAATTTATTGCCAATTAATAACAGAGTAGGATAGTGAGAAATAAGAACAAATCTTAGAACACCTTCCCCCCACCCCTCTCTTCTTCCTGGGCTCAATTTCATTTCCAACTCTTCTAACTCCTCCCCTCAAGTAGCACGGGGGATGGGGAATGGGGGTTGCGGTCAGTCCATAACACTTGATGTCTGCCATTCCCCACTCCTCACTCTCTTCCCCTGCTCCACCAGGATCCCACCCAGTCCTTCATGAACTTCTCCAACGTGAGTCCTTCCCACGGGCTTCAGTTCTTCAAGAACTGTTTCAGCATGGGTCCTTTCTACAAGGTGCAGTCCTTCAGGAACAGACTACTTCAGCGTGGTTTCCCCATGGGGCCACAGGTCCTGACAGAAAACCTGCTCCTGCATGGACTCCTCTTCATGGGCAAGGCTCCTGCCAGGAACCTCCTCTAGCGCAGGCTCTCCATGGGGTCACAGCTTCCTTCAGGGCACATCCGCCTGGGGTGGGGGCTCCATGGGCTGCAGGTGGATATCTGCTCCACCGTGGACCTCCATGGGCTGCAGGTCTTCACCATGGCCTGCAGAGGAATCTCTGCTCTGGTGCCTGGAGCACCTCCTCCCCCTCCTTTTTCAGTGACCTTGGTGTCTGCAGAGTTGTCTCTCACATTTTCTCAATCCTCTCTCTCACAGCTCCTATGCAGTGTGCTTTACCATTTCTTAAATATGTTACCACAGAGGTGCCGATAGTGTTGCTGATGGGCTCAGCTTTGGCCAGTGGCGAGTCCGTCTTGGAATTGACTGGAATTGGCTCTGTGCGACATGGGGTCGGTTCCTGGCATCTTCTCAAAGAAGCCACCCCTGCAACCCCCCACTACCAAAACCTTGCTACATAAAGCAAATAAACCTGTCTCCTACATGACAAATAGCTCAGTCTACATTTTCTTTTTCCTTTACAGTCAGCATTTGAACTTATCTCAGCCAACTACTGTTTCCCAAGATGTCGACACCTTATCTGAGCTTGTTTCATTTTCTCCCTTTAGACTCTGGAGAGCAAGAAAGATGTCCCAAGAGAAGATCTCATTTGTTTAGGTATCTGTCTTAGGGGGTCATGAACAGTCTTTGGATATGATTTGACATTGGCTGTGGCAGAAGCACGCATGACCACCATAACTAGTTGGCTGACATTTAGACAAAAATTTGGGTGAGATGCATTATCACATGTTCTAATAAACCTGCCTAAAACAAATAAAACTGAAACTTAGAAAAGTTTAATTGCAAAATGTTTTGAAATGTAAGGAGTACAGCATAAATGTAGAAAAGTAGACTACATACAAAAATCTTTTGCCTTCTGATAATCTTAGGTTAACTTAACAGTAACTCCTGTAAGGGCATTTTAATTTTTTTTTCTTTTTAGTATTTTGAGAATGTCTCTTGTTTTTCCCCAGGAACTACAGATTTTCCTATGAGGCAGATGAGTTCAGATTTCTATTTTCTTGTCTATTTGTTCCTAGTTTCCTTTGGTATTTGAAATAGTTTGTCTTGCCTGCATCTTCTTTGATGCTGTTTTACAAGACAAAATGAGACATCAGTTTACTGGTGCTTGGTTTTTGTTAATAGTCAGTTGGCTCTTACTTGGCTATATCTTACTTTCCTATATTTTATTTTTTGTCAAAGTCAGTAATAGATGATGAAGATGAATTTTTCCTTTCCAACCTAAGATTTTAGCCAATTTTAGGCAATATTCATGTTGCAGCAAATGTTCCCCTCCAGGTCATTTGGTAGAAGGTGTACTACCACTTCTAAATGACTATAAACGTATTAATCTTGTCATAACTAATTTATGAGGTTTTAGCTAGTCGATCTATAATAAGAATATATTTTATTAGCCCACAAATTGATGTAAAAGTTTTGCATTTATTGTGTTCTATTTTTCCCCCTCTTTGCCTCAATCATTGTCCCCTTTGTGGTCTGTATAGTTTTGACAGTTTGTGGTTGACCCCATTACACTGATCTAATTGATGACCACTTGAATTATGATGAAAAAGCAGCTGTATTAAACATATAACACATCTGACTTCTTTTACCATATTAGCCCTCTGGGAAATCCTTTAGCAAATTATATCCACATGTTAAGCTCCTTTGAACAATCAGTTCAGCTAAAGCTTTAGCCACCAAAATCCATTTCTTTTCTTTAGAAATCAGTCTCCTAATATCTAGCGACTTAGCCTTTTTTCCACCAGGTTAAAACCAAATTATATGCATATTTCATGCCCAGAGAACATTCATTTTAGTACAGGCAAATGGAATGAACACAGTAGCTGTCAAATGACGTGAATTGTAAATTTTCCTATTCTGAAGTATCTAACAATGGCCTGCAAGCTTGAAGAGCTCCTTTTTCCTATGTGCTGAAAATAACCTGGAATATTTATCAAGATGAATAAAATGTGCTCAGTTTTCACCTTACCCTGGAAAATCTTTTTGCCTCATCTCATTCTGTGCAGTAGAAACAAGAAAGAAAAGTCTTCAGTGTGGACATGTGAGGCACTTCAGACTTTTTTTGGTTGGACTTTTTTGTTAATAGTACATCTTGTAAAGAACATTAACATTTTCATGTCTTAACTTTGTGACAATTTATATGCAGTGATGCCACAGTTTAGTGTTATGACTGCTTATTTGTGTAGGTAGATTGCCTTTCGGATGCATAGGTCTGCACTGCAGCTGCCTGATTTACATGGCCTTCCAATATAAGTGCGTATGGAAATCCCAGTTGGGAGGCACCCTTTCCCACAGGTACAACATAAAATCTCAACACTACTTAATCTCATAATTAGTTCAGAAGTCATATGCTGTCCTTGCACTACATGAATAAATATCAGCTCAGGTGCGTGAGTTACACTCTGAGTAGATATGCGATGTTCCTTATGCTTCATGCACCTGATAGAAATGTGGTCAAGTTAGCACAATACTGAACCTCACTGCGTTTATCCTGCATTTCAACACTGCTTCTTAGCTCAGATTGAGCATCTTCCTGCTTTGTGGCTTCTCCAATGCTCAGAATCCTGCCTGCCAAGAAGTCCTAGAAATAGTCTCATTAAGGAAAGATTTGGATAGAGCAGGGTTATAACTAGTGAAAACCACCCTTCTACCATCACACTCCACCAGTCAGATGTTAAGTGAATTAGAAAGAAATGGCAAAAGTACTGATTTCTTTAGGGTAATTTTAAGAATTTCTCTGCAACAGAGCTTCAAAGCTCACAAATCTGTCAATCTTTCAGAGAGCCAAGAATTGCTCTTACACAAACACAACAGTATTATTCAGTAGGTGGACCAACAGCCTGCTGTGATGGGGCAAAATCTCTCTCTTATTATTAAACTATACACAATGGAGGTAACCCTAAAAGGTGTTAATCAAAAGTTACAGATCTTGTCTCAAAGGACTTGCGGTATAATTACTGACTGCACGTGAAAGATGAGGCCACACAAGTGTGACAGCAGTAAGCTTACACATCTACTTTATTGTTAGGCCTTATCTCAATTATAAGTGTCTTTAAGATAAACAATACTTCTTGCTTGGTGTATTGCAGGTCTCATAACAGAGCTACTCTTACAGAGGCATTTGAAAGAAAAGGAATAATTCAGCATGTTAGATAAAATATTTTTTGAGCTTTCTTAGTGGGAAAAAATGTTTTTGCAGGTATTGTTGATAATTCTCTGAAATTATTTGGTTTTATTATTCTTCCTACAAAATCCTAAGGATGGTATTAAAATGTTAATTCACTGTATTTTCTGCTAATAAAATATCTTGTATGCATGTATGTTGTGTGCAGTGTATAAGAAAGATTATGAAATGTGTTTCTGGAAATACTTCTGCACCTAAGGTAAGTGAACCATTTAACCTACTGTTCTAAAATGTAGTGGTTTTGTTCGTAAGATAAAAAGCATGGTGGCAGAAAAACATCTTGATACAAAACATGCACAAAGAAATGCTGACACTGTAAACAATCTACCAAGCTACATTAAAATGCTGATTAAAACTCCCACTGTGCCTTAGCAGCAAGAAATATTGTGGGATTTTTTTACAGACATTCTCATTACATTCATGACATTGATTACTTCATAAGGTTTTCCTTTCTGTCCTTGTTAAACTAGAAAGAGTGCTGCTGCCTCATTGTCTGCCGCTGTCATCTGTCATCCACCCCCACATAGCTTGTTCCGTCCGCTCCCACCAGGTCTTGAAGAGCAGAAGACTGAGTCGAAAGAGAAATCTCTTTATATGGCAGAAAAACATGCACATGTCTGTTTAGGGTGAGGTCTTAAAGAAAACTCTTTCAGTTTTCTCACCCTTTACTCCTGGGAAGGGATATTTTGGTATCCAAGAGCTATTTTTCTAGGACACACAGCAGCATTGAGCTCAGCTCACTCCTACGTTCACCACAGGTTTTAACCAGTGAAACATTTTCTATTTTCACAATAAACTGAATATACTTTTCTCTTGTACTGCATTGCCTCTGAGCTGCAGGGGGAAGGGATGGAAGAAGCACAATTGCGTTGAGATCTATCTGGGTTGCAATACTGCCCCAAGAGCCCTTCTGTGGGCATATTACATTTGAATTTTGGAGGACAATAAACCTTCAGGAAAAAACAAAGGTTGGAGATAAGGTACCTGAGGAAAAGGATAGCTGCCTAGATCAGCAGATACTCCTAATGATATGGTCGTTACTACTAGAAGAGGCAATAGAGACTTGGCAAGGGGCCTCATCCCTAGTGTGTTAGATCCCACCTCACTTTAACCCAGAAAAGCTGGATCTGCCAGTAGATTTTGCCCCTTCCTCCCTCTAAAAAAATGTCATGCAGGAATTCACAGGTCTTGTGATATTTCTAACAAAAAAGGAAATAGCAAGTCATCACAGAGACAAGCAAAAGATAGCTCAGCATATTACTAGCCATCTTCATGTACACTCCATTTGCATCTGGTTTGGCAGAAAAACAGTTTCACAGTGAACAGCCCTAGGACCTTTCAGGTTGGACTGCAGTCAAAGATGAGAAGTCAGACACAAAAGACACCACTGGGAACTTTTCCCTCTTTCTAACCATGCACAGCTTTTATTCTAGCACACTCTCTGGGTGATTGCTCCATTAAGTTGAATGCCAACACAGAGTTTCACATCAGCCCTTTGAAAAGCCCAAGTGGTTATATAGATATTGTGAGTTGTGCTGGTTAGCAGGAGGTGATGATAACAGGAATATTTTGTTCTGTGTACAAATTCCTGCTTTCTTAAAAACAGGTAAAATCAAATCAGCTGGGCAGTTCTCCAGCTCTGAGCTTTTTCTTAGTGACCCTTTTCTTGTGCTTCTGTGGCTGTGGTTGATGTGGCTGTGCAGTCCCCCTACACCTTCTCACTTCCATTTACACAGAGATTTTCCCCTGAAGCAAGAATAAACCATAGCACCTCCTCCAAGATTATTAAAATTCCTCAGTGAACTTGCATTGATTTCTGTTTTGAGTGTCCATATTTAGGATTTCTCAATATTTCAGGGACTTTCTTCTAGAAAAGAGATCAAAGATTTCTCACAGCAGTCTTGAGTGGTAGCTACATTCATTTGTTTCAGCACTGTTTAAAACAACAGACAAAATTCTCAATTTACATCTGAAGCTCACAAGTCCAGTTAAGTGGAGAAATGCAGGAGAATACATCTTGCATATTATTTCTACAACACACATGAACATACATCCCCTCTCTTCCTCCTATATGCCTATGAAGGGAATGAAGAAACATGGTCAGCAAAAGAATTGCAGCTTACTTTCTGAAGTAACAACTAGTAAAACCACCTGGAAACTCCTTAAACAACCCTTCTGCTGCCAAGAAATCATCAGAGAAAATTTTTCCATGGTGTAGAATTTACTTGTCATAATGGATACAACCTTCAGGAAAATCTTTGTGGAGGGCATTAATTTCAGCTCCACAAGGCACTGGTACTATATTGTACTATTAACCATGAATCCGGTGTGCTGCTGAACAGTCTAGGGGATAAAGCACAAAATCTTCAAACTGCAGGAGATCAATCTCCATTATTCTATAAATGGGATTATTGGCTTCCTTGGCTGATAAAATATGGGGTTTTTTTCCACAATTCTTACAACTATAAATTCTTACAACCACTGAGATTTATAAGATGAACAATAATATAGATATGAGCTCTGCCAGATGTTGCAGTTGTGAAATGGCAGAAAATGACACTGAATGACACCAAACTTCTAAAGATCAAGCTATTTGCATACAAGTATCTAAATAGAGATTTACATCATGCTTCAGAAACTAAACTGGGTTGCCTTAAGTGACTTCCATTTGTTTAATTGCAGTGTTCTCCATTTTGAGTGTTCTCCATTTTGGACTGTCTTTCTAAAGACATTTCTTCGTACATATTTTGAGTAGGTATCATTCATGCCAGTAGATCACCGGAAGAAAAATAAACAGGAAAAAGAGAAATAACATCGTGCCATAAAAATTACTATCAAGGATACTCCCGAGCAAATAGATTTTTCATGGGTTTTTGTCTTCTACTAATAGATTAATATTCTATTATTATCATAACCATAATTTTAAATAATAATATCAATAACAACACCTTCTTCATAAAAAATATAGACATGGTTATGAGCCAGTTATACCACAGAATAAAAAGTAATGTCCACCTGAAAACAATAGAGAGCAAATGAAGACGTAAGCAGGCTAATATAAGGAAATCATGTACTGGGGATTGGGCTGGAAATTTTGTATTGTCCGTTCCTGTTCTATCATATCTTACGTCACATGTTGTCATAGTAGGTCATAGTGTCCAAACATCATGCATCAATGCATGCATGAATGCATTCAGAAGATAATCTAAAGTCTTTTGGGAGTGTTTACTACCTTTTTTTTACCAAGCCTACCACAAAAGGTGGCGGTTCTATGACTAATGCTTCTTCAAGCTCCTGCAAAATAAATTTTATATAATCACAAAAATAGCTACAGCTCCCTTTTATTCCATCTTTTGTGTTACTACTACAAAGCACCATTGCAGTTCCACAGTTAACCTCATTTCTACTCTGTGCTTAACACTGAAGGCTGTAAAATCTAAAGAACAATAATGCATTCCATCAACTTAAAAATGTATACCTAGTTATGTGATTTTTTCAAAATAAGCTGATCACCTCATAATGTTTCTGTTAAAATGCATTTCTGGTTCGTGATATAAAGTAATGTGCAATTGATTACATTTTTCTCACAAAAATGTCACTAGTTAAAAAAAAAAAAAAACAAAAACCACAAAAAAACCCTAAAAACTCAATGAGAAATGTTGTATTTGACTCAAAGCTCAGAAAAATGGCAATTTGATAAAAATTGGAGAGGAAAGAGGAGATCATTTTCATCAGCATTGCTGCCAAAGAAGAACCATTTCTTGATTAGACCTCTCCAAAAGAAAATGCGAGTCAATATGGAAGGAAAGGCTGTTCATACTCAGCCTTACTCTTGCTCCTAACCATGATTATTTCTATTCAAAATCAACCAAATCCTCCACTCCCTGTCTCTGAAGAAGATGCGTGTCTAGTCTTCTTTCACAGTGTGGCTCTATTTGCCTAATCATGCGTCCCTTCATGGAAAAACGAATAACCAGTAGTTCTGCACTGTCATCCCTCCATAACAGCTCCTTCTGGAAAGAACTACAGCTTTCCACTGTGACAGACTAGAAAACTTTCCTCAGTATCCAGCACTGAATTTTCCTAAATTTCTTAAATTTAAGTTTTCCTAAATTATAAAGCCAGATGTCACACAAGAAAAGCATAAAATGCCCTGCTTTCCTTATAAATATTGAATAAAGATGACTCAACACACACTCTGGAAGATGAAAGACTTGCACCCTGTGTGCTGTCCTGCACTTGGTCTTGTCTCTTCATGTATGTTTACTCTTATCAGGATAGTTAACACAAGATTAGATGCTTTGGCCGATGTTAATAGAAGAAGGTGTGTTGCTGTCTTCCCTTTAGCGTCTTTTGCTTTCCTTAGCTTTGGTTAGAAAGCTAGAGTCTAGAGTGCAAGAAACCACTCCAACCTACGAAGCTTTAAGCCATTAATAATGCTGGAATTAAAAGATTAAAACACTTGTTTCGAGTACTAAACAGTCATGTTCTCTTATTATTTTCACACTCTACTAAACATTATGCCATACTTTGCAATGCATGGATTCATCCCACACATCCTGTGCAGAAAAATGCTTTGGGCTTGTGTTTAAATTTGAGTGCACTCCTAAATCAAGATCCCAAGCTTTATCCTCTCTGACATTCATTTCCTCCTCTCATTCCCTCCAAACTTAGTTCTCAGTGCCCTTAAATGTGTTTATTTTGAAAGCTACACTTAAAACTCAGTGATTTTATGAAGACCAGGAGCAGTCGCTTAATCTGGAGACGTCCCCAGACTTCATATACCCAAATGCTTCATTGAATCAGGTCTACCGGGTGAGGGCTAACTTCATTTTTAAAGGT
>NW_008824539.1:170954-173716 GCF_000699105.1 Pygoscelis adeliae
CTTACTTATCACATTAAAAATGCAAGAAAGAATTAAGGAATCCCACTCTTAATGAGATGGTACTTCTCCCATCAATTTTAAGCAACGAAAATTGCAAACTCCTTTTCAAGCATGTTAAATTAGTATTCACCACTTTGTTGTCACAGAGAGAAGCTCCCGCTGTAATGTGCTGAGCTCCTGACACCTGCAGCGTCTGTGCCAAGCCTGAGTGTTGGGTGGCTGTCACATCCAATTAATGTCAATCCCACCCAGGGATCCTATCTCTAAGTCACAGTCCTTGGCCAGACAGACCGAAGTGCTATTCTAGGTAGAATACATGGCGTGTATTCATTAAATATACTGAATATAGGGTGTGCCAATTTACAAAGCAAAAAAAAGCTAGACAAATTTCTAATTAAAAATGTCTAATTTTTGCCCATGGAAATCAATGTACATGAAATTATTTAAGTGTTGGAGATCTTAGGGGAAAAAAAAATTGGTGTCAGTATTGTAGACATTAGGAGGAAAAAATCTTCATCATGAGACAATGAATTTACCTCTGACAAAAGCAAGATAAAACTCAAACCGGCATCAGAGAAAATACAACATGGATTGCTGAAGCTATGCGAGTCAGTCAGCAATGTGTAACAACTCATTGTTGTTCACTCTCTAAAAGTAGCTACTGCAAGTGTTTAAGTGACAGAAATAAAGCATGCTTCAACTTTTTAAACAAAAGGAATGTGAAACCATGATGTTTAGCACAGAGTTCATCTAGCTGGTTAGTGAATGTTCATGCAGAACCAAAATAATGCAGGAAAGAGGTTCAGTCATGAACCTGATGTGTTGAGGGAATGGATGTCTGCAGTTGCTGTTAAAGAAAACTTAATTCCTACTACCTATAACCCTATTCAATCCTTTTTCTAATCGACTTGTACATTCAAATTTGTGATTGCAACCTATATACAGTCTTTCAATTTGGACAGTAGTGCAGGAAGGGAACAGAGTATTATAATTAATAAAGTTACTTATTTTTATGACAACTTTGAAAAATGAGCAAACAGGGTTGTTTGGTAATAATCTGTATGGCACTTGTATGATAATGCTGAAAATATGCACAAAGGTCTCTCAGACTGCCATATCTGTGGAGGCCTATGAAATTCTGAAGGCAAAAACAACAAGAAAATAATTGGCCCAATGCTGGCCAAAGCAAACATTTTCATTGTGTCAGGGTTCGGATTCTTACCTGGAATAATTTAGGTGGGAAGTGACCTCTGGATCCCATTTAGTCCAGCTGCCTCCTCAAAGCAGGTCTAATTTCAAAGTTAGAGGAGGATGCTCAGGGCCTTGTCTAGTCAAATTTTGAAAATCTTCAAGGATGACAATTCCACCACCTCATTTTGAAAATTTCCTCGTTGGAAGTTGTGTTTGTTACTTCTTGTCTTTCATTGTCCACCTTGGAGAAGAGTCTGGCTCCATATTCATTACCTCCCTTAAGACCTTTTAGGATACCTTCAGGGATCATCTCCTGAATTACTCTGCAGAGATGCAGGCGCACCTTTGTTACCAATTCCAGTAACAAATTTAACTCAACTTTCCAGAAGCAAATTAGGAACAGAAATGTAGATGTCATTGCAGGGAGGCAGAATTTTAGAAGCAATGATGTCTCTAGTCATGCAGAAAATGTATATCTCATCTTGATTCAAACATGTAATGAAAACAATTAGGATGGTTGTCACTGTTAGATCCAATGAAAAATGCCTTCAGTTTAGAATCATAGAATCATAGAATCATTAAGGTTGGAAAAGACCTCTAAGATCATCGAGTTCAACCATCGTGATATTAGGCAATATCACATTTGATGATAAATGTTAAAGTAGTTAAAGTTAAATGTGCTTTTATTGCTAGGGTTCTCTAGTTCAAATGGGAATGCACCCAAATGTTGTGGACTTCATTTCTACAGGAAAACTCCCCCAGGTGGAAGATGTATGTAACTAAGATGGTCATTTTCTTCTGCAAGTTCACAATAATAAAACAGTTATTTGCCACATATATTTAACCTCCATAATCTGTGGACAATCACAGAATTTATCAAATTCATGTTAAATTTACTGGGCAGTTACAGCTGAAATAAAATAGGCAAAATATTTTAGAAATCCATAATGCATTGCCTTGACTTTCTGGCAGGTTTTTGTGACGATTGTAATAAAATTCAAGGAAATAAAGGATTGGTACATTACCCATTTCCACTTCTACCCACATAGTAGTACCCAAAGAACATGAGGAACCCATACTCAAATCCCTGCTTACACCAAGGAAACTGAACCATTCTCTGTCATTTCCAAGAAGACAACTCCAACCATAAATATTAGGGCACTAGATACCTACAGGCCTGTCAGTCTGACCTCAGTGCTGGGAAAGATTATGGAGCAGATCATCTTAAGTGCCATCACGAGTCATGTACAGGACAACCAGGTGATGAGGCCCAGTCAGCATGGGTTTATGAAAGGCAGGTCCTGCTTGACTAACCTGATCTCCTTCTGTGACCAGGTGACCCGCCTAGTGGATGAGGGAAAGGCTGTGGATGTTGTTTATCTAGACTTTAGTAAAGCCTTTGACATCGTTTCCCACAGTATTCTCCTGGAGAAACTGGCTGCTCATTGGCTTGGACAGGAGTACTCTTGCTGGGTAAAAAACTGGCTGGACGGCCGGGCCCAGAGAGTTGTGGTGAATGGAGTTCAATCCAGTTGGCGGCCGGTCACGAGCGGTGTTCCCCAGGGCTCAGT
>NW_008824539.1:174108-190490 GCF_000699105.1 Pygoscelis adeliae
GAGGTGCTGGAGTGTGTCCAGAGAAGGGCAACGAAGGTGGTGAAGGGTCTAGAGCACAAGTCTTATGAGGAACGGCTGAGGGAACTGGGGTTGTTTAGCCTGGAGAGAAGGAGGCTGAGGGGAGACCTTATCGCGCTCTACAACTACCTGAACGGAAGTTGTAGCGAGGTGGGTGTCAGTCTCTTCTCCCAAGTAACTAGTGATAGGACAAGAGGAAATGGTCTCCAGATGTGCCAGGGAAGGTTTAGTTGGATATTAGGAAGAATTTCTTCACCGAGAGGGTTGTCAAGCATTGGAACAGGCTGTCCAGGGAAGTGCCTAAGTCACCATCCCTGGAGGGATTTAAAAAACATGTAGACGTGGTGTTTAGGGACATGTTTTAGTGGTGGACTGGGTAGTGTTAGGTTTATGGTTGGACTCGATGATCTTAAGGGTCTTTTCCAACCTAAACGATTCTCTGATTCTATGATTCTATATTTAGACATCTGACTTACTGCCCAGTTGTTGAATTTTAGTTGTTAATATCTCCAGTGACTTCTATCTGTTCTGGGAGAATATATGTGTACCTGTTCTCCATGGCTACGGTCCTTTGCCCTGAAGTTCCTTAAGCCTGAGTTCAGACTACTGCACCTTGTCCCAGTGAGCTATCCTGGACTCTGTGTTGGTAAAGATGTTCATTAATGATATGACAAAGAGGGCTAGCAGGAAAACGTAACACCATAGGAAAAAAGCATGAAGAGTTAAGACCCATAAAACATGAGGAGTTGTACAGCTCTTCTAAGGCACCTAGACAACTCCATTTGCAGATCTCCTCTGCTGACATCTCAGCCATTGCTAATCAATTCAGGTTTAGTGACTTCTAGGGACTTCAGATAGGTTACATTGGTAATACTAATAGTTCAGACCAAACTACAACAGAAATAAAAAGATAGAGTGTCATGTTGAAAAATTTTCACCCAGTTGTTCCCAGAGTTGGTTTTAAGCAGCTGTCATTATTAGCAAGGGCATCACATTTAGAAAGTATTTAGAACATATATACATTATATATGTGTACAGACATAAATATATATAACTGTTTTATACTTCACAATAATATTAGAAATAATGCATTCTCTTACCCTCTCTCTGAATTAGCTTCACTATTCCTTCTTCCAAACTTGCCAACAAGTCTTTTCCTGTACTTTTCCTCTGCTGATTTTCTGCAGGTCTCCATGCCTGCAAAAGCCAAACTTGATTTTCACACTAAGCTACACCATGACTGTGGGGTTTATTGGACTCCCATTGAGACACATTAATGGTGCCCTGCTCTTGGGCAATAATGTCACCATTATTTTGTGTCAATCTCATCTCTATAGATTTCTATAAAATATGCTCATAAAGCACAAGCAGCAATCTCAAAGATCTATATTTCCCACTCTTATTAAAGGTTACCTAGAAACATCTGCAGCACAATAACAGTAAACTTTCACACATCCAAGGATACTTGCCATAAACTGCTCCATTGTGCCAATTAAATGTGGTATGAACTCTGCACAGGGGAGCACTTTATTGCTTCATTATTGGTTTTATATCATTTTAAATCCTGTTTACTGCAGAAACAAACATCCAAACAAATATTTAAAAAGCTAAATGGGGAAGTGCAGCACAAGTTAATCTACTACTGGAACCTTTAATGTGTGCAACTCCACATATGGCATATCTGTGTTCAGGGTGCAATAAAATATTTTCAAAGGCACAAAAAACCCAGCATATTTGCCTTTATAATAAATGCAGTTATACATAATGGGAAGTGATCTGATTGGTAGAGTGGGCTGACTTAGATAGCAGCATCTGCTGGTGATACACACATTGCAGTGATAGTTTAGGAGGAGCATAAACCTAGAAAGGCCCAATTCACTGTTAAAAAACCCATGGTTGTTGGGAGGGATTAGAGATTAACTGTTGAATAAAGAATTTTGCCAGCAATGTCATCCTTCACCATCTCATCAGACCAAAAATTCTGCGTATCAGTTGCCTTTGGTGTAATTAAGATCTGGTATTTGAGGAAAAGTAGGTATGTTTCAAAGCTTAAGTTTCCTTTACAACTCTAAAACTGCCTGAGCTTGGAGAAGCAGAGCCCTTGAGCTGCTATTGAAAAGCCAATGAGGTGGCAGAGCTGATGTCTTCCTTGCATGATTAATGACAAAACTGGAGGATGTAAATGGCAGGTACTTCAGAGCTATAGTGATGGTGCCAGTTTAGTTTCATTAAAATGTTGCCTGTCTGCTATTTCTGTTCTTTTATCATAGGATTTGTTGCCAAAATATTTTAACTTTCAGTCTGCATGGTCATGTCCCAGATTCAAACAGCAACCAAGAGAGACACAGTTTTAATTTGAAGTCATGAACTGCTGCAAAGAACTTTTTTGTGTTTCTGGAGTCATTTGTACCTAAAGAGTTCTGTACTTTTAAACTAATTTTTTTTTTTGAAGATGACACTACATTTTGTCTTGGGAAAGATATGTCATTTTGCTAGTGTTTTCCCCTCCAACTTTTCTGCCTTTTCAAATCTCTTTTTGCAGTAGACTATATTGTATTTAAACTACCGCACTGAGTCATGAATAACAATAGGAGATCATAAAGAATACAGAGGTGGACAGGACCTTTCAGATGACCTTCCTTTATAAGAGTTTCTCTTCACTTACTATTACTGGAGAAAAAACACTAAGAGGGAAAAAAATCTACACCAAATGTCCCAACACAGTTTTCCTCCTGAATTGTCCTGTTCTAGACAAGTTTAGTCCACCCATGGGACAAGCCACAACTTGAAGGAATAACTTCCTATTCTTGGCAGCAAGGCTGTGCCAATACTCTACCAGATTTCCCAATCATCCCTAGCAACACTCTTAAACAGATGAAATTCAATTCAAGGGGGAAAAGTGGGTGGAAAAATGCAATGAAGATATTAACAATACAAGGTGGAAAGCAACCAAATCGGCTTTCTCTGTATAACCCCTGTAGGCTTTCTGCTTTGAAATAAAAGTAATTAATTCAGAAATGTACAAAGCCACTTCATGAGAAGAATATCTATTTTAGGATTGCACTACTTTGATTTCAGAATGCAGTGGCCACTTGAGGGCAATTCCAAACTAGATGTGTAATAATACCTAACAAACCTAGTTAAATTCCTGGTGATGACAAGCTCATAATATCACTTGCGACCATAAAGTAGTACATAATCTCATCAACCCACATTTCATTGTGTTTATTGTACCATTTCTTTCCCAATGCTAAACCTAAACTGGCAAAGCTCTATTCACTACTAGTTGCAACAGCCACTTTTTAAAGAGATAGTTAAAAAGACTTGTAGAAAACTTACAGTATTAAGATCCCAAAGGGTTTTGAGGGAGAAAGAGATGGAATATACACTTGAAGCATACACTGAAAAATCAAGAGGTCTAAGGTAGAGGTCAAAAAGAGTACTTCGTTTCAGCTTATGATGCGGAGGAAAGGGAAGAGTAGCAGCAGTGAACTTACTCTGTAAGGTAGCCCAGAGCTTAGAAACACAGATTCAGCCTCATATTTCTATTTACTAAACAGGCAGAATATGGCTCATACCACATCTTCTTTTGGAGGTGAGCCACTGCAGAGTTATAAGAGAAGCAGCAAGAGGGAAGTATGTTGTGTAACTCAGCAATAAGACAGTAGGGAGTTCTTGCTTATGATCTTCTAGGGTTTACTCCCCTGAGCAGAGCCTCAGGTCCTCCCACTCCCAGCTACTGTCAGAGTTCCTTTTCTGGATTTGCAGCCTTTTGGCCAATGGCCAAGGTTCAATGATGTCCCCTTCCTTTTGAGGAAAATTTCTTTATAGCCTTGGACTCCCAGCTGTCTCATGGAAAGTTGTAGATATGAGTGCCTGTACATACCATACACAAGAAGCACCTCACCTACCAGTGAAATGTAAAGCTCTTCTTATGGAAAATACAAATAGCTAATAATAAACAGTAATGTCATTCCTGAAAAGTTGAAGCAATTGAAGGCCACAGAATTGGCTTGCATAGCAGTGATGTTTCCTTATTTCCTACAAAATCTCTGTGGTCAAAAAATATTTTCCTTTGAACTTCTGCAATGGTCTCAAGTTGATATTCTGTTTCCTGGGGATGATTTGTTCTGCTGAATCTGCATGATTCAGGGTAACGAGTCCAATCGCTCTGCTGTCCAGTCTCTGAGCAATGAGTGCTATCCTTGTTCTCGTTGCAAGTGACTGCAGTGCAATTCCCTGAAGACCAGAGAACAGTTATGATGAACATTGATGATAACAACGTGAAAATGTTTTCAGTCTTATGACATTTTTCAAATCCTTTAATCTGTCACACTGAATGGCACCACTACATTTTTACATTTATAAAAGAATGTTACTCTTTGAATCTTTGCTGCAGCCCCTGTGATCTTGGAGGAAGAAAAAAAGGGAGAAGCAGTTGTGTTATCTTACTACCAGTATCTGCCCAAGGAAAAGTTATTTAGCACTCTTTCTGTATGACTGTGTTGTGCTTATAATAGAGATGAATTAGATTCTAATCTCAGAAGAAAACCAGAACAACGTAAATGAAATCAATAGAGTCATTTTGCATTTTACTGTGTGACAGAGATCAGGACCTCTCTCAATTCCCTTCCTTAGTACTAGTTTACAAAGTATAAAGTCCGCAGTGCAAATATATCTTTTTAAAAAACAGTGGTTTTACCCTACTTAGATGGCCAGTTTGCCTACAGAATGCAAATGGAGGGTTCAGCCCTTCTCCCTCTCTCCCCCCCCCCGATAAATTTCAGTTATTTGTGTATTAAAACTGTCTTAATACTCTGATAGCAATTTCACTCATACAAAACAAAGCACATAGTCAAGTAATGATGCATACATAATGTTAGGTCTCTGTCTCCATTTTACTTCATCCCGTGGCTAATTGCCTCACTGCAGACTGTTAATTAGTTTGACTCCCAGCTGTATTCAGGAAGCCAACTGGGAATGCCTGTGTAAGCCTTTGAAGTCCTTTACATTATCTGCTAATCTAAAAAGCTTATCAACACAGCATTTGAGAGGAAGAATGGAATACTTATTAAAAACCATCAATCTTCTCAAAGCTTTAGAAACTGCTTAGACACAAAAGGAGATACTAAAGTGACTCTCTGTCCCCTGTCTTCTCAATTCTCTCAGGATGCTCATGATAACACTGAAACTGTAAAAAAAAACCCTTTTATTTCTGTTGTTTTAAACAATTCTTTAGATACTGATGAAACTCTGTAGGAAGGAGGAACATGTGCTGGTCATCACCACCAACACACTCTGAACCCACCTGGCTGAAGAGTTACAACCAAACTTGACATTTTGTACCTCAGAGACAGACTCTGTCGTCACACCATGCTGCAAGGCAGGAAAGAAAGTGCCAGGAGGGCTGTGAAAAGCCTTGAGCTGTTTGACCTGAAGATGGAACATTTGCTTTCTCTCTTTCTTTAGTACCAACAGTAAATGAGCAGAAACATAGGTATACTCACTGTGAAGCCCTAGAGTCAAAACTTATGACTGCTAATTATTCCCCTACAATCTGGTTTCCTCCGACAAAATAAAAGCTCTTATATCTGCTTATGTATGCCACAGGCTGATGGTGAGAATATAATTAGTTAATAATGGTATTGCACTTCAATAATACTAGATTTGGAGGGCTGAAGGCTATTGCAGCATCCCCAGTAAATCCAAGCAGCTGGCAGGAGTTTAGATTCTCATCCTAACTTTGCTGAGGCTTGCAAAAAAGTACTTTTAGGCCAAATAACAGCTTTCTGTGGCTCACGGACTAAGCACATTGTCTTACCCTTTCTTAGGTCTCTGGACACGAGGAAGGATCTGAGCTTTTGGAGGAACTTCTCCTCTGCCCTATAACAATTAAGGAAAGCCAGAGCAATGGTTTGGTTAGGTTGGTAAGGATTCAAAATAACATTTCTACTTTTCATTGCTTCTGGTCACTACTTCAGCAACGTTCTTTCTGGTTGTGCTAGCTTGGTTCGCTTTCAAAGAATGTACGGTTCTGTCAATGCCATATGTATCACACTCTTTTTATTCTCTTCCTTGTCCTGAGTCTATTGAGTCAGAAGCAATTCTTTTCATTATTTGCTGTGAAGAAATTATAGCTGGTATTTTGGTTTCCTTTCTAGTGACCTTTTACATTTCTAGGCGTTAGCCACTCGTATTCATGAAAGAGCTTACAAAAATAAATACATAATTGTGATCTCTTGCAGATGCCTATCTTTCTTCTTTGCTGTTGTTTCCTTTGAACAAAATATCTGAAGTTATTTAAAATGAAAGTCCGTGACCACGGAATGGAAAAGCAAATTGATTTTGGTCCTGGAATAAGTGATTCACCTTGCTGACACAGGAGTATGAATAGGAGGAAGAAATACCACAAAATTGCAAAAGCTGTTCTTCCCATTCTTCATGAATTATTCCTTCCCAACTGTTTTTTTTTCTGTCTTCTCTTTCTTTTCTTCATTTTTCATTCTCAACTCATATCTCTGCTTCATGTGTTCATATCTTTACTTTTACATTTACTGTTGTTATTTCAAACATATTACAAAGCCTTTGCTACATAAAAATTTTATGACTATATGGGTATGAATATTGGATAGAAAATGCCATTCATAACCTATTTTTTGTAATACAACATGAAATATCCTGAGCTGTTCTGAACTCTGATCTGTAAGAGTCATATCCAAATGCAATAATATTCTGTAAATGTGGGAAAGACACAACTTTCTCTTTCCAAGTTGTATGTATTTATTTCTATCATCACAGAGGGAGGGAGGGATGGATGGATGGGTGGGTGGGTGGATGGATGGATGGATGGATGGATGGATGGACTGACATACATTTATTATGTTAAAGTCTTTTTGTTTTGGCTATTAATATATGTCACATAAATATTCTCTGTTATATACAGTCTTGAAATTAAAACCAGAAAGGATAAAAATAGATACAATGCTGCAGAATTATGCACTGGGCTAGAAATTAAAAAGAAAGTGAGTTTCAAGCTCCCTGAAGTATTCTCCTGATGTAGAGAATCAACTTTTTGCTGAGCAGTGATAAGTTAGCTCTTGATGTGAGGGAATGGTGTGAAGCTATGCTCTTTGGAAGTGATAACCTGTAACTCCCTGGGGTTAGCAAATGAAATAGGCAGCTCTGCAAAATCGCTGGACCACAGGGCAATACTTCTGTGAATGAGTAAAAGAACAGAGGGTCTATGGTATTCAGAGCATCTGCTATTTGAAAGCTGAGGATAAGGTTTTAAGCAGCAGTTATGATGTGATTTCTTTCATCACTAACTAATTTTCTGAAGGGACTGGCAATTTTTATGACAAGTGATCTTACTCACAATTAAAGCACCACTGTAATTTGTCTTTCCCTGGCATGTAATTTATGGCGTTCAAGCAGAGAAAGAGACTGGAGACTACAGAAATCACCTTCCCTATGTAGAGGGACAAACAGTAGCGTGGATGCAACTTAATCCTCATAGCTCCCAGACTGGGTGGAGTAAGAACACTGTCATGGTAAGAAGCTTCATACAGAACAATATGAGGTACAGAAAGCTGCAAGACTTCAGGTACATACTAAAACTATGTTGCTGTCTCTGCAAGTTAGAAAGTTAGTGACTCCTATAAGGTCTTGTTTTAAAGGTTGAAATAATATGGATAGACATATTCACGTAATAGGCACACTATTCACATAAAGTACCTACCTACCATAGTGCTTATGAAACTCATTCTATGGGCTAGTGTAGGAGTTACTTTAACTAGAAAGGCATGACTCCTGGATGAAAAAACCACATCAAACACATACAAACATTCATCAATGACATTGTACCAGATTAAGAATGACTCAGAGAGCTGTTATGACTCCATCTGTTTCAACAGTACTGAACCATGCAGCAGAAGATAACTGTGAAGAAATTCTAATTATACAGCTTGGGCAGTTCTTAAAACTTTCAGGATGAATGAGAATGGCAACCCGTTTCCATTCTGAAAGGATTAAAAAAAAATTAACAGAAGCAGAGCCTTGCTAGGCTCTGAAAAAACAGCTGCTGTCGTTCCAGGGCTACTCTTTAACACATGCTGTCTAAGGAATAGGCTTTTCAGAAAAAAAGTTTATATACTTTGACGGAAATAGCCAAACATCTTCCAGCCAGTTACAATACATGGCAGTTCAAAAGACAGAGGACATCTGTTTATGACTCACCAGACTTTGCAAAAGATTATAAGAATTTGAGATAGAGCTCTCAACAGATTTGTTTCCTCATAGGTGGGAATGGAGTCACCTCCATATGGCAAAAGGTCTAATGGTGACGCAAATTTGCAAAGTAATACTTGTTATTGATCAAGAAGTTACTGTAGAGGTAATATGCAGGTCTTCAGGGAAAAGTTACAAGATGTGGATGCGTAATGCTTTCAGACAGAATACCTTATTCCTATAAACAAAATTTGTTTTCAGAATATTTCTCCCTTTCATTTTGTAAATGGAAAATGCAGAGCCAGGAAGCCAGCTAGGAACACATTCTTTCACAAAAGTTTCATTTTTAGTTAAAGAAATTATGAAGTAAACTGTTGTTGCTGGAGTTGTAAAACTGCTGTGATTCAACGATAATGATTGTCTCAACTCTTTTTCTTCTCTATTTGAAGCATCATTGACAGCTGAAAAATATAATTTTGTACCGTGCGAAAATAACTGTGACTTTTCCACAATCAACGATGGTTTTATCTCTTCCCAGCTGGTCTCATGCATTTCAAACATGGTGTACTTGAACCCATTTACTAGAGTTAATGCTCTTCACTGTACGTACACAGGGCTGTGTAAGAGAATGACGTTAAATAACAATGATAGAAAGTTTATCCTCAAAATCACTCCACAGATGTTCCAATTAACTTCAGCAGACTTAAGACATGGCCTCATATAGGCAGAACAGCTATCAGTTGACCACACCATTTTTAATGTCTTGCAGACTGAATATCACATTGTGTTTATAGTGTGTAGATTAACCAAAGACACAGTCTGTGGAGAGGGTGTGACTGTTTTCTGGAGATATATAACAGCAGGGATAAAAGAGGGTTATGCTATCTCACTGCTTACATATGCTCATGGGCTTTATTGGTTTACTTACCTTCTTTCACAGGCTGACAGTTGCCTAATTCACTTATAACATTTTGACTGCATAAATTTTAGTTTGTGCAGCAACTGAATAACTTTTTATAGGTGTGAGCAATGTAAAGTGGGTTTATAGAATGGCCTGATGTTTAAGTCATGACGTGTAAGATCCAAGAATTTGGAGGTGTTTGTCACAAACAGAATAAATAGCTTTGCTTTTCTAAATATGTTAATGACCTGGCATCATGGAAATTGTAATAAACCAAAGGTTTTACACCAGCAGCTCAACTCTGTTTTCCTAAACATAGGCAATTCTGTGTCAGGACATCCTTCTTGTCCTCTTGCAGTCACCCCAGATAAGTGTGGACTCCTCTAAGTCTTGTGCCACATATTCTGGCCTTGTGAATATATCTCACATAGCCTAGGGTATCTCAAACAGTATTAGATGCCTAAATTTAAGTAGCTGAACTGAGCTTTGAGGGTGGGATTCAGCTTCAAAACAAGACATTGAAATGTGAGTGTCTACACATGACCTGGGTGTTTAATTCATGCTTTAGTCAATGTAGTTAGTCAATACCATCAGTGGAGTGACTCAGCTCATCCAAAAGCAGATGCCTAAGGACATGACCTATAACAATCAAGGCTAAAAAGACTATGAAGTTGGCAAATCTGACGGAAGACCTACAGAAGACCACTGGTCTTCTGGAGTGGCACCTGAAGCCAAGCAGGATACCTCAGTGCCTGAAATGGTGCTACATACCTAAATCTAGGCATCTGAATCCACCCTCAATCTCAGCTGACTATGATGGAAGACAAGGCACGGACTTCATACATTGATACCTAAGTTTGTATCTTATAACCTTGGACCAGTAGTTTGGCTTTAATCCTCAAGCTGTTCCTACTTATTGTGCATTGGTTCAGTTCACAAAGCAGTCCCACCTTGAATGTATACATGAGGGACTGAGCCAATGGATGGTCATTCAGAGACCATCAAACCATATGCAGTATAGGCACATTCGACCCACAACTCCAGAGAAAGTCTTGATCCAAATAAACGATGCCCCAAGCCTGTCAGCATTTCAGAGGCATTTGGACAATGCCCTTAATAACATGCTTTAACTTTTGGTCAGCCCTGAAGTTGGACTACGTGATCATTGTAGGTCCCTTCCAACTGAAATACTCCTATTCTATTCTATTCTATTCTATTCTATTCTATTCTATTCTATTCTATTCTATTCTAAACCCCTCAAGTGGCAAATACTATAGATACAGTGGTGGCAACATATATTATAGAATCACAGAATAGCCTAGGCTGGAAGGGACCTCAAAAGATCATCTAGTACAACCTTCATGGGAAAGGGAGCCTGTATGAGATTATCTAGGACCCTGTCCAATCGCATCTTGAAACCTCCGGTGATGGGAACTCTACCACGTCCCTGGAGAGGTTGTTCCAGTGAGTGATTGTTCTTACTGTAAAAAATTTCTTTCTTATGTCGAGGTGAAACTTCTCCTGGTGCAACTTGTACCTGTTGCCCCTTGTCTTCTCCATGTGGTTCCTTGTGAAGAGAGAGCCTCCATCCTCTTTTTAGCTGCCCTTTAAACACTGGAAATTGTGATGAGATGCCCCCTGAGCCTTTTCTTCTCCAGAGAGAAGAGACCTAACTTCTTCAGTCTTTCCTTATAGGGCAGTTATCCAGCCCTTTGATCATCCCTGTGGCCCTCCTTTGGACCCTCTCCAGTCTGTTCGCATCTTTCTTGAATTGTGGGGACCAGAAATGAAGACAGTACTCCTGGTGTGGCCTGACAAGTGCTGAGTAGAGTCAGATGATCATGTCTCTCTCTCTGCTAGTAATGCCCCTGTGGATACAGCCCAGGATCCAATTTGCTTTTATTGCTGCAACAGCACGCTGCTGACTCATGTCCAGTTTGTTCACCAGGACCCCCAGGTACTTTCAGCACAGCTGCTCCCCAGCCACACAGATCCTAGCCTGTACTGGACTCTTTGGTTATTCCATCCCAGGTGCAGGACTTTGCACTTGTCTTTGTTAAACTTCATACTATTCTTGCTAGCCCACTCTTCCAGCCTGTCCAGGTCCCTCTGTAAGATGGCTCTCCCTTCTGACGTGTTCCCTCACCACCCAGTCTGGTGTCATGAGCAAACTTGGTGAGGGTGCTTTCAATACCAACATCCAGATCATTTATGAAGATGTTGAATGTCGTGGGGCTCAGTATCGATCCCTGGGGGACCCCACTTGTGACAGCTGCCAGCCTGAGTAAAAACCATTGATCACCACCCTCTGAGTGTGGCCTGTGAGCCAATTTTCTACCCATCTTGCAGACCACCCATCCAATCTGTATCCTGCCGGTTTGTCCAGGAGAAGGCTGTGGGAAACAGTGTTGAACACTTTGCTGAAGTAAACATCCACTGCACTCCCCATGTCAACAGATGTTATTTTGTTGTAGAAGGTGATCAGGTTAGTCTTGCATGATTTGTCCTTGGTAAATCCATTCTGTTTTTTCTCAATCACTTGCTTCATTTCGTTAGTAGTACTTCCTAGGAGGACTCGTTCCATTACTTTCCCAGGGACTGAAGTGCGACTGATGGGTCTGTAGTTTCCTGGGTCCGCTTTTGGGCCCTTCTTGTAGATGGGTATGACATGTTTCATACTGCTGATCTACCCCTGCTATGACAGATTACTTGCTAATATTAATGTAGCCTAAAGATATGTGTCTTAATCTCGTACTTAATCTCAATGTGGAATTCTGCCTCTTTTAAGCATAATTTAAACCAAAGCCCAGCTGATATCCAAGTTTACCTCACAGTGAAGCTCTTAACTGTCATCTTTAAAAAAAAAAAAAACAACTGTCTTTCCTTGATGACTTTCCTCAAAATGCCAAAACCATATGAAACAGCTGTATAGTTACATCTATGGTTCTCACCATCCACAAGAAGTGGAAGCTTTTTGCTACCTGGATCTCACAGCAGTACTTAAGGAGAAAGTGCAGAGGAGTGTTGGCTGTGGTTGTTCAAGCCCAGGAAGATGAAAGATGGTACTTTCTCCTATAAAAATGAGTAAAACTGAAATACTTATCCTGTATCTAAATTAAATTCTGCATTCTTATCTGTCTGTTCAAGTCAAGGGATTGGAACATTCGAAGACTGATCCCCGCAGTTGCTCACATTCATTAGAAATGTCTGAAATTACATCTGAAACAAAAACGAAGAATATTTTATGAGAAAAGCGTTTCTGGAAAGAATTCTATCTGGAATTGAAATCCCACAGTATGGCAATTTATACTGAATACATGTGGAAATAAAAATATATATAATTTGCAGATTCACACACATATATACAACTACTTGTAAAACTGACCTGAAGATTTGTTTTGTTTTGTTTTTCTGGCTCAGTTCATGATTGCGTATTGTACAGCAGTAAAAACATCCCATCACAGAAAGTTTAATGAAACACCCCTGGAGTGCATGTATCTCAAGAAAGAAAATAATTGCAAGGGACAGATACCCCTGCTGTGGATTACTACAAACTATTTATGGCTTAGAGGAATATACACCTATTAAAAGATTATTTTGTTCTTTGGGTATTGACTGATTCCTTAATTGTTATAGAAGGGAATAAATAATACTTCCTAGTCTGCTCTTTTGAAGGAAGATAGAACAAGTGTGCAGTTGTGAGCTTTGAATAACTTTACTGCTTCTCTTTCTCTGGCAATAAAACTATCTATTATAATAGACTATTATATAAAAACCTTCTAGATAAGTGCTTTTATGAAAATTGCTACAGATTGCAGTTTCCCTTGGGAAGAAAAAATGATAGGAAACTCCTTTGAATCTTGTCAGCACAATAAACTACATTTCATATCTACAAATAATGGGGAGAAATTACTGCAACAAGCAACCCAGCATTGGATATGTAGAAAATTGAGAGAATCGATCAGAAATGCTTCTGCCTCAATGTTCCAAAATAAATGCAAGCAATAAATATCTTATTTTCAAATTATTTCATGATAATAGATGCATCTTTACCGTACTCACACAAGAAAATTAATGATTCAGTATAAACACAGACAGTGGCGCAGAATACACAGTGTAGCAGGATAAAATGTTCATAGGTATTCAAACTAACTGGGAGGTATTTTATAGTAAGACTTGAAGCAAAAAACAATCTACATTAAATAATGCTAAGAACTGAACAACAAAATTTAGGCTGGTGGAGCCTGTTATCCTACTTCTATTGAAATAACACACTTTTCTTCCATTCTAAGCCTCCTGCTATGTCCTCAGCTAATCGCAGTGTGGATCAGAGTCCCAGTTATCATTCTAATAGATCCTCATGTCATATTTGTATGGTTACATTCAAAATCTTGTTTATGGACAAAAAGAAAGCACTCCTCTTTCATGTATATATATTCACACTTTCTTTATTAGTCTGCGGCACCAGGTTACACCCAAATGCACTATATGTGGTGCCTTTTACATACGTTATTTCTTTGTTCTCTTCGTTACCCCTAAACCCAGTTTTGTCCAGCTCCAGATCTGCAGCTTTTTTAACTGACTGAGTTGTTTATATTGTGGGGTCTACAGTGCCAGGCTGTGCCCCATCCCCTGCCTGCACTCCCCTGCCTGCACTCCTCTGCTAGAATTTCTCTGCACTGCACCATTACATTAGAGTCACAAATATCTCATTCTACCTAGAACAACTGTTTCTTACTGCTATCTATATAACCACACAAAGATTAACAAAATTAAAAAAATTAACTAGCAACACACACCTGATCAAGTAGAGAAATTGTTGTCACAGCTAAATCAAGTCACACAAAATTGCAGGCGGGTCAGGAAAAGCTCAGACAGAGCAAACATGAGTCCTGAGACCTTACAAACTCAGTACAAAACTTATAGCCAATGGCAATACCGTACTACAGGGCTACACAGATGCAGCACATTTTACAGAGACAGAACATCTGCAATACAATTCATCCAGTTGAAGGAATGGAGCAGTGTCAATGTACTTGAAGATCCCAGATTGCCACTCTGTGAATGCATACTTAAAATATAATGTAATTAAATAATTCTAAAAGTATGTGATAGACACATGATAGAAAATAATAGTCAATAACAAAATGCAGGGAATTGATCAGATATCTAAAAAAGGAAGGCATGTCAAGGGTTCTTAAATATAAGTTAGTGGGCAGTTGAATCCTGTTATTCATTGTTCAGTAACTGTATAAGCTGTATGTACTGTAATCCCTGCTATTGGAAAATAGTCCTAAAAATGGATCCAAATCTACCAATGAGTCAAACTCTGTGGCTGGGCAAAATTGGTGAAGTCTGGTCTCTGGAGGAGATGGGACACAGACTCTGAAGCTGCCAGCTGTGTACAGTGGGTGAGCAACTCTGCTCCCGAGGTGTTAACTAACTGTTTTTTTCTTAGTGGAACAGGTTAGTCAAAAGCTGTGCAGAAGACAGAGCATGGAAGAAGCAGCCAACAGAGATTTCCAAATTCAAAGAGCAGGAATTTTCTTAAAATTACCAAATTCATGTCAGCTAGGAACTAGGAATGATCATAAGTGATGTGATAAGTATAATACCCTGCAACATATAACCTCCTGAGAGAGAGCGCGTGCTAGTATGCTAAAATATGATTTGATTGGAGGGCAATAACACCTGTCATTCTGAGACAGATGTTATTGAGTTTGCAGACCTTATTGAGTTTGCCACTTCTGTAATTATTCAGTAGTACATATCCAGGTCTCGCCTCTTTTGGATTTGTTTAGGTGCCTAAAAATAGGCATCTGTTGCTATTTAAGACAAGCTAAGATATCTGTGATATCCGTACAGGGCAGACAGGTATGACACTGGATCTGTAGGAGACCCACACCGTTCTGGAATGACAGGCAGAAACAAAGTGACTAAAATGGCACTCAGTGCACCTACATTAGAATTACACACTTCAGGAACCAAGTTCATTTATAAAGTCACAGTCATTATACTGAGGTTAGGAAGGAGATAGGATGGGCCTGGCCTGGACTTCACCAATTGCAAAAAACCCTCCTTGTGTATGCATACGTGTACAAACACACATAGCGAAATAGCTGGTGAAAGAGCCTAAACAGGACTTCGGGATATTTGAAGTAAATGGGAGGGGAATATTTTGCAACGTCATTTTTCTCATTCTGTAGTCTTAAATCAAATGGTTTTAGGATACTAACAATATCTTATGAGAAGATTTTGTGCCTGAGAGTTCTTTCAATCCCAGCAACGTACAGGGTTGATTTGGTTCAGGAGAGAGAAAGCATCCTCACACAGTCATAAGAAGCTAATAAAACTGACATCTGTCTCATCATCATCTGCTCACCATTCTGTGCTTGTAGATAAATAACACTGGAGAAGGCTTCTTCTATCCATGCCTGAAGGGCCTGAGTGGAGGCAACTTCTCGCTCCGATCCTGAATGAGAAGACATGGTCTGTCTGCTTCAGTCATGTGAAGGATTTGGTAAAGAAAACATGGAAGGGAGGATGAGTGTTGGAGGGAAGGGCAGGCGGGTATAGTGGAAAAGCAGAGGGATACTTTGTGTCTCTGCTGCCGTTACAGAGAAACTGGAAATTTGGTGAAAATTAGCTGTAACAAATTTGAATGAAACAAAGAAAGGGTGGGAACAGAAATCATTGCGAAGCAGAAAAGAAGCAGGACAAGTACTAGTAGGATCACTGGGGAAAATTTGAGGCTTTAGGGCTAAGATCAGTCTCACTACGGAGGCAAGGACAAAGCTTAAAAGAGGAAGGGAAAATCATCATTTTCTCCCTGCAGACAGAAGAAAGCTATCATGACAACCACAGAGTTGTCACCTTTTTCCTGCCCTCCCAAGTTAGTAGAAAAATGCTTTCTCCTATTCAGGACGTGGAAAAGTGCAAAGGACAACCGGAAAGAGCACAGTATGTGCGGTAAAATACAGAAACCTCCTTCCAGGGTGTGTGGAGTGTCAAAGCCTGGTCTCTGAGGTGGAAAAGAAAGCAGAAGATCCATGAGCAGATTGGTACTGCCCTGCAGCCGTGACTAAGAGAGCAACAGCTGTGTGTATGAAAATTACAGTCATGCTTTCCTCTGGGCAATGTGGTTTCTCCTGAGCACCAGTAATGAGGAAAGTTTGTATTGCTTTGTTAAGACAAAACCAAAAAAAGGAAGTGTCAGTACCCAAGATGGGGCAAGCTG
>NW_008824539.1:190509-195275 GCF_000699105.1 Pygoscelis adeliae
TTCTTATCTCTCTTCTTCCACAGAAGCAAAAAAGTACCAAACAAAATATGTCCTAAAATATGCTTGTGTTTATATGGGGGATGGAAGACACAGACCAAGAAAGGGTTTCCTCAAACACAGTGCCGGTTTCATGTTCTCCCGTCAGTGGAAGCTCTGAGAAAGCATGACTGGATGAGAAAGAAAGTGAACTGAGGACAAGATCTGCTTCTTATTTAGCCTAAAACAATGCAAGCATTTCTTTACAAAGTTACTATTTAAAATTAAGAAAGTTGGTGACTAGGAAACCTGGAATGATTGTTGCATAACTTTCATTCAGCAAAAAGGAAAGACATCAAATCAGATATTTGCACTTTGTGCTAACAGAGAAAGAGTAACTTAACTGCTCATCTGAAAGAGGAACAGGACTCTTAAAAAAAAAAAGAAAGAGAATGTTAAGCTTTGTGAAAATTATTAGATCTGAATCTTCCACCAATAACAAAATACGACTGTTCCAGAAGTGGACTGTATCAGCTAGTGATGGTCCAAAATTTGGTGAAAAGTGCAACCAGATTGTACAGCTCTGATAGCTGCACCTCAAAGAAAGATGGTGGGCCTAGAGAACAGAGAAATTCATGGAGTTACTGCTGAGCTCCCAGGAATGAACTGGTACTTTGGTATAATATGTCATTGTGAAGAACAAACCGAGGAAGCAGAAGAGTACAAAAGAATGCTTTACATTATGTAAGTTCTATTGATATCTGATCCCCCCCCAAAACCTCACACATTTTGAAATAAGTTTAGAAAGTCTGAAAGTATTTGAAAGATTACAGAAAAAGAGGAGGAGTGTCAATACTCTCATTTGCCCTGCAATCATTTTGTTACAAATTTGAAAATGGGGATAATCGGTTACTTCCCCTTTATCTAAAGGGGAAATTTCCAAGATATGAGCATTTTGGGTAAAGCGACATCATTATACTACACTATTAAGTGTTTTGCAAGTGTCTGCAGTTCATGGCCAAAAGAAACAAAACAACTGATAGGATCTTCAGTTGTTGAAATTCACAGATGAGAATGTGCCAACAGTAGTTGCATATTAGACCCTTGTGTGTTACCTAAAACAGATACCTTCTCCATCAGAGTTTCTGACAATAATAATCAAACTATGGGAAAAAAGAAAAAAGATTTTGATAAATGAGTGGAATTGCACTGTAAGTCTGTGAAGGATCTGAAATATTCTGAATTTCACAGAGTTACAGAATCACACAATAGCTGAGGTTGGAAGGGACCTCTGGAGGTCATCTGGTCCAATCCCCCTGCTTGGGCACGGCAACCTAGAGCCAGTTGCCCAGGACTATTGTGATTTCCAATCACAATAGATACCAGCAATGCCCAGGACGAAAAGGAACTATAGTAAGGAAAGCAGAGTATAATGCATGCTTTTGCATTAAGCAGAGTGCCTGATAGCCTTCTACAATGAGGTGCCTAGCTTGGTGGATAAGAGGAGTGACATTTTTTGTACAATATCTTGTTTGATGGCATAAATTAGAATCCCACCATTTGTCTTAGTTAAGGTAATTCGGAAAACTGGTGCACAATTTCTTGGCAAACAGGTTCTTCTCATTGTGGGGTAAGAAACAGAATTTTAATAAGGACTGGCATCTTCCCAAAACAAAATGTATTGCCATTTTTTATGTGAATTAAAGACATTTTCAGAGGAAAATGAAGATTGCAGGGGCTGAAGTTTTTCTGACTGTGAAGAAATAGGCAATCTTATGAAAACAGTGTGAAAGGCGTAATGGTGCTGTCTGCTCTCTACAGAAGACCAATATAATGCCTAAAGAAAAGCTGGATGACTCATCATACAGCCTGGAGGTGTTTCTAAAGTAGCTTCAAAACAACAATGAGAGTTTAGTCACTATAGCTTCCCAGAGAAGGCAGAGACGTGAACATACAGGGTAAAGAAGAAAACACACACATAACCAACAATACCCAACATGTCAGGGAATTCAGCAATACCGATTGATTGTTTCTGTTTCCATAGAAATGCTTGGCTGAACTTACTGTCTGAAAAAAAGAAATCATCTTTGACACTTGTATTTCACTTATAATGATAGTTTAAATTGCAAGAGAGATTTTGACAACAGTAATTTTCCTTTCTAAAGAGGAATGGAACTTTGAGAAAGGAGTCCAACTGATGTTGAGTCTGTGACAAAATATCTTCAAATCTAAATTCAGCCATAACAGTAAATTATTACAAACACAGACATTGTCAGCCTGTGACCCAACACAACATTTAAGAAATCCTGGAGACTTGCACCAGAAATGTTTGATTATTTATTTCATGTTTCTTCAAACAATGCAGAACATGACATATGGTTTGTTGATTAGACAGCATCACAACCCTTCTTGGTAAATCCCTATTGAAAATGAGGGAGGCATTTCAATACATAATTTTCTTCCAAGTGGGGCATGAAAACAATAGAAAGATCATTTTAACAGAGAGAAATCAGATGTCCAGGACCAATGCTCGTGTTCACCAATGGACTGGAGTCTGATCTAGTAGAATATAGAGGCCACAGGTTTTATACCAGAGGTGAAGAACATTGTTCTGAATAATGGTGGAAAAGTTCTTTCAGTCTATGCTGCGTCACCTCAATTATATCAAATACTAAGACAAAACAGAGACCATACCAAACCTCTGGGTTCTATCAAGCCCCTTTGAATTAGCAGTATCAAGACTAACAAGCAGTCTACAGAAGAGATTCATATACCTAAAAAAACCTTTATATAAATTCATGCAAGTTAAATATCATAACAAAACCATAACTTCCTTCTACTCAGGAGAGAAGTAATGTGGAATCAGGTACTAAAGGAATTGGGTACTTGACATGAATTGGCCCAACAAACTGCCAAAGGAACAAGAATGGCAGTCAGTTGCCTTCAATGACAGAGACATTGGAGTCCCATGGGCTTTCTAAAGAAGTTTTTATTCCGCAAGGCTAAAAATTTTATTGCAGAGACATTGAATTCACTGTCATAATGTCACAAATATTGGTTGGAAATACCACCAGAGTACCAGTTTGGATGGAATTGTGTCTTTCAAAACCATATGCTTTTATTCATCTACCCAACAGTGCATGTGTCAAGAAAGATCTTAACAACAACAGTAGTTTCAGAAGAGTAAGTCTTTAAGAAATTATTACTGATTGCGAGATGGACAACACTATAAAGACAATGACTAGTCATAAGGGAAGGAGGTTTACTAGGAGAAGGCAAATGGCTTGGGTATGTGTTTTGAGGCCACTTCTGCCTGAATACTTGATACGCCAGGAACAGGCAAACAGGTTGCATATTGCACATTGCATTGGACATGAGGAAAAATTTCTTTACTGAAAGAGTGGTTAAACATTGGACCAGGCTGCCCAGGAAAGTGGTTGAGTCACCATCCCTGGAGGTATTTAAAAGACGTGTAGATGAGGCACTTAGGGACATGGTTTAGTGGGCATGGTGGTGTTGGGTTGATGGTTGGACTCAATAATGTTAGAGGTCTTTTCCAACATTAATGATTCTATGATTCTATGATATGTGCTTATGAAGTCACTCTGCCTCAGGAGAAGGCAAAGATTGCAGTTCATAAAGAAACATAGAATATAGACATTTCATTTTACCAAAAGAGAAAGAAAAATTGCATCAGGCTTAAATTCTCTTCAGAAAACAAGAATGTAAGAGGGAATAGTTCTAGCATTTGATCTAGACTAGGAAATGCCTTGTACCAGCAATTCCAGAAAACAAGCTGAAGATGATAGATTTGAAAATGACATACAACCTTCTGACAGTACAGCAGGGATGGAGGACTAATGATTTCAACTGCTATGGAGTGAGGGCAACAGAAATCATACACACAAAGAATATGTGGGATGGATGGAGGCTGTGGAGGCTGTGGAGGCCTTGGCTAAGATTTACTAACATTAAGACCAAAAGTTAGGGTGGAAAGAAGTTGTACTTGTTTTCAGAGGGCTAACAGATGAAGAAGTGTGATAAACACTTCACCCATCAGCATTCAGCATTATTCAGTTTTATTTGCAGATCATTGGTGTATCAGGAGTTCAGTCTTCATTGCTGCTACTTCTGCAAATATGCTAGAATCAACTTCTGCCTTCCAAAATAAAAAAAAGTGACAGAATTGTCTTCTGGTACTTGTGTTTTATCTTCAGCGATGCCACAAGTGCCAAGAAAGATACTGACAATATTATTGCTCTTTCAGGAAGAGAACAGGATTATCAAAAGCAATTCCACATGCATATAGGCTGTGACTCTTGTCCCACTTAATCCAGTTTTAGCAGATAATTGTGGTTCAAGGGGAAGGAAGATCATATAAATCTGTGACTACCCAGTTTTTTCAAAAGAGCAAAAAAGATAAGAAAGAATTTTTTGTTAATTTAATACCTCACTGAAAGCAATGTAGAAGACCTATTTGTAGTTGTGGCTGGATGCCAGGTACCCACCAAAGCCGCTCTACCACTCCCCTCCTCAGCTGGACAGGGGACAGAAAATATAACGAAAGGCTCGTGGGTTGAGATAAGGACAAGGAGAGATCATTCACCAATTACTATCACAGGCAAAACAGACTTGACTTGGGAAACTAGCTTAATTCATTGCCAATCAAATCAGAGTAGGGTAATGAGAAATAAAAACCAAATCTTAAAACACCTTCCCCCCACCCCTCCCTTCTTCCCAGGCTCAACTTCACTCCCCATTTTCTCTACCTCCTCCCCCCGCTGAGCAGA
>NW_008824539.1:196020-223083 GCF_000699105.1 Pygoscelis adeliae
TCCCCCCCCCCCCCCCCCCCCCCCAAACTTTGCCATGCAAACCAAAAACAGTAGTACGACAAAAGAAACTAGTCTTTTCTGCAAAGATTAGTATTTAACTGAGGACAGGTTCTGATACATAAAGAAAAGTAGCATCAGAGTTCCTCATATCTACGGAATGACAAAAAATGTATCTGCCAGAGAAAAATGAGATAAGCTCTGTTCTAGTTATAAGATAGCATCTCACAGAAACAGAATAAGAAAAAGAAAACTTAATTAGTTTCTTTCCCAGAATTGCCAAACATCAAAAATATTTTGGTGCAACAATAAGACTGAAGATGGTACACACCTGAAAAAAAAGTCATATCCGACTTTCTATAAAGCATGAGACCACTCAAAATGCTAATGATTGTGCTTATTCAGAAATGAGAGGAAAAAGTGTTAAAGATGCTGCAAGCTCGTATTTAACTGTAAAGCATGCAAGCAGATCTCATCCAGCTTCAGACTGCAAATGGGAAGCAATTGGTCTTCATTTCCTGGCTATTTACAGAACAGCTGGAGACATCATCACTTATTAAAACTAAACAATGTTTAACATTTCAAATAATTCTTTAAAACTTGAGGTCTGGAATTACCTGTAAAATATTAATGAAACTCTTTTAATATTTTTTCTTCCAAAGAATATTTGGGGGGGTGTTCCTCACTGAAAAAATGTTCCCAGTAACAGGGAACTCTTCAAGATGTACATTGGCATTTATGTGTACAGCCAGAAAGCAGCATCTGGCCACCATTTTGGAATATTTGTGGTGGAATCAAGACATCTGGAGTGAGTTTATAGGTCTAGTGATGTCTATAGTGTAAATGTCTGTATTCAATGTTGTCTCCTTTGAACTCCTTTGTAGGCAATAGAAATGGTCACTTCTAGGATGCAAGTCATCTGACCAACCATGGGATTTAATAAGTTGTGCCCTAGGCGTATGATTTGTTCTACATCATCTATAAAGGGATTTTAGAGTCCTGAGCTTGGATAAAGATATATACATGAAACTTTCATGGGTTTTTTTCAGATGGGACACTTAGGATCTCTAGTTATAGTCATCCCTCATGACCATCTACCTCCTTTTGAGGCTTCAGGAGCCACCAAAGATAAAGGGTAGGAATGTGTGAATAATTTTTTTAAAAATCAGCATCTTCATGGGAAATTTCTCTGCTACATAAGCACTGGGATGTGGCTCAACATGAAGTTGCTGCCTGTCAGACCACAGAGGCAGGCAGAAGAATCTCTTCATTCGTAGGCAGTGCCAGTCTGTTGTAAAGTGTCAGCAAAGTCAGGCACAGACTGGTCTGGTTCATGGTGGCACTTTTTGTGGCATAAGCTCCTAATGAAGTCTTCTGAGAATACAGTCTTGACTTTGAGATAACTGACCTAGCATGGGCGAGCATTTGGGAAAACAAGTTACTTCTATGACTGGAAGAATAGTTACAATTTCTTGGAAGTGAGGCTAGCAACTGGTCCATCCTAGAGATGGAAAGGTGGTGCATTTGCATTGGGATCAATAATAACATTAAAACAAATTCCTGAGGTGATAGCTTTGGGGAGAGACAGAGCAAGTGGGCAAAGAAGACTCCACAGTCAGCCATGACAGTGACAGTGATGGAGGTTGAAGGGAAATACTGAAAATGCTTGACCCAAAGTAGCTATTCAGTTTACATTTTGGGGGACAAGCCTGGGTAGCATAAAACATAAGAAGCACAAGATCACAGTGCAGGACTTCTATTTCTTGATATGCACTGCTAGAACTAAAAAATCTCTGAAAAAACTGGGCATGTCTCAAAGTCTGTGTTGACTGCACACAAGGGTAATCATTGGAAGGAGAAATATTTAACACCATTATTTTCTATTCAATACTATTTTGCATGTCAAAGAAGAGTTACATAATGCTGCTTTTAAAGAAAACAGAATTTTGAAAAGAACATTGCAAATTTATATCAAATTGGTGACACATTGTAAGTCCAAATGCACTACTTCTGACAACAGACATCTGAAAACGCACAGAGATATCAGACTATGGTTATCCAAATTTTTCAAAAGAGGCTACAAATAAAGGAAAGAACCACCTGTTGATTCAGTACTTCACTGAAGGAATTACAGACCTTGGACAAAAAGCAGCTTCAGCAAACAGAATTCTGGAATAAAATAAAACGTTACCCGTCTGTTCTAGTACTGCTGCTTTTGAAAAATGAAGGAAGACTTTGATCCATAGAGAAGTATATATAGGGTGTGTGCTCTTCTTATTGTGGAAAAAGGAAAGAATTTAACAAAAAGAAGAAAAGATGTCAGCAACACAGGCTCTAGCAGATGGAAAACAGTGATATGAGCATAATTGGAAAGAAACACTCAGCAGCATGTCAAGACATTAAGTTTTATTGCTTGGGTGTAAAGATCTCTATCATTCCAGCCTAGAAGCTTTGACTGACGTTATTTTCACAGATGTTTTTGAATGAACTTCTACCTCCCAGAAAGTGAAAATAGATACTCCCTTCTAACATTTGCATTTGAACTGCAGTTAAGCTACATGTGCCAAGAAATTATTGATTGCATAGCTAGTCTATGCTAAAAGTCTCCTTAGACTGCCTCAGAAGGGAATGCTAACGCTCCTCTCTAGAAAGGTTGTTTTGAATGTTGTGGAGAAAGTCTGGAGCATATAGGCTAGTGGCAAAAGAAAAGGAATTAATTGTGAAGACACATGGATGAGATTTCTCCCTTTGAAGGTATTTTTTTATAACATACAAAGAGCTGAACCCACCCACTGTGCTAGCCAACTTGTGTTCTCTTGGTGGTTAGTGGAGCTACAAAGACACCTTTTAAGGTGAGACATCAGAACTAAAATTTCTTAGGCACCTTAACTCTTCGTATTGTTAATGAAACAAGCTGAGGGAAGAGCGCTTAAAGACAGGCACAAATATTTTCCTGAGAGCAGAATGTACAAGTGATGAAAGTTTGCCTGAAAAAATTATATCTAAGTTTCTGCAGGCTCTGAAACCTCCGAAAGACACAACAGCTATACCTAACAGTATATGAGGAAATAAAGGCAAAAAGAACCCCAACCAAACAACAAATACACCTGAGTGGCATGGGTGCAGAGTTCATTACAGGTACTTGATAGGAAACAGGAGTCTTGATGAGCTTTTCTCCCATCTCTCCAAATCTTTTGGACTGGACTTTTAAAAATGAATGATGAACTTTGATACCTGTATAATATGCACAAGGAAACTACATTGTCCCTTCATTGTCCCTTTTTAAAGACAAATATATCTTTGAGAATTTAATTCCAATGCATGCTGACTTTGCGATAATTAAATAATAGAATCATAATTATTCTAAAGACAGATGTTTGACTGTACTGATTGCATTGTACACTGAAATGCATTATGCACCACAACAAAATCTCAAATTTTGGCAAAACAAATCAGAAAGCTCTTGAAGCATTAATAAACCATTGTAATCCCTGAAAAGTGGCGCACAAGTGTGATAGATGGAATCTTTATTACCTCATAAGAATAAACTAGTATTTGGTTTAATGACACATCAATCAACAGAGGTGAAAAATGGACACAGATATTCCAGTCATTGAACATATTCCAGCAATATTAAGAACCTGGTAAAAAAAGAATATACAGACAACATTCTGTCCAACTTCCCACAAGCTATGCAACTGCCTTCTATGAAACAAGTCAAACCAAGCTGGGAAAACTGATAAAAGTTTATGTTTTTTTCATAAAAATACACTCATCAGCATAGCAGGATATTCAGTTAATTATGAAGCTACAGACTTGACTATCAAATGTGAGTAGAAAACATGTTTGGCTCTACTTCTATTTTCAGCTAAACTGAGATCTTTTTGACACCTGCTTCTTACCTGCATAGATATCGTCTATGCCAAGAAAAATGTACATAACATAATTACAGTGTACAAAGAAAAGGACTTTGAGAAATGACTGATAATCTCTTACTGAGCTAGTGACAGACTGCGTCTCCAATCTATCTCCAGTGACAGCCATTTCAGAAGGACGATATAAACCCTCGATTAGGCAAATCATTCAAAAATCAAGTAGAGCTACCTCTTGATTTCATAAGTCACAGGAGCCAATGGAGAATGAAGAGGAAGGCCCATGCCTGAAGCAACAGGAGATATGGCCATAAAGTCTTCCCAGGGGTGTTCCTTAAGGGAAAACCAAAGGGGAAGTCATGGGCTTAGTAATGCAGTAATGCTGCAGGATGTCCAAAACAACCCCTCCTACACCCTCTGCCTGAAGCATGGAGTTATGAAAATCCCAACCATATGCGGGGATGTGGCCAATGCTGAGCAAATGACATATCTCAGCAAAGCGAAATCACATTTGAGACACACTCTTTGCTTGATAATGGCTAGGAATTGACCTGGCAAAACCAGCCAAAAAGCTCATAGGTTTAGATTTTTCCACCGTTTTAAGGTTTCTCCTGGGGAATTAAGAAGAGTATGAGAAATGACCATCTATCTGCAGAAATCAAGCTAATGCCTTGGAACTCATCCAAGAGCAAACAGCTCCACCTGTTCTGGAATGACAGACACAAGACAGGCTGAAGGTGGAAGTATTTTTATGACATTCTGCAGCAGAAACAAATCAGAGAGACAACTTGGTTGGACTTCCCATGATATAAGGGAAGGGAAAGATTTCTCTGAACATATTGAAAACATAAAAAAAGCACTAACCTGCATGTAAGGCATTTAACTTTATAGCATGAGTATAAAGTTGTGGAACAGAGCAGATCACTGACTAGCTATTTTATTATAAAAACATGTGCATCATTTTCTCCCTCCCTATTAAAAAAATACCTTTCTTTAGAGAATTGCACTTCACTGACAACAATAGAACATGTGTTAGGAAAGATAACAACATCAGAAAAGGCTTTTTGACGAATTTGTCTTTAAGAGGTAAGGGCAAGTTCTTGGTGAATGTATGCAAGATATAGTCTCAAATCCTGATAATCACTGTTCCAAAGACAGATGACATGAGTTTGTGGCTTCCAGATTGTGTATAGGATATCAAGAACAGAAGTATTTCTAAATGTTTTAACTTAAGAGAAAATGTATACATTACAAGGTCAGCAAAATAAATTTGCAGTCAAAAATTGAAAAAATATTTCTGTATTTGCAGGCACTTCTTATAAAAATTCTGTGTCAGGTGTGAAGGGGAAAAGAATTCTAAAACAGAAAGCAGATCTGTAAAATCATTTCCTTACTGGTAATACATCTTAGCTTTAGCCAAGAGAAAAAAATATAGGTTCAGACATTTTGGTAATCAGAGATACCTGAAATGTAATAAGGCTTTAAATAACAATGATGCACGAGAAAATTATTTTTTGTTTTGTATGAAACTGTACAGCTAGTATTTCCATCTATTCTGTCATGACAGAGACCAAAGGGCAGAACTTACTGATGAAAAATTCATCATCTAAGTTAAGCAGAAACCAGTTTTTGTCATCTGAGTGCTTGCAGGAAAGGAAGATTAGGATGCACACAATCAGGGAGGAAGCGCACATGGCCTGTCTTTGCCCTTGGCCTTAGCAGATACATACAGAGTCTGTCTGGAACAGAGGAAATACTTATTTCAACCTTTTTAAATGAAAATTCTCCTTGGATGAACTTCCTACCATGGGTGGAAAGAGTTAATCATAAACTAAAATGCTGTAATAGCATACCTATCCAGAAAAAAGCTGGTACTAACTTGGTCCCGAACCAGTCCTTTATCTATGCAGCCTTTGCCTAGAAAAAAAAAAAAAAAGATTGAATGCAAATTCTTTTGCGCACAATTGCTGCATTTCACATAATACTCTGAAATAAAACTGTTACCAGAACAATCATTCACAGAGCAGGAACGATGCTGAAAATTCAGCAAGTTTATCAACACTGCAGCCCTTCAGTCCTGCATGAAACATCAGCATAAACCCACTAGTATAATAATAGTGCAAATGGCCCCATATACAATATGCCAAACCTTTACTGTACAGTTAATATATTATGGATATTGTAATATGATTATTATAACAAAGTTCTGATCTACATATGTTGAAACAGCTGAAGAAATGGAAATGCCTTGCTGTATAATTCATTCTTGGTTAAACTGATCAGGGATCAGGTGTCTGCTGAGACTTTTGTAACCTTTTTTAAAGCTTTGATTTAAAACACATGATTATCTTTCCTCAGAGCATAAGAAATGCAAAGAGCAATGAGAATTTTTACAGCACTTCTGAAAAATGCCAAAGGCACACACACACTTTTATTAATATATCACCTGATTTTTTCAATGTGGTGTACAAAATTTCTCTACAGAACTCTTAGGGGGAAGATGACTTACACGCAGCTTCGAAACAAGTTCTCTTTAAGCAGCCTTTCGAACAGAAAAGTGCAGAAATAAATCAATAAAGAATGATGTAAATCATCATCCCGTACAGGAACAGATTACTGAAGCTCCAAACAAACAGGCTTCCAAAGGTTCAGTGTTCAGTGCGCACTGCTTTGACCACAGAGATGGGATTTTTCATATCAGTCTAAAACACTGTATATCATATCAAATTCCAAATGATGGCCAATGACACATTGGGAACTATTTCCCTCTTTATTCCCTAGGTAATATAAAAATCCCTCAACCAGACTGCTGGTCCCTTTATAAATACAGCAGTCCAGAAGGGAGTTTGACAAAGCCAACTATCCCTGACAGAAATTGCCTATTTCCTTTACAAAATATACTTTAAAAGTATTTATCTAAATTTTTTTTTGTGAGGCAAAGCAGAAAATTCTGCATTATACAAAGTTATATTTTTAGAAAGTAAACAAAAAGAAGAAAAAAAAAGAAAATATGACTGTGAGCTTTTATTCATTAAAAAACCTTGACCCTGGAAATGCATGTTCTAACCCTGTGGGTCATGGGTTCAGTTTCCCTGTAATGACAAAGATGGTAGTCATTACGTTTGCAAAGGAATAGGCATTACATTTGTTGGTTTTGCTTAATACATAACAATTAGAACCTCATTCTCAACAGTTTTTCTCTGTTTAACCACTTTTCATAGTATCCATTCAAAATAATATGTACGGGCGGAACAGAAAAGAAAGATACCACAGAATTGTTCTGGTTTATATTATTAAGCCTTTTCAGTGAAAGTGGGAAACCAAAGAAAGCTCGATTTTTTGCCCTAATATTTCCTGTTTTGTGATATTTTTTGTTGGTTTTTGCAGTTTCCAGGATTCTTACAATACAGACACCTATATTCCAGTTGTGAGCAGTTTCAATTAACAGAAACAAAAGGGGAATTAAGCAACTGGCAATGAAAATAGATACTAAGAGGCTGTGAAAAAACATACTCAGAAGTTTTCAAATGAAAAGTAAAAACCTTTTCACATCTGGGTCAAATCCAGGTCCATTCAACAGTGATTGAGAGTTATTACAGTCTCACAGCTGCTCCCTGGCTCATGGGAAATGAACTGACTCTTACGGACATGGATCCCATCCACAAAAATGTCTAGAAATGTTCTGAAAATTCACTTAGTGCTAACCCAGGTCATCAAATATTGCAAACAGTATCTGATGCCCCTTGAAACTTCAGCAGCTGGGGAAAAGCTTTTGAAAATACCTACAAATTGACTGACGAGTCAGTGTTGTGTAAAGAAATCTCAGAGCACCAGAGCTTCGGTTCATGGATTGTATTGTTGTCTGCACAAGAAGGCACCTTGCAATGCACTCCAAACCAGTCTGCAACAATGTAGGCGCAAGCAGTCTTTCCTCAAGTGATAGCTTTGCTGAGATTTTAACAGTAGAGTCTTGAATTATAAGATTTGCATTTTTTTATAAAAGAGCTTTTTAAAAGTCAGGTCCAAACTTCATTTCTTTCATCCCAGATACAATGTGCAAACAGAAATTATCCCTTTTTTTTCCAGAAAAAAATTCAAATGAAGTATTAAACCTCCTTTGCCCACAACACATATATTTAAACTCCCTAGCTCTCTAAACCTTGTTGTTGCAGAAAATATTGAATGGTTTTGAACAGTCAAGGGAAGTCTGATCATGTGTCATTAAGCTGGTCTGTGTGCTTTACCACCAAGACAATAACAGAAACAACTGCAGAATGCAGTGAGTGTCATCCTGAGCCTCTTTTGTGTGAACAAGACCTGATTAGGCTCAGCTTTTCCTGTCACTGGCTTGTAGGTAGTCTCTCGCCTGCCAGACCCAGCAATCCTGACATTTCCAAATCATCCTGCAAGCAAGGGCAATATCCAGCGAGGCTCTACCAAGCACCTCCTGCTTCAGTTACAAGTGAAAATTAGCCTCTGCTTCAGCTTGCTGCTGAAGTTGTAATAATCCACACACTGAGGAAAGAGCATGACTGAGCTAATTCAGCATCATCGCATCCCTTCCAAATGGAAATGTTGAAATTTAAACTAAAATTCCTACAGATGAAAAATTTGGAAGATTTCACTCAATGGGAAGGTTGAAGGAAATCATCCAAAGTTTTCATTCATGGCCCCAAAGAATTTGAGGCCATTACAATGTGGTTTTTAATAAGGTAAAATATGTTGTTTGTACTGTATTATCTGAATTTATTTGATTTAGGTTTGTTACATATTGTACATGATAGTATTAAATATTTGTAAAAAGAAGGTTAAATATTCAAAAGAAAGTAAAAAATTACGTATTAATAAATTTCCCCTATCAAAAATATTACCTAAAATAACACATTCTTACCAGATGTTTTCTGTTTTCATGACATTGACTTTTCCTATGAAAAATGTTTCTCTCAAACGTTTAAAATATTTTTTCTTCTATTAACCAGCACTAGAAGCAGAACAGAAGACTGTTTCCTTGAATAAAGGAACAAAGTTAAAATCAAAATTGTCACACTAAAATAAACATTCCAGTCGTCATTAATTGAAAACTAACCTGCATGATACAGACTCCATGAGCCTCTGATCACGTATGCCTGCTGTGTACATGCAGCATTTAAAAATATAGGGCCTATTCAAATTTTACATCAAATAGGTCTGCATAGTAGAGCAACCAAGAAAATCATAATAATACAAAATGGGTTGCTGAACCAATTCAGGTAAAAGACCCAATAAGAGAAACAGATAAAAGAGCTAAGAGGAACCCACATCAGAGCCGTGACAGGGATGTACTAGATAAGATGATAATGCCCTTGCTTATAATTCCATAATCTTCATTGGATATGACGTGATTAGGATGCTATTTTAGGGATATTTTTGTGAATTTTTATTTATTTCCCACTCTGCATATCAAAAGGTTGTTTTTCAAGGATACATACCTGAAAACTCTTATGAACTATTGCAGGAGTACAACTGTTCACCATGGAGTGAAAAGCCAGTTATCTATACTACTACTGAGATGTTTAACTGAGGGACCAGAGTAGAAAACACAAGGAATGTCAACATAAGGGGCCAAAACAGTATCGAATAGCTATGGTTTTTGTTTTTCTTAAGAATTCAGAAGCATTATAAATGTAGAGTTTCAAAGAAGGCTTTTATCTACATTGGGTGTTGCACACGGCATAAATGAACCTGTATAAAAAAAGTGTGGTTTAGTAATTATAGTTTGAATTTCTTAACTGTGATATCTAAGTGGTAAGCTGTAAACCCATACTTTAAATATTTACCAAACATGTTTGATAAGTTCTACAGTTTTTTCTACCAAAACCACTGCTGAATTTCAAATACATGCCAAGATCAGTAAAAAAGACAGCAAGAGAAATATTTCTGCTCTATCTCCTAAGAAATAATTTATTCTATTACTGTCTCTCAATAAGATGATTTTATTAGATTTTTGAAAGTGATTTCCTGGATGGGAGAGGATTTAAGTTATGAACTGAAATTTTCTACCTAAAGACTTGGCCAAAATGTAAAATGATGTTTCTGGTACCTTTGCAGGAGTCTTTAAGACAGTACAGAATAATCATAAGTCACAAATTTAGAGTTAAAAATGTATGCTTGCATTTCAGAGGCATTAGCGCACTGTCCTGAACATGGTATACATTGACCAAATAGGTGAATTTTATGAATAGGTGACAGTAGAGGGATCTCTTCCAGATTAATGTGCATTGGTATCATGAACAGAAGATATTTTTGCATACTTCTAAGTAAGAAAAACTTTTCTTTGAGCAAGACAACTGCCAGGAAGCACCCCGTACAGCAAGGGTAAGAAACTATGACATTTCCTCAGCTCCCTGCCCAGTTTAATTACTCTCCACTAGATTCAAAAGAGAGTTACAATGGATTTACAGACCTTCTTGATATAAGCTGGAAAGCCCCTTACTACCTTAAAATTTTACAGCTCCTAGAAATCTTAGTAAGAGAGGTGTTACGGCACAGCGGCCTAAGGGTACCAACACGGCAGCGTTTGTAAGGAGGTGTATTAACCTTTATGAGACTGCTACAGCTAGGAAAAGAAAGGGCAAATGTTCGGATGCACCAACTTTTTTTTAAATCTCTTTCTTGGCTTTCTTGTCTATTTTTTTCCAAATGCATTATCTGACTTCATGAAAAATCTACCAACATTGCCTTGCTGGTAGCGTACTTCATAATAATTCTTAATTTACAAGGAAAACCCTGGTTGTCTACAACTAAACAAACCAGGTGTTGTTGCAAGTTTCTAATCAAAGTCCATACCCTTATAAATCTCATCCCTTTATATAAATCCTGATTAGAGTGTCTTTAGCATTACAATACAAGCAGCAGTTTGGCCATACAGAGCTGTGACTGTATAATTGCTGCAGATCCCCTTCAAGACAGCTTACATTGCTTCATATGATTTTAGTAAATAATTCGACAGCTTTACCTTATACAATGGGTCGATTTCCTAACAATATTGGTAGAACATTTTTCTCAATTGACTTAAGTTTTCACATAAATTTGAGTCTATTTAACCTTCACTGAGTTCTTACACTTTCTTGGGTTCCTCAGTCAACATTACAAACATTAACTGGTCATTAGCAAATGTTAAATAAAATGTAACTGTGAAGATGAAAATACATGTGTGGAACCTGAAAGAAAACATGCATTTTCACTATCCTTCTTTCATTTAGCTTTACTAAGACCTCCAGTCTATCAACAATTTTGAATCTCTCATATTTTAAGACCTGTAAAATCTGGCAGAAATATTTTTGACATATTGCATGTCACCCTAGAGAGTGCAATATGCAGGAGCTGGAATTTACAAGGTATGTTAAAAACCAGCATTTGCAAAAACCTCCAGTACTAAAATATTTATAGGCGTCCCTCATTTAGAATATGAAAAGCATTTCAAAGCAGCTTCCTTAGTACTCTGCAGCACTCGATGTGTTACTGAAATGTAGAAGAAAAAAAAATTAAAAGATTAAAATTAAGGTGAAGTGTAAATTGTTGTTCATCCTACAGAGTGTATGAAAACTCTTGAATAGGTTATTTTTAAGTAACTTTGCTAGAGAACTGAAAACCCTTATGGAGTTTTTCCCAGGGGGACATTGCTCTTCAAAGGAGGATGAGTGAGTTTACCAACTCATTGAAGTAGCATTCTTCCCCAGGTCTCTGGTTTAGATATTGATGTAACAGTACAAATTTTAGTAAAAGAAATAATTATTTGCTCAGCTACACCAAGCCATCATAAACTAGTCAGTGTCTGTACAGAACCACTGAAGAATTAGTTTGTTATATGCAGTGGGGGAAAGACTTGAAACATTCACTCTTTCAGCAAAATGGAGTGTATTATTGTTTCATATATAGCTTTCTGAACAATATAAAAGTTTCTCATCAAGCTGTATCTTTATCACACAGTCTTTCCTCAGACAGAACTTCTAATCAAGTTCAGAGACCAGGTTTTGATCAGTCTGAAGGTAGCAGTTTTGCCTCAAATGAAGGACTAAAGCAGAATGGAATAAGAACATGAGGGTTTGACATGATCACATTTTTTCCCTAAAGAAGAAAAAAGTAGTCTCTCCAGTTTTAAAAATCTGGGAAAGGAAAAACTGAGATATGCTAAGAAGCTTTCAGGATGTTCAACCTTCAGTGGGATTCTGAAAAGCTCAGGTGTTTATCTGTAACAGACAACTCGGTCCATTAATACTGCACAGCAAGCACAATCCGCAGAGCATTTAATATATTTGCATGTGCTCTACCAAGAAAGGTGGAAGGAGACCCAAGCCTTGTGAAAAGATGTCTAGTACTGACTAAGGAATCCAAATCTACTTTATATGAGAACAAGTCTGCACAATCTCTGCAGTTCAAGATGAATTGGCTACTGTTACCAAAATTTGTTTTTCGGTAATTTCTCTATGAGCGTTAACACTAAAATCTCACTAGCCAGACAAAAATCGTAAGCAGTTTAGAGAAGACCGTTGGTAGAGTGCCCTCTATGAACCTCTAGCAAGTGTTCTCCAATGTGAAGTGAGATGCAGCCTGACTTGTGCAGTTTTGGGGAAACATCTTTCGTGGTTTCTGTGAGTCCCCAGAATGCTAACTGCAATGGAGGTCTTTAAGGTTGGCCATGCCTTGTTCTTCTGAAAAGATTCACATCATGTTTCCATCCACAGCACTGACAACAGAGCTATTTTGAGAGGTTACTTTTCACAGCCTTTGTACCATACCTCTTAGAGACATATTTTCATGGGCTTCAAACTTACTTGCCATCTTCATAAGGCAAGCAACTATTTCTTCTACAAATATTCGTACTGAAATGTATATCCTACTCCTGTATATTTCCACACATAGGTATTTGCAAAAGTCCCACATTTCCTGTGGTAATCTGTTCTCAAAGTCCTAACGTCTAAACATCTTGAGGTGCTTTTTGCCTTTTTAAAGAAACTGTACTGGGTCTGGTTGGAATGGAGTTAATTTTCTTCATAGTAGTGCATATGGCGCTGTCTTTTAGATTTGTGACCAAAACAGTGTTGATAACACACCATTATTTTAGCTATTGCTGGACACATCATCAAGTCCTTCTCTGTTTCTTATTTTGCCCCAGCCAATGAGTAGTCTGAGGTGGACAAGAAGCTGGGAGGGGACACAGTGAGGACAGTTGACCCTAACTGACCAAAGGGATATTCCATGCCATACAATGTCATGCTCAGCAATAAAACTAGGAGGGGATTTTTTCCAAGGTAGACCTTGGTTGGAGACTGGCTGGGCATCAGTCTGCTGGTGGGAAGTGGTGGGTGATTGCCTTTGCATGACTTGTTTTGGTGTCATCCCTCTCATTTTTTTTCCTTCACTTATTAAACTGTATTTATCTTGACCCATGAACTTCACTCACTTTTGCCCTTCTTATTCTCTCCCCAACCCTGCTAGTTGGGGGGTGAGTAACTGAATGGGGGCTTAGCTGGTGGCCAAGGTCAACCCACCACAGAAACAAAATAATCCCTGTCCTTCCAACATGGTGACTATATATCATTACTGATTAAAAGAATTTGGATTTCTTTTTTAACTTAAAACAACTGTTTTGGAAACAACAAAAAGTAGATGAGGGCTGAGTTGTCAATTTTTTTCATCAATAATAAAAAAACCTCCTAAAAAAATCATGATTGTGGGGTTTCTACAGGCAGCTCCCCTAATTGTAAATATGAATACTGACTGTACCAGTAACAGCAAAAGAAATATGACATATATGAATAATAAAGCCATGGATAATTCCATGGCGGATGAGGAAAAATTTGCAGCAATTCTTTTTCATAAAAAGGTGTTGACAGTAGTTCACCTGCTGCTTTCTGTATATAAAAGTGCTTCACTGTTGGGAGTATATTTAGTACTAAGCCTGAACTCACAAGGAATAAATTAGTTTAAGGGATTGGGCAGTGTGTATTATACCAATCTTCTGTCTCTTGAAAATCCTCACTGAGTACACCTGAACTGTCTGTATAATTTTAAATACTATCTTTCTTTTATTAGTTCCCCAGCACTGAAGTGGTTATAAAAGTGGTTGTTGGGTTATAAAAGTGGTTGTTGGTTTTGGTTTCGGGTTTTTTTTTCTTAAATATCTGTTTATTCAACTTTGACTGCTATAGAAGAATATTTAATTGGATACAAAACAAAAATTACCATCTGGTACTAGTGAAAAAGAGTATTTATATAAAGCAAGAGTAGGGCAGATCTTTCATGCTAATAAATATGTTTCAGAAATATCACTGTTTTCACATTCACTCAGAAACAGATGAAATATATGCATTTTCTCTCCTGCTATGTATATAACTCCTGATAAAGAAATGCTGGACAGCTGTGTGATTAATTTTTCTTCAACTCCTTTTTAGTCTTTTTAGTCTTTGCTAACATTCAGTCTTCCAAACACCCAAGCTTAGTCACCGCATTTGCTGCTAATGTGAACACGCAAATACATGATCAGAACCTTCATTTAAGCATGCATACAGAGCACAGGCTTTGTATCCACAGAAAGTAATAATGCAAATATAATGAGCAGGAAGAGATTTACCTGTTCAAACAGGTGTGCAACTTTTACCTTGCCTGAATATCTGTTAGGACTGGCAAATGCACATGAAAACCTGGCATGCAGGCAGTGTGCACTTTGTTTGCATATGCAAAAGCTGTATTGGCAACTTTCATGGGTTATATACCATGAAGAAATGGAAGACATTATAGACAGACACATGCATAGATATACATAAATAGATACTATACATGTATATGTATATATATGTTATCAACCCTTGTTCTATTTTCCTCATTAGCATGAATAAAAAATGGAGTTGAAAATGCCATCTCTTTGTTAGTGGGGCTGTTTGGGTTTTTTTGCTTTTTAGGGAACAGTTCTTCTTGTAGCTTACACAATGTAATATTTTTCTCTCTTTGACTTGAATTTGCTTCAGTAAGTCCTATTTTTAAGAGGAAATTGTAAAGAAGAAAATTACCTTCTCATTCTGTTAATTAAGTATCAGACAGGGATCTTCCCTAGTGTCAGAGATCCACAGTACAGAGGCACCATCTGAACAGTCACTGAAGGCTGCTTTTATAGACGTTGGGCAGAGACAGCGTTCAACAAAGTTGTCTATTTTAAACTGAGATGAAATTTGGCTTAATACTATGTTTGTCTCTACAAGCAACACTTAGACAAGTGGCTTTCATATGGATATCTAACGCAAGGACTGTAGCCTTCCATATTTGCCTACTACTATTTTGCAGTTTTCCTTCTGGAAGAGAAATTGGTCTTTTCAAGAAATCCGAAGGGCAAAAACTAATTGTCTGTGAACCAAACTCTCTATCCACACATGGAGTTTACACAGCTCTTGTCATGGGAATATTTGAAAACCTCATAATATGTTTGGCTTTTTACAGAAACTAGAGACAAGACCACTGTGCCATCATTAAAATCAGTTCTGGTGAGAAATCAAATAGCTGTCTCATGGTGATTATGTATTCAAGTTTATATACCTTGGAGGCAGATTATACTTTTCCAGCACAGCCTTGGACATGGACAATTTAAGGTGAGAGATCCAAAATCCTCAAAGCTGCCCTGACTCTTCACCCAAAGCAATAAACTAGATTCTGCCATTTACTTCGTCTGGATTTATAAGTGGTTTTGCTGATCATGTCCCTGCTCAGAATAACATAGATTAGCCTGTAGTCCTGTCACACAGCTGCTTGGAGTGAGGTTTCTTCAGCTCTGTGTGGAGGGACTACTCAGCCATTTTCAATACTGACAAAAATACTCAAATCTTTGTGACAGGCAGGAAAATATTTCTGTGCATGTTTTCATAATTAGGACAGAACGAAAAAGAATGTGGAGAGAGGAAATCCCCCAGGTTTGTTGTTAAAGCTCTTATATGTGTCAATATGCTCTTAAAAATGATTATATGAGGTTTACTTTTCTGTCAGGAGGATGCTGGAATAAAATAGTTTTGAGGGACCATAGTTTATCGATATTACACTGCAATCTACTTACACAAATGGGATGCTTGATTTAAAAACAAATTAGTTTCATTTAACTCAAAGACAGCAACCTTGGAAAAAAACCCACAAATAAATTTTACTTCTTTATCCCAGAAAACTTATTTTCTTCCAGAATAAAAGAAAATTAAATAAAAAAACAAAGGAAAAAATCAAATTAAACCCTTTCATATCTTCTGGCTGCATTGCTGCATTCTAATTCTGCAAGGAGAAATAGTGCTCTTTTTTATTAGCTGACACTGCAAGAATTTAAGTGACCCAGCAGTCAACATTTCCCACTGTGGCAAAAACAATTTTGTAATTGTCCTGTGAATTAGGGAAGTGAACTCTCGGAGGATTCTCGCATCGGGTATTTTCTTGGGCGATGATGTGGAAATAATAGATTTAATGAGAACAGTGTAACGATGTGGAATACAATTTCATTCTTGAGTAAATTTCACATCTTTTCCAACCAGAAAGTGGATTAACGTAAAGTGCCAAGCAGGGAACTAACCTGGAGATCCTGCTGCTAAACACAAACAACAGAATGGCCAGATTTGCATTACAGCAAACTTTGCTACAACACAGGAAAAATAAACAGGAAAGCATGCCGTAGTTAGAAGCAGAAACAACAGCATTTTTAACACACTGTGGGATTCATTCATGTGACTCCCCCTCTACTGATGATGGAAATTGCTTGATAGGATCTGAGCCCCCCACTGAAAAACTGTACCTCAACATGTGCAGTAATAAATTAGGAATTATGCTTTTACAAATCCTCTACCCCAGGAGCAGCTTTACTCCAATTACACAGCGGTGTCTGGGTGAGCAGAGCGTGCTGAAAGGTGAAAGATTAAGAATCAATGAGTGCCCTCTGCTGTTACCTCGGTCACACTGGGACAATATTTCCATTCTTGCTGTATATGTGCATCAGTCATTGCAGCGAAGTGCCAAAGGCTCAGCAATAAGTCTTCACAGGGAAATTCAGGAATGGTACCATCTGTGTCAGGCACAGCTCTGTGCTGTGGTTGCTCTTCCCTGGAGAGATGATCCTCTCTCCTTGAAAGCTGTAAAGAGTGGAGCAGATGCCCCCAGTGCAGCAGATCCCAGAGCTCTGCCACCTGCCAAGTCCCCTGCCTTCCCGACAACCCCTCTGGCACTATCCCCACACCAGGGATTAGGAACAAAGCTGGTTTCCCAAGCAGGTTATGCAATTCATCTTAACCCTTATCAGGCCGTGCAAACGGGAGGAAGAGGGAAAGGAAAGACTAAGGCTTATTGCACTGCGTTGTCCCTTGGCTGCACACCCTGGACCTGGAAGGGACACTCTGCACCAGGCATTGTATGCAGAAACACCAATTTCTGAATTATAGGCTTCTTCTCTGTGTAACTTTGTGACCTTGACAGCAGATGAATATCCAGGAAGGTGACCAGAAAAGGGACTAGAAAGATAAGGAGGAAGCTTGTGAACTTCTCAATCCTCCGGTGTGTGCATCCACTTCATATGTGATAACCAGCAGGATAAGAGTCTTCTACCTGGCAGATAGGACCCCAGACTCAGAGATGAGGATGGAGATACATGTCTACGCATTTATGGAAATTAGCACCTGTTGAGTCAACATTTGGGGCATGTTGATTTGAATAAGGTACAAGACCCAAAGTCATAGCTCTAATTTCATCCTATGTCCATGTGAGCACAAATGCACTGATTGTACAAATAATGCACTACTTTGTGTGTCCTACTTTTCCTGAGAGCAAAGAATTGGCTTGGGAAATACACACAATGAGTGACATTTGTTTCTAAGATTTCAGGAGAAATCTTGTCTTGACCAGCACTAGAAATTGGCATGTGTTAGCTTTGTGTGTGCTCAACAGGATAACATCCATGCCAGCCTGATTATATTTCTTTGGAAGAGTAACAATAAAAGAGCTCATCTCCTTTTACTCAGTGTACTTTCTTTAGACTATTAGTTTTACAGCTGACTCTCTTTTACAGCAAGGAAAACGATACTTAGGATGTAGACCTTGTCATACTGGATACAGCAAAAAAGTTTCAGTAAGCAACTTCAAATAGTCTTGTTGAGGATGCTTAAGTCTCTCAGGACTAAATCTTGAATAGAAAATCAAACAGTGACATGAAGAATCGTCCCTTCTCTGGAGACCTTAAAGTTAAATGTTCTAAAACAGATTTTCAGACTTCCTCTCCTGCATAACAGGAACACTCTGAAGTTAGTTGGAAAAAGAATAACTCTGTCTTTGCATGCTCTGAATAAATTTATTTGCCTTTGAAATATGGAAAGACTGATTTATGGGTAGATACAAAGAATTTTTAAATCGTGACCTCTTGTTGAGTCCTTCCTATCATCTGCTTCAGCATATTCTACAGCTGATGCCAACAACCTAGAAAAGGCGGGAGAAGATGGAGAGTAACCAAGAGGGAGTCAGACTGCATTAAGCATTTGCCACCAAACCACAAGGACAATACTCTTGATTCAAGGGAGGAGGTAATGCACAGACTCTCCCTTGAATCATCCTCACAGCAAACGCTGTGACATTCAGCACTTCTTTAAAGCTTTAACTTCATCTATGATCAAAGTCTGGTAGAACACCACCTCTTATTTCCTCCAGACATTTCTTTCCATTGATTACTGTTGTCAGTCAGGGTACACAGTTAGGTGACTGCTTAGACAACGGACCCCACAGCCCATGTAGCTGTTCAAGTCTCCTGTGACAAATCAGTGGTACATGCAGGACAATCAAAGGCATTTAACTCTAGTGAAACTCCTTTTGAAAACTCCTGAGATTTGAATTAGGAAACCCTTAGATCCTGAAACAGCAGCTCAAGCACTTCCAATAAACAAGAAAATACCAAAAGGCTGTCAGCAGCAGGAACGTCACCATTCTTTCTCAGCCTTCTGGTTGCTGGTGGCATCACTCATCCATCATGCCTCACTGATAATTTTCATTCAAAGAACCAACAAAACAGGAAACACTGATATACAGAAAAGCAAGCTAATGATTGTGGATTGTGAAGTAGATCACAGCAGCTGGATTTGCCTTGGAAGCAAATTTCTCTTTGTATCTGGTGGGGCAAGGCCAGCACAATCTGAAATTAGAACTGGAATATCCTGAAACTAGGTAGGAATATCAAAACATCTTCTGGTAAGATGTCCATCTTATGAACCTTTATCCACCAAGGGCTTAGGCTTATACTTTGGGATAGTTCCTCTTTCCTGGAAAACCATTAACAAAAACTGAGAGAAAACAAACCCATAAACAATGTCAGTTGCATTTTTACAGTGTCTTAAGGGGCACTCACTAGTTCTCATAGAATAAAATAAATTAATGCACCAGCTGTATGGCTTTTATGAATCATTTCTACCAAAGCTACTTCTAGTAATTAGTACACAGCCTTAACATATCACAGAGTCAGAGCTCTAGATTGCTATGCAATCACTGCTTGGTTTTATGGTTCTTGTGTATAATCAGCCTCAGTCTGATTCAGTTTACAGTAGTGGAAATCAAGAATCATTCCAGAGCTTCTAAATATCCTTGGTACTACTTACCCTTCTCACAGTCTTCCTCCAAACTGTCTTGTAGCCAGATGCTTGCAAAATGTTTTGACGGTGGCTAGACACAAAGCCAGACTCCCTTTGGAGTCAATGGAGAGAAAATAATTTCAAAGGCATGATCTACTTCATTTTGAAGTGAACTTTTGAAACAAGTCAGTCTAGTTGCCTGCCAAGAGACATCTCTTTCTCCCACTGACCAAAAAAAGGAGTCAAGGTGATTAGGTCATATGTAGACCTCCACACAGCAAATCCCCAAACTCAGATGAGAGGAGTAGCTATTTTGATAAGCTACACCTTGTATGTAGACCAAGGTTGCCTTTGTTTCAAATTGATCTGCATCCTTCTGATGTCTCCCATTTTATGGCTATTTAACTATTCATATGATGTAAGTTGTTTGGGTCGGAGAAAACCCTTTGGCTGCAGAGTGTCTGACAGTGGGATCCTCTGACAGCACTAAGGCACAGCACCGCAATGATACAAGCAATAATAGTAAGTCATCTGAGTGATAGTGATGTAAAATTAGATGGACATTAAAAACATACCCTGTAGGATCATAATGGGAAATGAACGAAGAGATAGTTTCAGTAATTCAGAATTACATTAATTCCTCTACTTTTTGCACTAAAACATAACCAATTTCCTCCCAGTTCATGTTTCTCCCCCAAAAATGAAGGGTCTCAATCTACCATAATCCAATAATATAAGCAGCTAGCACTTGCATAGCACTTTTCATCTTCAAATCGTTTTGCAGATGTTGCCAAGTTAGTTAATATTGTCCTGAGAATGAGGTACAGTAGGTAAGATTGCCAGCACTGAGAAGGTGCTCAGGTAATAAATTTGAGGTTAGATTAAATTTTCTGCTTGCAAATCTAAGCAGCTCCTAAATAAAAATGGCCCAGTTTATGTCACAGGCATTTTGAATATTTCTGAAATTTGAGTGAGAAATTGTCAAAATGAAGACTTTTAAACCATGATATTTATCATATTAAATGCATACACTTGCTACTCTCTAGTCATCATCTTTATCCTCCCAAGATGTCCCAAGCCCTACAAATCCTTTAATGACAAATATTCCTTGTTAGGAATAAAACAGGACTTTTCCAACACATGAAACATAGGGAAGGTCAGGACAGAATCTCTAGGTCATCAAAAAGCTCTCAGTTTGGTACCTGCCTTCAGTGAAAAACTTCTCTCGCACAAAATATGGATTAGAAACCTTGTTCTGCTCTGGGTAATATTTTGTTATCTATTGTCTGCCAGTGTAAAATAATGCAGATGAACTCCTGATTCCCTACAGTCAACTCTTAAGATCTGGATTTCACCCTGGTATCATGTTCGTGTGTTTCAAATAAAGAATATTTAAGCTAAATTTTCTCTCAATACAACCAGCTTATAAAAAGCTTATCTGGGAAGCTAGTACATAGATGGTGGTACTGTCTTGTCTATAAGTAGTGTTTTAACACCTAATGAAAACCACAGAATCAATGAAGCGTAGCAGATTTCTGACAACAGCAAGTGGTATGCATATACATTTCTATGAGAATGAGAGACATATTTTCTTAAAACATGACCTTTGTCTTTTTCCCTTTCACGGTTGAAAGATGCTAAAATGTCATCTCAAATTGTTCTTTATTTGCCTTATGGTTTTACTAAATCCTTTTAAAGAAATTAAACAGCCTACACACTGACTCATGACCAGCTTTTTCCATTTATTTTTTAACAGATGCCCAACGGTGTTAAATAAAGAGCACTGTTCCTTCTCTCAGCATAATTTTCCATATGTAAAATTCTGTATTTGATAGGAGATGCTTCTCATGGAATAAATCTCGCCCACCCTGATTTTAAAAAAAACCTGAAGCCTAAACTCTACGCAGTAATAAGATAAGATTTTCAATGGAAGTTATAAATCCTGCATGCACTTAACAGTAAAATTTACTAAAGATTGATTTGGATAAATTCTGATGTATGTTTTTTAAAAAAATGAATTTTTATTTACTATTTCCTTAACTTATTTCATAGTAACTATAGACTAAACTATGCTTGTCCAAACAGGCTTCAGTTTATTGAAACTAATCAGGCTTGGAAGTAAGAATGCAACACAAAATATGTTACTAACATAAACTCCCATTGTTAGTGAGAGTTTGGAAGGAAGGCAATGGATTAAAGAAACATATCCATGAGGAAGAATCTTTTTTTTGTTGTTACAAAGTGTCCACTAAATATTTAGAGTGATGTGGAAGAGAAGAGAAGACCAGGAACGTTAAATTATCTGTATGGTCATTTTCAATATCAAGAAGCTTACAGAAGAACTGCTGGAGTAAATCTGTATTTCATCTAGTCCACAGTCTGCAGAGCCAGCCAAAATGCAAAACATCACCTTCATTAAGAATTCAGGGGCTTAAGAGACACATTATTCTTAGCTTTCTTCTTCTTTTTTTTTTTTTTAATATGAATTTACAGATATTGCTGAAAATGTTTTGGAAATTGTCTTCAATATTTTCTGTTTACCAAATGTCATCTGTGATAAATGATACTGACACATTTAATTTTCAATTATTTCATTTATTTCTGAGAGGCTTTAGGGAAAGTGAACATCTTAGATAATTTGGAAAAATCTTAAAAAAAAAAAGAAGTTCTTGAAACTCTTTTCTCAGAACAAAAGGTCTGTTTGTAAGAGAAAAACAAACTTTACTATCTTGAATGCAACTAGATAGTTTCCTGTATTAAAAAAATTATTCTTGTCAGTCACAGCATTAGACTCAAAAGTATTATTAAAAACCATCTTGCCTCCTTCCACACAGTGAACCACTATTTGCAGTTCATTAATTTTATGTAAATAGCTCTGGTCTACTTTTACCAAGACACTTTGTAATTTCCTGTATTTCTTAAAACGACCACTGGAAAGAAACCACTCACTTGGCATTCAAAAACCCAAAAGTTTCTCCTGGACAGGAAAATTTTCTTTGTTTTACAAGTCTCAAGATCTTTTTCAGGAAAAACATGAATGTGTTTATGTGTCTCTTACTGGTACTGAAATATTTTTTTGGCACAAGGAGTCAAAACCCTTCCCACATCCCACTCACTTAATTGTAGCTATGTAGCTTGTTCCAGCTCTGTAGACTATGATGACATCTTCTGGATATTTGTGGGGATATATTCAGCCACACTTATTTTCAGCCATATGCTGAGGAGCTGGGCCAATTCAATCACGTTTACATGGTGCTAAACCGAACCCAAGAAATCACTTTCACCTAACATGAGTTGCGTCTCCCTTTGCCTTACATCCCACACAGATGCACACACACAACACCATGGTCTGCTTGGCCTGCTGATCAGCCAGCATTCCTGACAGCCAAATAAATAATTGTGACATGCTGGCTCGAGCCGCTGCCCCTGTCAGAGAGGGATTTACATGAAGGAAATAAAAAAGAAAACATACATGTCTCACTTGCAGATGCTTTCTTGTTTTGCATGCTGTGAGCATGGAAGAGAAGGAAGGAATGTCAAGTGTAAACTACCAGGCATTCACCTCAGGGTGCTGCATTGCTTCCCCAGGCAAGGATGCCATATTGATGGGTAAGAAGAACTACAGGACAGAAAGGATTTAGGACCAATCCCAGGCTTGTGTGGAGCACAGCTCTGCCAGCCTTCAACAATGCGTAATATGTACATAATATAAATATGAACTGTTTCCCAAATTGCATTTGCTTGTGTGGAATCAGTTTTCAGAAATCAGCTGGTACCCCCATTGCAGTACTCCCATGTCTCTCTAAAAGTAAATGCATCTTAAGGTCAAAGTGCAGCACAAGCTATGGCATTTAAGTTATAAATGAGTCATAAGGAACATGAAGTTAGTTCTGTAGTTATAATTGTGATGTAGCTGGGTATCAGAGCTGTGCAGGCATGCACACACATACACTTAAGTAATAAATTCCCTGGGTGGTCCAGGAGCTTGTCATCTACATGGATGAGCCAATGGACTGGTTTGAGACAAAGGACCAGCTTGAAGCTTGATGGTTGACTGAACCGTCACAACTAAATGCTTGACGGATTGTTACAGGTGAGAATTTCAGGCAGTTGTAAAGATGCCCCCGCGCAGCTCCTGCTGTGTCCAGCCTAGCCTTAAAGGTGGTGTTCTCCTGGGTGGGGAGCCTGTCCCTCCCCTCCAGACACAACCCTGTGCAGTTTCTGCTTCAGGAGAGATCAGGTTGGGTACAGATAAGACATCTGTAAACAGTCAGTAGAAATGTTGCTGCAGAAATGGTGTACTGGCTCTGGCTAGGAAGGAGTTAACTTTCATGTAGGCCAGTCTTTTGTATGTATTTAAGATATTCATGAGATATATTGTATTTAATTAAGCTAAGTTAAAAACTATGAACTATGCATGTGCTTGGGGCGGGGGGGTTGGGGGGGGCGGTCAAGTAGCCAGCTGGGTCATAAGAACTGGTCAGAAATATGTTTTGGGGCTCTTCAATCCAACTGAAGATGCCACTGTAAGGACCAGTGCAACAGATTCCCTTTGCCATCTGGTTAGTTACCAACTGTCCTTTTCAAGAGATTTGATTGCCCATGTGAGTGTCACCGTGTGCCAACATCTGAATAAATGAGATTTTCTCTCTAACAAACACTCTGCCATGATTTTCTCTGAAACAAAAGGCAATTTACATAAAAATTCCTGTTACTCCCAGAAGAACCCTCCCACTGTGTTTTTTACTAGGTCTCACAGTCCTGCCTTTTTAAATTTATAATAAATGGTGTAGCTGCTTCTGGAATGATTAAAGCCAGACTATCCAGAACTCTCAAATATAAGGGGACAAGAGGCTCAGAAGCTGGGACTGCAATAACCCACCCAATACAGTGAAAGAAGAAATATGTAAGATAGGCAAAAGGTGACTGTGGTGAGGCAGGTCTGAGATCAAGCCAGGCTGACAAGTCAACAGGTCCCATCTGAGTCAGAATCAAGCAGCCACCTGCAAAATACCTCAAACAGAGACTGACAGGGAAGGTTTAGCTTAAAAGCGCTCCCAGAAGTAGGACAAGTCTCCACTGAGGTTCCTCCCTAGTCACCAAAGCAAGGGCCCACTACAAAAGCTGGCCCCAAACCCACACAGCCAAACCCCAAGGAGGGGGCATGTCCTCAAGGCCCTGACCACAACAATAAAGCCCAAAAGGCAAATTAAAGGTGGTGGATGAGCTAACCATTCTGGCAAAGGTGCTTGGAAGCTTCTGCTTATATCATGAATATTTCCTGATTAAGATAATTAATAAGTATTTTATCTTATTTTCTTCCTCATCTACTTTCAAGCCATTACCGAAGGCAAAATAAATGATATTAATTATTCCTTGTCAAGCACATTCATTTACCAAGAATAATTCTTGCCACCTTTTATCTCTGATAATTTATTATCAAATCTCCTAGCAACCACAATTTTTTGTGTTATTCAGATGTTTGGAGGTTTGCTGTGAAGATGGCAAATAATGGGTGACATACCATTTAAGACAAGTCATGCCAGAGAGACAAGTCTATATTACCACTCCCCCTTGCAGCAGTAACAAAAAATCCATTTACTGTTTTAGTATTGCTAATTCTGTCAAGTATTTTTCCTTTGTCCTGCTTGTATAACTTCTACAAAAGCTAATGTGAGTTTTATAAAGACTCTTCGCCTAAAATCCTGTAATTTAAACTAATTTATTCGCTAACTAATCATCAGTGACAAAGATCCTGCAATATAAAAATAGTTACTCTTTTATTTTGGCTGAATGTCCAGGTAGATTTTACAGTTTTTTTCACACAAAAACCCCAACTAAATAAAGTGCTGGAAAAAATACAGATGTTAGGACATACATCATGTTAAAACACTGTAAATACTTCAAGTATTTTGTCCAGTAAAATATGATTGCATATTGCTCTCATGGCAGTGTCTAAGAATAGAAGTGGCTTCATATGGTTCTATATCTGTGACTGATTGTTTAACTGGTACTTGAACTACTTGCTTTTTAAAAAAATGGGTTTTAGTGTGAATATTCTTTATATGCTGAATGTAAAGGCATTACAGTAGACGTGTATAAAAACCATTATTTCAGATTTAGGGACTACAATACCTTATAATATATAACCCTGCACATTAATTTCTTGTATGTTTAAGAGATGTAAGAAGAAAATTAAAGGTAATGTGCAGTGCTGGGTTTTTGTCCCTGCGTGCAAACGGTAGTGTTTAACTAGCCTGTCAGGAGCCCGGGTGGTTGGTGCTTTTCGTGAACTAGTCATCCCTTGGGCTTTGGCCACCATGCTCCCTGTGCAGACGCCTGGTGCCACTGCCATACCCGGGGGACATGGGGAGCTACTTGCACCCATCCCCTGGAGGGTCACCTGCTGCTAGATTGCAGGAAGGCAGGGCAGTTATTTAGTTATATTTTACTTATTTAGTAATTTTTTTACTTATTTAGTTATTTTTTAGTTACGGAAGATCCACAAAGAGTGGGTTAAAATGGTGGGCAGTCACCAAGCCCAGACTATTTTCTACAGAAAATGTTTTTCACCTCCAGTTCCACCTCCTTCTCTCTTCTCCATCCAAAACAAACAAAAATCTACTACCCAAAAAAGAAGGCAATTCATGCCAGGTTCCCTCAGACTTTTTGTGTAGCTACAGTTTTCTGTACCCAAATTTTGCAGGTAGTTCAGCACATATAGATGAGTGGTGGAGTTTTCACAGGACCCCATCTCCCAAGAAGCCACATTTTCAAAAGGTCTCTGAATATCTGAAAACTTGAACCCAGCTGTGATTATGGATGAATGAAGAAGACAGCCCATACTCTCTCTGCCTTTATTCTTCATATGGAAAACTCTGATAAAGCCTTCTTCTTCCTCACCTTTTGTTTATAACATAATTTCCCTTCGAGGTCAGAAAAGGGATGAGATGACAGTGCTCAACAGACTCTGAGACTCTGTAACTGTGACCTGCAACATGAATAATGGTTTATATCTCAATACTTTCCGTATCGATTAAAACACAAACATTTCCCTTCTTTTAATATTGTCAAAATGTACAGTCTGTTTCCGCTTAAGATGGAAATCAGCAATGATCGCCATGCTCAGTGATTCACCAAAATGCCCCTTTCCAATAAACCGTTCATCAAACAGACTTAAGGAATCAAAAAAGTCTGAAAAACAAAATATCTATCCTTTGCCATCATAGAATCATAGAATCATTAAGGTTGGAAGAGACCTCTAAGATCATTGAGTCCAAACGTCAACCCAACACCACCATGCCCACTAAACCATGTCCCTAAGCGCCTCATCTACATGTCTTTTAAATACCTCCAGGGATGGTGGCCCAACCACTTCCCTGGGCAGCCTGGTCCCATGTTTAACCACTCTTTCAGTCAAGAAATTTTTCCTCACGTCCAATCTAAACCTCCCCTGGTGCAACTTGAGGCCATTGCCTCTCGTCCTATCGCTAGTTACTTGGGAGAAGAGACCGACACCCACCTCGCTACAGCCTCCTTTCAGGTAGTTGTAGAGAGCCATGAGGTCTCCCCTCAGCCTCCTTTTCTCCAGG